>NW_004524689.1:1917419-1939007 GCF_000260255.1 Octodon degus
GGCGCGGGCACGCCGCTGCGCCAGACGCTGTGGCCGCTCAGCGTCCACGACCCCACGCGCCGCGCGCGCGTCAAGGAGTACTTCGTGTTCCGGGTGAGCGTGGGGCCGGGTGGACCGGGCGGGACTGGCCGGGGCCGGGGCCGCAGGAGTGACCGTGGCCGCGCCGCCCGCAGCCCGGCACCATCGAGCAGGCGGTGGAGGAGATCCGCGCCGCCGTGCGGCCCGTGGAGGACGGCGAGATCCAGGGGGTGTGGCTGCTGACCGAGTAAGCCGGGCGCCGGGACGCGGCGGACACCGGCGGGCTCGTCCCTGCCGAGGGCGGGTCGGGGCCCCAGCGCCCTAGTTCACGGGGACTGCCCCCTCCCGCAGGGTGGACCACTGGAACAACGAGAAGGAGCGGCTGGTGCTGGTGACCGAGCAGTCGCTGCTCGTCTGCAAGTACGACTTCATCAGCCTGCAGTGCCAGCAGGTGGTGCGGGTGGCGCTCAGCGCGGTGGACACGATCTCCTACGGAGAGTTCCAGTTCCCGCCGAAGTCCCTCAACAAGTAAGCGCATTCCGCAGGTCCAGCGCCAGCGGATCTTCCCGGATCTCGTTCAGGCCTGCAGCCCCGGCCCGGGCTGGTGGTCTTGTGTCTGCCCGCGCTTCAGAGATGAGCTAGAGATCGCTTCTTAAAATAGAAGGGATGGCTGCTGGCCAGAGAATGGCACTAATGGGTTCTGGCACGAAGGCAGCAGGACCGGCAGGAAAAGCGGTCACGTGGCATTCAGCGAGGTTGAGGTGGAGCCCAGTGTTAAAGGCAAACTGGAAAGCCCGGCAATAAGGGTGTTACGGCTCCCACCCAGAAAGGACCACACGGCCTCGCTCAGTGTTTTTCTGCCTTAGTTTGAAGAAAAAGAGGTAAGGCACCTCTGTAATTTGTAGGTGTCACAAAGTAGGTCAAGTACACTTCAAAATGTTGGTCAGCTTCCAAGAATTGACTTTATTTTTTTAGAGGAGAGGTTTACTTTGGCTTCCAGTTGATGGGGATCTTGGTCCATAGTCCATTGGCTCCAGAGCAGGCTAAGAAGCTGGAGAGGCGGGCTGGTGAGATGGCTCAGTGGTCTAAAGCACCTACTTAGAACAAGCTAAGCTAAGCAAAACACAGGGACCACGGTTCAATCCCCAGCACCACATGCCAGCCAGGCCCGCCCCCTGGTGGGCTGAGCTGGCCACACACACACTAAATAAACAAATAAATAAATAAATATTAAAAAAAAAAAAAAAGCTGGAGAGGCATCGCAGAAGAAAACACCTTCCTGGTAGGGCTGCAGGAAGCAAAGGGATCCAAGGGACAGCCAGGGCAGTCCCCTGCCCCAGGCCACACCAAGACCCACCTCCTTCCGCCCGTGTCACATCCCAGCAGCCCATGTAGCTAAAAACTCCGCTGTGGGCCAGTGCATGGGTGAGCATCACCTCAGGATCTGGTCACTTCCTAGAAGCCCACCAGTGAGCCTACGAGGCTTTGGAGGGTGCTTCTCCATACAAGCCACGTCATGTTGTCCCTTATCTCCAAAAGACACACGTACATCTTTTTATGCATAATGCATTTAGTCTATCTGTAAGAACTGTCAAACTCCTGGCAGTTCAGGCATTACAGTTCCAAGTCCAAAATCTCTTGAGTTTTAAAGCAAACACTTTACCATCAGCTCCTTTAAAACTAAAAGAAAGAATGAAGTTAAGCACTCCTGGTGCTTAAAGGCACACAGTAATACTCCCATTGCACCAGGGAAAAATGGTGGGGAGAGGAAGGAACAGGACCACAGCAAGACAAACCCCGCGGGGCAGACACTAAGCCCCCCAGTTTCACGTCTAGCACGGGGGCATTCTGTGTCAAGAAGGAAACTGCACAGGGCTTGAACAGCCCACCTCTGTGGCATTGCTGGTGCCTGTGGCCCCCGCAGCTTCCGTCTTGGACTGGCTTTCCTTGCTGCTTGCGGCTTCTCAGCTGTTCTGTGTTCCTGGCTTCTCCAGTTCGCTGTGGTCCCCAGTGCACTTCTGGCCTCACACTCACAGCTGCACACGCTGCCCTCTCGGGGGCGCGCTCCCTGACCCCCAGCCCCTGTTCTGAGAGCTGAATGGGAGTCTCGCTGGCCCGTGATTCTTGCCTTTTGCGTGCATGTAAAATGAGCACAGTGAGGATGACGCCTCGGTCTGCGCCAGGTGGAGCCCTAGCTGGGCCCCCCTGGGTCTTGACTGGTTGTGGAGGCCTCCGAGAGCCTGGATGGCTGAGCAAGAGAAACTGAGCCCGGGAGTGCATTCCCACCCGAGACCGCTGCCCTCTGGCCACGGTGTCCTGGGCTCTTCACAGAGCAACGCCTTTCAGTCCACCCCTGACTCTGTACAGGGCGAGGGCTTCCACAGTTCCTCCATGTCCTTAAGACATCTGCTGCCCAAACCCTAAGTACTCGGCTTCTTTTTAGTGCTAATATTTTTATCCACCAAGCTGTCTGTTCTGTCTTTAGAGGCCCCAGTTTTACTGGAGCTTCCTTTCTTGCCACACTAAAACCTTAAAATCGTTCAACTCATGATTCTCAACACCGTCTGGACCCGTGCCCCCAGTACCCTGTGCCATAGCTTCAGTAGGCTTCCTTGAATTCCCTCTGCCAGACCAGCCAGCACTGGACCCCTGGTGCCCCGGAAGTCCCATGAGCGGCGTGGAGGCGCATCTTCGCCAGAGCTACCACAGGGTCTGCAGCAGTTTCCAGTGGCGCCTCTGTTCCCCCAGGACCCCTGAGCCTCATGTCTCCTGCTGCTTTTCTCTCTTCTAAGCTCAGACCAGAATGGCTCAACCAGCCTGGCCTACAGCATGCCGGGGCTGCTTCTCCAGTCTGCGTCTCCAAACCTTTCCAGACTCCTCCATAGCAGCGATTCCCCTTCTTTGGTCCTAGAATCTGTCTTGGTTCCCTTCCCATCAGTGAGGGTGTTGGGATTGTAGACCGCCACCACATTGCCTGGCGTGTGACATCTTGGTTTAGGAGAACATTTTGAAGGCTGGGGAGATGGCTCAGTAGAATAAGCACTTGCAAGGGCCTGAGTTCAATCCCTGGTTCTGCAAAGAAAAAAAAAATGTTGGGGCTGGGGAGATGGCTCAGTGGAATAAGTGCCTCTAATGAGCGCAAGGGCCTGAGTTCAATCCCCGGTTCCGCAAAAAAAAGAAAAAAAAAAGAACATTTTGAAACAAGAATGCTAGCTACAAGCAACAGTCGCTGTCTATTGCAGAGGTCAGCTGTGGAGGTTGGGGAGGAGATGTTTGCTTTCCGTCACTATGACGGAATGCCTGAGGTCACCCGAGGAGACTTACATGGGCTCACAGGGTAAGTCCATGGTTGCTTGGGGCCTGCAGGGGCAGAACGCTCGGGTCCCCTGATCTCATAAAGGACAAAGCCCCCGTGACCTGATTTCTTTCCACTAGGCCCTGGCAATGGTGCCAGCACCTGGCACCGTTGCCAGCGGTCAGGACCAAGCCTCTAGCCTGAGTTCAGGACACACGTAGGATCAAACCACACTAATGAGTACAAATTTTGACTAACATTTAGTAGGGTGATTACTAAAACAAAATGACTGATCTGACTAGACTATCAGCAGAACATTCTCATTAATTTTAAACAAGGATGCAAAGATGAAGTTTAGGGTAACTCAAGACATTGAATGTATCTGTCCTGTTTAAAGTACTTGGGACGTTGTGGTGCCAGGCAAGGCTGAGACAGAATTAAGAGGTGAGGACCAGCCCGGGCTCGCTCAAGGCACGGATGATATTTAAAGCAGTTGTTGGTGAGGACCGCAGTCACCCCTGAAGCCAGCAGCCGCTACCCACCGGGGACTCCCCGGATCCTGGCTGTGCACACAGCGTAGCCGGGCAGTCCCAGCCTAACCCTGTGCCTGCTGCGTTCACGTAGTTTTCTCCTTACTTGGCAGGCGCGAAGGCTGCGGGGTTCGCATTCAGTGGGACAAGCAGAGTCGTCCTTCCTTCATAAACAGATGGAATCCTTGGTCCACGAATGTGCCCTATGCCACGTTCATTGAGCACCCGATGGCTGGCGTGGATGAGAAGACAGCGACTCTGTGCCACGTGAGCAGTCCCCGGGCAACGTGGGGCCATCATGTGCTGGTGGGGTGCAGGGTCCAGGTCCGCGCTTTCCAGAAGGGTGGCTGATAAGCCCTTGAGACAGAGTGACGTGCACAAGTGAGCTTGTAATGCTGGCTGGCAGCTGCTGGCTACACAGTCCTTGGGGCTGAGACCCGTGCAGGGGCAGCAGGGACCCCGGCCAGGCTGAGGTGCTCAGTGTGCATTCACCTACCTCGGGGTCAGGCTGGAGCAGAGCCAGCGTGTGGGGGCCTGCTGACCTGGGGGCTCGGGTGGGCAGGTGGATGTGGAGCAGCCACTCGGTCCTGCGTGTGGCTGACCGTGTCCCAAGTAAGTGCCACGGCAGGAGACTAGCCGGCAAGCTCCTGAAGGCCCTGTGCCAGGGATGGCCACACTGGCAGGCGTTGGTCACAGGAGGACGATCGGCCTCAGCAGGAGTGCAGTCATGTGCCGCTGTGCAGTGACTTCTCGTGCAGGGTGCTGTTCCTGTCGGGCAGTGATAGCGGACCCTGTAGACCAGGCGCCGGACTGCAGCCCCAAACCCGCTTGGGTATCGCAGAGCCTGAATGCTGAGGTTTTAGATTAGAAAACACAACTGTGTCAGAACCTTTAGCCTTAAAAGTGCAGTTGCACATGTGCCCTAGGTTTGCTGCCGCTGCCACTGCCACTGCCACTGCCACAGACAAAGGGCCCTGCAGCTCGTCACCTCGTGACACCCCCATCACTCCTATGCCTGGGGGGCTGCTGGGGTGCAAGTGCCCCCCGTCGCCACAGGAGGGAGAGGGCGGCACGAGCAGCTCCCACAGTGCGTGTACCGTGCAGCAGGAGGTGTGCGCTGTTGCTGGCGGCACCCGCCGCCCTTTTGCTACTCCATCTATGACTCTCCTACTAAGAAAGTACTCGGGCTTGGTTATGGTTCACCGGCAGCAGCCTCACCGTTCACTGTGCGGCTGTGCATCCTCATCTGGTGACGTGAGCGACTGTGAACTTGGGAAGGATTTACATGTCCCCAGATGCAGCTCGTCCCGTGCTGCAGGTGGCCCTCTCCCAGCTGAAGACTAAGGCTGCATGTTCTCTCTTCCCAGCTGGACAGCTTCAAGGCTCTGTTAATCCAAGCTGTGAAGAAGGCCCAGAAGGAAGACCCTGTGCCCGGCCGGGCGAGCAGCGTGCTGGTCCTGGAGCGCCCGCTGCTCATCGAGACCTACGTGGGGCTGATGTCCTTCATCAACAACGAGGCCAAGCTGGGCTACTCCATGACCCGGGGCAAGATAGGCTTTTAGACGGCTGTGCCCGGCACACGCGGCTGTGGGGAGGGCTGGGGAGCTGGGCACAGTGAGCAGTTATATGTGTTGAGTCTGGACCCCCAAGGACATGAAAGAAGGCGGGAGGACCTCGCCGCCAGTGTCGCCACGTTGTTCCCATTTGCCTCCGGTGCACCGTGGGCCCCTGGTCCCTGCCCACCCCTCAGCGTGCCACGCCTGCAGACCACAGCTCCTCTGCCCTGTGGACAGTTGGATGTGGGCAGGAACCCAGTGTCCCCACACCACCGTGTGCATACGTTTACACTCGTGTCACTCTTTATATTTTAAAACTGAATCCGTTTTTTTAGCCAAACACGAGCAGCCACAGCCTGCGCCTCATCAAGCCCTCCTGAACACTCAGAAAAATGTTTGGCCCCATGCCACTTTTTCTAGAGTGGACCCAAGCTGTGTCGGTGCTCAGGGATCGTTCCAGGCCCCACAGCGTTTGCAGAGTGGCACCTATACCAGGTAGCAGTCTCAGGCAGTCACCCTGATCTCTTGGCACAGTTTTGGTAGTTGGCTGTAACGAGTCTGTATCTTTCTATTCCTGTGAAAGGGAATTGGGTGGCTTGCTTTTTAAAGAGTATACTTTAACAGAAGCCACGGCCCCCACCCCCACCCCCACCCTCTGCAGGCTCCGGCGCTGTAGCTCCCCCAGTCCCGCTGCCTCGTCTTGCTGCACACAGCTTGCTCGTGTGACCACAGCGTTTAAGTGCTGGCTTGTTGGTTTATCACCCTTTACAGCTGTCATAGCTTTAAGCTGCCTGGCGTGGGTATGACCAGGACAGCTGGCCTGCCTGCCTCGCAAGGCTGCCCCTCAAGTGCTCTGGTATTCAGCCTGTGCTCTAGCTTGTAGTAAAGACGTTCAGAACCAAAACAACGCCTTTCTGAAGTTGTCATTGCAAGGGGCACAGTGACAGGAAGCGGCCATCCTGGGGCCCAGGGAGCTTCGTAGCTGTCCCCTTGCTCTGCCAGGTCCTGAGGACGCAGCTGGCAGGAACCTGTGGCCCTGGCTTCACCCTGCTGTTTCCTGCTGCTCTGGCCTGCCTGTGCGCCCGCCCCTGAAGCCCCTGCGTGGCCAGGTGGGGACTCCCTACAACTGCTAGAGCTGGGGTTCTGGGGCTCCCTGCACCCCAAAATAGACCCTGCACTGGGAGGCCACAGTGTCCCCAGCAGGTCACCGTCCTTCCTGAATGTCCGGTGATAGGGTGACAGGTGGCCACTGCCATCCCAGGTCACTCAGGCCAGCTAGTAAGTTCAAACCTGCTAAGCCGTCCGAGGACCAGAACCTTTGAAGAAAATCAGCAACAGCAAGGTATTCTGAATTAACAAAACTTTTAAGTAATGAAAACTACAGCTTTCTACCGTACATATTTACAAAAGCGTCGTTATAGAAAAATAGAATCCAATAGAGTCCACCCCAGGCGTCCTCTGTGCCAGGGCTGTGCCCTGCCCCTTCCCACCCCGGCCTACGTGCAGCTGTCCCGCCGTCCGAAGGCTGCCCCAACGTCCTTGCTCGTCTCCAGGAAACAGAGGCAGAAGTGATCCTTGCCAAGGAGGGCCAGCGAGTCCCCACTTGAATGCCAGCAGAGAGCGAGCACTGGAAAGTCACCTAGAGGGAAGTGGCCAGGGGTTAGGGTAGGAGCCGGGGCCCCTGGGAGGGCAGCTCCCAGGACGAGGTGCCCAGGGCTCCAGCCTCCCCAGGAAGTGGCCCTGGGGTTCCCCGTCAGTCTCGTGGAGGTTTTGGTCCCAAGACGGCATCCACCGCCAGCCGCACTCACCTTCCCCGGGCACCTGCACAGACACACAGCCCGCCGGCGACCACAGGTAGACCTTGTTGCCCCCTGTGCAGATGGCCAGCCGCGGCTGCTGTGGGTCCCACTGGAAGGAGCGCACGGGGCACAGCTGCTCAAGGACCACGAAGAGCCTCAGCTTCTGAATGTCCCAGACCCAGACGGCGTTGGGGATGTTGTCTAGGAGGGAGGGAGGGAGAGAAAGGAGGCCCCTGTCACTCTGCTCTGCTGGCCTGGGCTGGCCTGCTGGACCCAAGAGCCGCGCAGCAGGAGCAGACGGGCCTCAACCAGCGCCGTGTCCTCTGCTTTCTACATCTGGGAGGGCTGTCGGACGGTGTAAGACAAAAGGGCCCAGGCAGGCTCTGTCCTGGCCCTGCTCCTTCCTGAGGAGGAAGGAGCGGAAGGGAGGAAGCCGAGTCCCCCAGAGCTGTTGGAGGTGGTGCAGCCAGCTCACAGGAGAGGGGAGCCACCCGCTGCCCACAGCCCATACGGCCCAGGAGTGCACAGCACAACACCGCCGCAGGGCACTGACCATTCCTGGTTGCCAGGAAGTAGCTGTCGGGACTGAAGGCCAGCATCCCTACACCCATCCTGGGGTTGGCCCTGTCAGCAGCCGGCTTCAGGGTCTGCAGGGAGATGGGCACAGAGGCGACCTCATCTGGAACAGAGGACGACATGCTGGGTCACCAGAGTGGCCCAGGCTTCCCAGCCCTTCCAGTGGAGCAGCACCATGGAGTCAGGCTTTCCTGGAGCCCTGCAGACCGGGTGGGTTGGGAGGGCACACAGGCAGGCCCTTGGCGCTGTCCCCCCGGCATTCTGGTCTCAGGTGCTTGGGCACAGCAGAGCGGGGAGAGGCAGCGACAAGCAGGTGACTCCACAGCTGTGCTGCCCTGCATGTCCCTGCTGAGGTCCCCAAGCACCTGTGGGCCAGATACCCTCCCTGCGCCTTGCAGGGACAGGAAGCAGGCACGGGACGCTCGCCCAGGGCAGGGACACGCCGCTGCCCTGGCTCTAGCTCTGCTTTCCCGGCCCCTGGGGCTCAGTCGGGCTCGCTTCCTCGTCTAGCAGTGCCGCCCAGGCCAGCGACACCGATCAGTGTGCCTGGGCGGCCAGCCAGGAGCCATGAGGCCGCCCAGGAAACACCAGCAGACACATGGGACAGGACACGAGTTCACCAGGCCTTCACAGCCCCAGGACCAGAAAAGGAAGACAAGACAGGAAGAAGTGAGCACTCACACCCCACGGCTGCAGCTTACATTTGCTCTCTGAAGCAGCGGCGTTGGTAAGGGGCCGGGCACCTGCTCGGGACGGCGGGAGGGACAGGTGGCCCAGCCCTGGTGGCGGGCTCTTCTCCACCTCCCTGTACACAACCTGAAAGGCAGGGCGGCAGCTCATGACGCACATGGGGCAGAGGGGTGGAGAGGACACGGTGGGAAGCCGACTTCCCACAAGCTGCCCGGCTAAGCGTGGCCAGGGGCCCAGCTGTGGCTCAGCCGCGATGGGACTGTGCAGGCAGTGCCATGCCTGGGCCCACCACGGGGAAGCTGTGGGCAGCACAGACACAGAGAGGTCCCTGGGGTGCCCCGCTCTTGCCCCCCCCCCCCACCGAGCCCCAGTGACTGTCCCCTCCTCCAGCAGCTGGCCAGGCGTCTGTCACAGCATGGATGTCTGTGCCCGGGGCTCTCTCCTACAGCAGCCCAGCTTACGCCGCAGACAGTGCGAGGGTGCAGACCGCAGGCAGAGGCAGGAAGCTGCAGCCCTGTCCCATGCGGTTGTGCTGCTGGTCCCCGCCCTGCGACAACTGCCCCTGCAACTCCGCCCACCCGTTTTCACGGAGCATCACCTCCAAAGCTCCCTGGCACCCGTCCCCAGCAGGCAGCCACGCTGCCATGCCCCCCTCTGGAGCCTGGGCCTCCTGGCCCCCGGCCTGGGCTGCCTAGAGAGGCCCTGGAGACGCCTGACTGCACACCCCTTCCTTGGTTGTCCTCTCCTCTCTTCCCTGGCTGAAGCCCAGGGCAAGTGCTCTGTTTTGAGGCAGGGCCTGGTCTCCTGTCTTTCCACACAGGGATCTGCCTCAGGACAGACAGAGGGTGTGGCATCTGGCCGGGGTGTGGGACCAAGGACAAGCCTGCAAGTGACATAAGACATATGAGCTGGGCACAGCAGCGCAGGCCTATGACCCCTCCCCATCGGGAAGACAGGGCAGGAGGACCGCTGTGAGCTTGAGGCCACCCAGGGCTACCTGGTGAGCGCAAGACCAGACTCAAAAAACCAAAACTGGACAAGGCAGGTGTGCGTGTCTGTGAGAGAGAGTGAGAAGCGGGGGAGGGCACAGACAGACGGACAGAGGGAACGAGCGCGAGAGGGAACGTGCACGGCGATGTCCTAAGGTCTCAGCAGCACGTGCAGGGCGGCACAGGTGCCACGTGATGATGCCACGTGGCTGTGTGGAGAGCAGTGCTGACTCCCACCCACCCGCGGTGCAGCAGAGCATGCTCAGACTCACTGTCTTGGGGTTGCTAATGGCTGCAGGGTGCCCAAACTCCGTGGTCATCTTCCAGGTCACGTGGTTCAGGAGACGTACCTGAGGAGGAAACCCCGAGGTTTCTGCCTGCTCTGGGGGCTCAGTGGGCCCCCACACCCCATCTGTCACCCACCTTCCCATCATAGCTCCCGATGGCCAGGAACTGGCTGCTGGGGCTCCAGGCCACAGATTTGATGCCGAGGGACCACTCATAGGCGGAGTACACGGAGAGCAGGCGGCCATCCAGGGAGTACAGTAGCACCTTGTACTACAGGGGAGACAGCGGCATGCGCGGTCACCGGCAGAGGCGGCGCAGAGAGGCGGCTCTCGTCCTTGGAGTGGAGTGTAGAGCCAGAGCCACGGTGCCAGAAGCTGCAGCCACGAGCTAGGGGTGCGGCTGGCAGCCAGCACTTCCCTCGTGAGCACAGAGGAAGGCTCCAGGCCTGATGGGGAGACTGTGGCCCTCCCGCCACACGCACAGTCCCGGGGAAATGCAGTGGACGCTCCGGAGCGTGCACCTGTACCTCCAAGCAGCTGTCCCACACGGCCAGCACGCAGCCATTGGGGGCCCACTCCACCCCTGCGAGGTCCTGGGTGTCGGTGTCAAAGTGCTTCCGGAGGGAAGGGGAGAGAGAAACACACGGCAGTTTCAAGGTATCTGCTTAAAGAAACTGTGGTTTATTTTATAATAACCGCAGCACACTCAGCACTTTATTTTCTTACACAAACATGGACAAACACCCACAGTGTATCCCCTGGAGTGTGTCCAGCCCTCTGCACCCAGCGCCTGCCCATAGCAGCCTGCTGGCCCCGGGGCTGGACGGCACTCTGGGCCTGGCACCTGATGTGTCAGCCGAGACCAGCAGCGGCGGGCCTTTCAGAGCTTTCAGGACTAACAGCCTGCTGCGGCTCATTCGCCACCCCAGCCTGGACGGACAAGCACCAGCGCTACGCCCGAGGCAGGGCACGCAGGCACCAGCACCTCCTAGCACAGGGACATCACGTTCACCCGGCAGCATCTGCTCCTTGGTGACACGCAGCACCGTCTGTGACGTCACGCCCTACCCCTCCTGAGCACCAAAGACCCCTGGGGCTGGAGCAGCACCTGTGCCACCTCCTCCCGGCCCACAGGATGATGGAGGGGGCACCCTACCCGCAGGAGCTGCCAGTCACTGCACACGAAGATGCTCACGAAGTCCTTGCAGTCCCGCCGCTCGGCCAAGGCCATGTAGCGGCCATCCCTTGTGAACGCCATTCCTGCGCAAGAAGCATGCTGACATCAGGAAGCGGCCAGAGCAGAGAGCACAGCAGGCACTCTCAAGGGACCGCGAGGAGCCAGGCGTGGCGAGGCCCCCGGCGAGGCAGGAAGACCCGGAGGGGGAGATCAGCCTGTCTCAGAGTGAGCAGCGTGGAGGCAGCTGGGGGAAGAGGCCCAGGTCAACCCTGGTCTGCAAAATAGAAGAACGGACAGAAATGGGCACTTTACTTAAGCAAAGGAGACACCACGAGAAAGTGGAACTGCAGGCTCTGTGGACGGTCCCTCCACGTGGGTGACTGTGGCAGACAGACCGCGGACGCCACGAGCCCCGGGTGTCACCGCCGTCACTCAGGGAGCACAGCGCCCCGTGAGCCACCACACTTCCAGACGACATCCAGAGAGAGCTGAGGAGCCCACGTGGGCTCACCGCTTTGCTTTCTTCACTTTGAACTCCAAACTGCAATCTACAGTGCGGTGCAGCGCGGCTGGCCAGGCCCTGAGCTGGGAGATGGAGAGCCCTGTGCCCTGTCCCCCTCGGGGGAAGCGGACAGCAGGTTCACGACTGCCCGGGCAGTGCCCACCGTGCTGTGTCGCACAGACGCCGCAGCAGCCCTGGCACCACTCCGCCTGGCTAGCCTGCCCCATGGCCCGTTTCCCTCTGAGGGCTCAGGGGTCCCGAGTGAGCAGAGGGCCCTTGTCACGCTTCCTTCCTCTGGTGCCAGCCGAGTCGGGCGGAGCCTGTCAAGCATAGCCACCCAGGCAGCGGGGGGGCAGCCCCCATTCCGCAGGTGGGCCCCCCAGGAGCACTGTGCTGTGTCCTCTTCCACAGCACCCTCTTAGGACAGAGGCAGCGGGGCCACAGGCAGAGCTCCGGTGGACTCACCCTGCTGACAGGCTTTGGGGTACTTGATATAGGACACGGACTTGGTGCACAGGGACCAGACCGTTACTCGCAGCTGTCGGGAAGAGGGAGAGAAAGGGGTCAGCGTGGATTCAGCATCTTCAGCACACCCACCATGTGTCCCCGCTGACGAGGGTCACACACCCCTTTTACCACTCTTAGTCTTTAGTTCGTAACCACATTATTCAAGTGACCCGAGGTCAACGTGAGTGCATTTCAGCTTGCTCTTTCCAAGCTCTCACGGCCTGCAAAGCCTCGTCCTCTTGGGGAAAGTGTGGGGCACATGCCTGTAATCCCAGCACTCCAGAGGCTCAGGCAGGAGCGTCAGGGAGCGCTCCAGGCCAGACTGGGGGGGCAGAGCGAGGACCCTGTCTCAAAAGTACCGAAGAGAAAGGGAGGGAGGAGGGAACCAGGGAACATATTTACACAGGAAAACTATGGTGCTGCCTCCTCTCTGAAGCAGAGAGGCTGCTGTGTAGACCCAGCCTGGTTCTGGGGACTTACACCAGGGACACCAAGGGCTCTGTGCCTGTAGCTGCTACAAGCAAGCGGGAGCCACCACTGCTGGGCACCTCCCCTGCTTCTGCCCCGACACGTGGCACACAGCAGCAAGGGTCCAGCTGGTGGCTGTGGGCCAGGCTGGTCCCAGCAGCTGGGAAAGAACAGAGTGCAGGCCGCCAGGAGGGCAAGTCCCTGGGTGGGGCCAGCCCTGGCCCAGTGCTGCCTGCTCTCGGTGTCGAGGTAGAGTTCTCCTCCCTCCCACTAGGGTCACCTGGCACAGACCGGCCTGCGGGCAGGTGCGACCTCCTCGGGAAGGGTGCAGCCTGCTGAGGTGGTGCAGCGCGGGCTCCTTCCCGAGGGAATCCTGAAAGCGCCACCTGCCCGTGCTTCAGAGGTGAAGAGTGAAGCAACCGTTCTCTGGGTCACAGGAAGTGGGCTGTGCAGGACCACGGCCAAGTGCCTGCCACGCACGGGTGCACAGGTCCTGGGTTTAGGGCTGAGGGCCTGTTTGTCACCAGGGAATGGGGAGCAGGTACCAGGGCTGGTCCTCCAGGGCCCCTGCTGAGCTGGGCCCAGGGTGGCATCCTGCCAGCAGGCCTGGGGTCCAAACTCCGGGGGGACCCAGTTGCCCTTGTGGCAGCTCAGCTGCCCGAGGCACAGGGTGCAGGACGTGAGGCGTGCAGCACAGGACAGCCGCCCCCCAGGGCAGGAGAGCTGGGGTCGCCGCCTCCTGGGCACAGCCCCATTCCAGGCTGCGGGGCCACTGCCCATCCTCACAGCTCCGGGGGCTCCTTTTCAGAAACACAGGGCCAAACAGAGAAAGCACACTCAGCCACACTTCCGCCTTCACCAGAAATAACCTTACAACGTAACTCAGCCGGGTGCCGTGGCGGCCCATGCCTGCAATTGCAGCACTCTGGGAAGCTGAGCCTACAGAACAGCAGGTTCAAGCCCAGCCTCAAGATGGGCTGGGAGGCAGCTCAGCCAAGCATTTGCTGAGTAGGTCTAAGGCCCTGGGGTGGATCCCTGCTCCTGCCCCTGCCAAAATAGCTCAACAGTCACTTGTCGCCTCTATTAACTTACAGTGACAGCTGGGAAAGCAAGCTCCCCTGGGCAGCAGACCTCCCAGGGACCCTGGCCAGCAGATAACAGCTCAGTCAGGGCAGGGACCACACGGTGGAAGGGACAGGAACATCAAGGCCTGGATGGGCCCTGTGTGTCGGCAGTGCCACTGATGTGGACTTCGAAGTAAAGCTACAGAGAGAGATGGCTGGCCAGAGTGGGCAAGGAGGCAAACAGGAAGGGACAGACAGGAGGGCATGGGGCCATGCGCAGAACACCCTGAGCTGTGCTCCTGCAGGAGGTGGGGCAGCTGCCCACGTGGCTCTGGATTTTCACACACAAGCCAAGCAAGTGTTTGCCACTGTGTGCCCCAGCCCGGGTTTTATTTTATTTTATTTTATTTTTTTTTTTTCTGGGAAACAAATGTTTAATGATAAATTGCTCTTCAGGGAACTGGTTACAGAGGCCTTTGAAAACTAAGAACACAACCACGCAGCACAGATCTGAGCAAGTTTCTTACTACAACTACCCTGTACACTATAACCTTTTTCTCTCCAGAATGACCCTCATCTTACATGAAAATCGTTGCCACAGGGAAGCCAAAAATCAAGCTTTGTGGCCAAAAGGAAAAACAGCAATCTGTTGGTCAACTGGTAAGAGCAGAGAACCCAGAGCCCTTCACTGTGGTGTTTTGGCCTTCTTACTCTTGTTCTTCTTGTCTCTCTTCTTCAGCCCGTCCATCTTAGCCCTCAGCAGGCTTGAATAGGCCATCTGAAACTTATTCGCTTCTTTAGAGCTCACCACAGTGCTGACCTTCTTTTTCCCATCCGTCGCTATCAACAGACATTTGTTATCTGCAGGCTCACAGCCCTCCACAGAGCCCTTCTTTGGGATCGATCTGGTTCGACCATCACATTTCTTCAGGGTGATGAACACGCGGCCCGACGCCCGGCACTTCGGGAAGAGCCTGGTCAGCTCGCTCAGGAACTGCTCGCTCTCCAGCAGCACCACCTCGATGAAACAGGATCTAATTCTTCAGTCGAAAACCCCCTGGTTTTATTTTAAAACTAATTCTGCGCTATTTACAACTTGGGCACTAAAATTTAAAGAGATAAAAAATGAAATAGGTGTTCCATGAGAACATGAATCACACAGACGGGGCTGCCTTATTAAATCCCATAAGACAGGCTTAAAACCAAAGTAAGAGAAATGCTTTATAATGAAGGGCCCAATGGCAGCGAAAGTGGTGGAAAGTCTCACCACGAAAATGGCTTTGAAACAGGTTTGTTTTTAATGTATCTGGTACCAGATCTCACTACACGCTCAGACTCCAGTGATTCTCCTCCCTCAGCCTCCCCGGCACTGGGATTACAGGCACTGCCACCATGCCCGGTATTGGTGGCCCGCCTGATGCACCCGGGACGGGGCTAGCGCAGCACGTGGCACCGGGGATCACAGCTGGGTCCTTGCGCTCGCCTAGGCAGGCACTTAGACCACTGAGCTATCCCTGTGGCCCCTTAGAAACAGTTTTAAGTCTATTTGAGGCAAACAGCATAGCCTCAAAAACATATAGACGGGGTGTGGTATCCTCGCAATCCCAGCACTTGGAGGCTGAGGCAGGACGCTTGCTGTGTATCTGAGACCAGTCTGGGCTACACAGTGAGCTTAAAGCCAGGCTGAACTACATACCAAGACCTTATCACAAAACACAAAGCAAAACAAAGCATCTGACAGACTTCCAGGGCATCAGAAAGGGACAGTCCTACTGCACGTTGAGCTACCTGACAGAAGCTTAACAATTCATTGGCGTGGTGCTGACGCTTACAGCAACACAAGGGAAAAGCGGAAGCGACCCTGTGACCAAAAGGCGCACGGTGCCGTCTCGGCTGGGGAAGACGCGCTTCTAGACAAGCTCCTCCTGTGCTGCTCTATGTGCTGTTGGTGACTGAACTCAGGGCCTTCACAAAGTGTCTCGCTTACGTTTTGTTGCTGGGACAAAACACCCGACACCCAGAACGAAGGCAGGCAAGGTTTATTTAGCTCACAGTTAGTGGGGGTTTCCGTCCGAACTCAGCTGGCTCCAAGGCAGAGCGGCACAGGGCAGAGGGCAGCAGTTCATGGCAGCGGAGAGGAGCAGGACAGCAAGAGCCAATAGGGAGGAGCGGTGACGGCGGCAGAGGCAGAGGCACGGGCAAGCCCCTCCCCGTGCTTGCAGGCGCTCAGGCCATGCCCCAGGCCAGCACTCACACCCACGATCCCAGCCTCTGATCATTAATCACGACCTCTAGAAGTCCACCTCACGACCACGCGAGGCTTTGAGAGGACAACTGGACACAAGCCATAACACAAAAGCCTAACTCCCCTGGTACCTTTTATTCATCCTTCGAGTCAAGCTCTTGCCAATTACCTGGGCTGGGCTCAAGCCTGCGCGGCTCCTGCCCTGGCCTCCCAGAGCACGGGGTGTCGGATGTGCGGCTCTGTGCCCCGCAACTGCTCCGGACTTGCGGCGCTCCAACACAGAGCAGACCCACTGCCCAACCCTGGATTTCCCGCTCTGGGCTATGTGAGGAGCTGAGAACGGGGCACACTGGCTGGGGCAGTGGACAGTGGCTTGCACTTACGTGGAACTCGGTTGTGTTCAGAATGTGGCGCCCATCTGGGCTCCAACACGAGGCCACCAGCCCTGCCGATCCCTCGTCGATTTTGCAGTGCCACTCTGGCTGCTCCAGAGACCAGACCTGGAGTCACGAGACAGAAGCGCACTGTCGCACATGGCCTGCCCTTCTGGGGCCAGACCAGCGCAGGCCCGCGTGGAAAGCGCGCCATGCCTCGTGACCCGGGGGTGTCCTGCCCCTTGGCCTGTGGTGCTCACCTGCACCAGCCCCCGCTTGTACATGGCGCACAGGATGAAGAGGGAGTCTGCCGACCACTCCATGTGCTGCACCTGGTCCAGGCAGGTGTACAGCTGCAGGATCTGCAGGGTGCTCACATCCCGGACCACCAGCCGGTACTGGACACAGGAGGCCTGCAGCACCGGGGGAAGGGAGCGCTTGGCGCCCACCCTGCAGGAAGGCGACAGGCCGGGCGCCCGAGGCTGTCTCGTCTCTCCTGCGCAGCACCTTTCACAGCCACCCAGCTTTGCCTCACTCGGCTGCCGGTTCATTCCCGAGGTGGTGAGTTGATTACAAGATGAAATTAAAGTTTCACATCCTACTGCTTTGATAGTATAATGGAATTTTTTTTTTAAGGAGAATTCACCTAATAGACGCCACATTCACATATTAGGACAAAGGGAAAGCACGCAGCCGAGCACGCAGCAGCGCACCTGTTAGACTCCCTCAGCCCCGAGCGACAGCCAGAGGGCACTAGTTCCTTTCCTAACTCTGTCACTTTTCGACTGTTTCCTCAAGTTGAAAGAGTTAAGGTGTGACGTGTCTGCCCCACCCCTGAGGCGAGCTGAGATGGTGACTGAGGCCGGGCACTGTGGTGCGTGCCTGTAATCCTAGCTCTTGGGAGGCTGAAAACAGGAGGACCACTATAAGTTGGATCTGTGTAGTGAGACCTGTAGACACTGTACTAAATACCAACAACAACAACAAAAAAAGTTAAGAACCAAACGTTCAAGCCAGGCGCGGGGGCAGACACTTGGAATTGGAGCACTCAGCTGAGGCAGAAGTGCCACTTCCTGGGCTACACAGTTGAGTTCACGGCCAGCCTGAACCACGTAGCCAGACCCAGTCGCAAAAAAACAAAACCAAAGAAATCAAAATATGCAAAAACAAACAGCAGCAACAAAAAAAAAAAACCCACACCACCAGCATCACCACCAAAAAAAGAGTTATTAGCTGCTGCTTAGGTTGTGCGGTTGCAAAGATGCTTCACAAATGCTCATTTTCCTGCACTAGCTTACTCCTGCTCCCAGTAAGAAAGCGGTTCAGGTTTCAGTGTATTTTCGTCGAGACACAGTCCAGTTGGGGCCACATGGAACAAACCTTCCCACACCTGAGTATCCACCTGCGGGCTGCCTATTAAGCCACAGCCGAGACCGCCAGAGCTGACTTTGCTGTGCTAGTTCATTCTGTACTTGCCACAGCCAATCTGAAGTATTAGTTTATTGATTCCCATTGAACAAGAAAGCTACATTTATTTTCCATGGAAAAAAAAGGGAGCCCACAGACAGACAAACATATCACAGTATCTGGTTTGCCACATTGCAGCTCTGAAAATGGTGACCAGGGGCCGGGAGACGGCTCAGCAGGATAAGCGCTTGCCTCACAAAATGAGTACTTCACCAACCCTGGGAGGGATGAGCAGAAACCCACCGCAGGACGCTGCGCTGCAGACAGGGCCTGCTTTGGGCAGTACCGAGGAGAGGGCGCTTCGGGAACGTGCTCGCCCTTGGGTTCGCCAGCACTATTACCAAGTGTTTCACGACATTAGGAAAGTGCCCCACACACCTCGGGTTGAATCCGGGGCCTCACACGCACGCTCACACGCTTAGGCACACACCTACCACTAAGGTGCATCTCCAACTCCTAATCTCTTTATCATTCACTGAAATGTTCATACATGAAAGAAAAAAAAAGCCCTCTTAATTTATGGAGTGCGGGCAGACTAACACATCACATTCCGGGAGTGAATGACATTTTCTGTTTTGTGGCTGAATGGCACTGTGTGTGACTTAAAACAATACTTCATAAAGAAAGGAAACACGGGGCTGGGGCATTAGCTCAGCAGCATAAGCACCTGCCTGGCAAACGCAAGGACCCAGATCTGATCCCTGGTACCACATGCCATGGGGGCCCTGAGCCCCAGATGCGCTGCACTGCCCTGAAACAGGGCATGGTGGTGCAGCCTCTAATCCCAGCACTCAGGAGACTGAGGCAGGAGGATCACTACGAATTTGACCTGAGTAACGAGACACTGAACCCAATAAATAAATAAATAAATGGAAACCTAGAGCCGAGTTGTGTTCTCAAAGGTCTAGAGCAGGGCGGGGAACCTGTGGCACGTGCGCTGCACCACTGAAGGCTGCTGGGTCTTGTGGAAAGCTCTAAAAGGTTCACCTTTCAGACACTGGTCTAGACAAAGATAAAAGGAACGTTAATAGGGGCCGGGGAGATAGTTCAAGAGCATAAGCGCTCTGGGCGAAAGGCCATGTGCCAGCAACGCCAGCTGTTTGGGAGGCTGAGGCAGGAGGGTCCAAAACTCGAGCCACGCCCCAGGGAGGAGGGGAACTCAAACTGTCTCAAAGAGCTGGGGGGCCCGGGAGATGGCTCAGCGGAATAAGCGCTTCCCTGGCAAGTGCAAGGGAGGGCCTGAGTTCAATCCCCGGTTCCGCAAAAACAAAGAGCTGGGGACGTCTGCAGCTCGCGCTAGCCCAGCGGCGCCGGGTCCAGCCGGGGGTGGGGGAGGAGGGAGCTTCCACCGAACGACACCCAGCAGCCTCCTGCGGCGCTGCACGCACGCACGCCACAGGTTCTCTGCCTTTGCGAACACAGCTCGGCTCCAGGTCTACTTTCGCTCACTGTCTCAGGGTGTCGCTACGAGGTCCAGCAGCGTGGCGATCCCCGCGTCGCTGGGAAACGAAGCACGCTTTCGGTGAGGCCCGCTTTTCCCCTTCCCAGCCCCCCGCGTCAACGACCTGCGCCCCGGCCAGGACACACACTGCCGACCGGTGCACTTCCAGACTTCGCGCTCGGGTCTGACCTAAGCCCCGCTCCGCGGCGGAATGAGCGCCGCAACCCCAGCGGCCTCAGGATAGAGCGCCAGTTACTTAAACACTGCGGGAGGCGAAAGGAAAGGCAGAGAAGACAACAAAGCGGCCGCACTGCTGCAAATGAACGATCTCTGCACCCTTCGCGATAAAATAACGAGGAGCTGACACCTGCAGTGCCCTCAAAGGCAAGCCAACTGGACCCCCCAGCGCTGTTCCAACTGAGGCCCAGGCCCCGCCCCGCCCTCCAGGCCCCGCCCCGCCCTCCAGGCCCCGCCCCGCCCTCCAGGCCCCCGCTCCTCCGACCCCGCCCCCCTCGGAACACCTGCGCGGGGTCGCCGCCCGGCCCCGCCCTCCACGCGCCCTGCGCTCCCTTTCTAGGGTCCGCCCGGCCCTAGCCGCTGAAGCGCGCCCGTTCCGCAGCTCCCGCCGCGGGCGCAGGTGGCGCGCCGCCGCTCACCAGGTACTTGCCGTCCGGGGAGAATTTGCAGAGCAGGCTGGAGAGCTTGAAAACCTCTGAGAAGTTCATAGCCGCGCTGGCCGCGGGTCCCGAACCGCATCAGAAGCCCAAAAGGACTCGACTGCTTCCCGCAACCGCCAGCCGCGGCCGGAAGTGAGACACCGGAAGTGAGCTTCAGCCAATGGACGCCGCGGGCGGCCGCGCGGCATTGTGGGGCTGGAAGTCCTGGAAGGCGAGAGCCAGCCAAATGGCAGTCAGCGCTGCAGGTTGGGGAGGAGACCCGCCGGGCTGGGTGCACAGCAACTTTGAACTTGAGATAAATAACGAATCTTTCTTTCTTTCTTTCTTTCTTTTTTTCTTTTGAGACAGGGTCTCGCTATGCAGTTCAGGCTGGCCTTGAGCTCACTTTGTAGGCAAGGCTGGTCTCAAACTCACAACGATCCTCCTGCCTCAGCCTCCCGAGTGCTGATGGTACTGGCATGCGCCACCACACCCGGCTCAACAGATCATTTTTAGTTTTCAATTTTTTGTTGCCGTGGACCGAACCCAGGACCTTACTAAATCCCTAGTCCCACAAATCATTTTTAGTACAAGTATGTTCCCAAATATTGCACGACATACTTAGAACTAAATTATTACTCGTTTCTGTAAAATTCGAATCAAACTGGACGAATCAAACGGTTGCACACATGCATAGCTCCACAGGTGCATACTGGTGCTGAAGGCTGGATGCCCACGTGTGGCCCTACAGGTGTTCAATACACAGCAGGGCACCAATTACGTGGGTCACACTCTATGTGTAATATATGAACATGCTTTAATCTGGCGTTAACTTTGTCTCCTTTTTCCTTCCCCGAGCTCGCCTGACGCCTGGCCTCCGCGGCGCGCAGGGTCTCGGGTCCGGGAGCGTGGGGCTCGCCCGATCGTTCACAAGCGCGCCTGCGCCTGGACGCGGCATGGGGTGGCAGCGGCTCGCGCGGATCCGCACCCTCGCCCGCGTGCGCCCCGTCCCTCGTCCCTGTGCAGGCCCCTCTCATCTCGGGCCGCAGTCCTAGGTGTCCCGCACGTCTTGCGCACAGCTCTCGGCGCCCGCGGCGCCCCTGCCGGGTCCGGGATGCCCTCCCAGTCTTCGACCCCGCCGCTGCTCCCTGTCTGCCCTCCCGGGAGGGCCGTGGGGCGCCTGTGCGCTCTTCGGTCCAGCGGCTCTGGCGTTTCTGTCCCCGGCGAGACCCCGTCCCCCGCATGGCCCTTAAGCCTCGACGCCGTGGCGTCCACAAGCGCAGGGTCCGCCGCCCCCCGGCTCGGAGCTCGGTCCGCGCAGCCCAGCGACCTCCCGGGGCCGGGGCGCCGGGGACAGGGCGTCGTGCGGTGCCGGGTGAAGGACACACCGGCCACCGATCCCGCCCCGGCCCCGGCCACGCTGCGCAGGCCACGCTGCCCACTGCTCGGAGCGCAGTTCTGCGTTCCGGGCCCGCGTGTCCTCCAACAGCGAAGGGCGCTGGAGCCCCAGGAGCGGGGCAGGCGCGTCCCGAGCGTTCGCCGCACACGGAGCCGCCCCCTGCGGTCGTCGGGGACGCAGGCGGGCTTGGGTCGGGACTCAGCCGTCTGCGGAGTCTGCGCGGGAGCCTCGCTGCGCCCCGGCCTCGCGCCCCGTGGTTTCGACCCGCAAGCCAGTGCGTGCGAGTCCTGCCTACTGCGAGGCCGCGGGGCTGCCCGGGGAAACGCAGCGCCCCCTCCCGGCCGCGCCTGGCCCCCTCCCCGCCGGGCGCCGTCCGGGGAAACGGGTGGCGCGTCCCCAGCCCGCGCGCCCGCTCCCTTCCAAGCCTAGCGTCGCCGGCGCGGCGGGGAAACTCGAGTTCGGACGCGGCGACACCCAGCACGCGCCCGCACCCATGGGGCCCCGGCCCGCGCCCCAGACCCAGACGCCGCGGTCCCGGCCCGGCCCGC
>NW_004524689.1:1939489-1943672 GCF_000260255.1 Octodon degus
CGCGGCCGGGGGGCTGCGGCTGCGTCGCTGCGGGGACTGTGCAGCCGCCGGCGAGCTCCTCCCCCGCACGCGCCCGGCGCCCCGAGAAGCGCACCAATCCGCAGGCGGCGGCTGCCGGTGCCCCGCAAGGGTGGAGGTCAGGTCCCGCAGGGCTCGGACGGCTGAGCGGGTGCCCCGGAGCGCGTTCCGGGGCGCTGCCGCCGCCCCGCTGCTCGGGACGGCCGGGCCTGGCTGCCTCGGAGTCCCCGGTGGCGAAGCCCGGCCGCGGAAGCGCCCCGGCGGGGACGCTCCGCTCCGTCCCCTCCTCCAGCAGTCCCGCTTTCGGGCTGAGACGTTATGGCTTGTCCCCGTCCCCGGCGTGTTCCCTGCGCTAGCATCCGCTAGCGATTGCGCAGAGAGGCGACAGGTAGCCACTCGGTCACCAAGGGGCCGGAAGCCCGGGGCCGCCGGCCTGCGCTGAGGTCACCCGCGTGCTGCGCCGGGGGCCCGGGAAGGCGGCCTTCCTTTGTTTGAGTAGGTTTTGTCTTCTTTTGGTTTTTGTTGTCACGGTGGGTGTTTACGTTTGGCCTTGAGGAGGCTGGAAACTAAGGCAGGAGGAGCTAAACGCTTTCTCTTTTGAACTCACCGCTCACTAAAAGTTGAGTGTGTGCGTGTGAGGGGCACCCACACTCCGATTTCTTCAATGAAAGGTGAAAAAGCGTTTCCTAGAGAAGAAAAGGAAAATGTCAGACGGTGCAGTACGCCGGTGCACAGAGTGTGCAGGTAATTTTAAAATAAGACTCCTGCCTCCAAATACTTCTGAGGTGTTCCTCGCTGGGGTGGGGGAGTGTCTAACGGGTGGAGAACTCGGAAGACTGGGGCCCAAAGCTCTCTTCTTTTTGGTTATTATTTATTGAAGCCCTGAGGATCGAATTTAGGAGCGGCACCTCCAATTTACATCCCAGTCCTTTTTATTTTATTTTATTTATTTATTTTTGTTTTGAGATGGCTTTTAATCTTTGAAGCTATTGCTAAATATTCCAAGAGTAGCTCAGACTTTTGATTTCTCCTGCCTCAGCCTCTTGAGTATCTGGGATTGCAGGTGTCTGTCGCAGTGCCTGACTTGAAATCCCTCTTCGTGCCCATGGATTTCCGGCAAGTTACTTAAGCCCAGGGAGCCTCGGTTTACCCATCTGCAGAGTCGGTCCTGGGAGCGCCCTTCTTAGAGGGTTGGGAGGATGGTGAGGCGGGTCCCGCATCTGAACTCCTAGACAAGCGCTGGCTCTCTCGAAGTGACGGTGCTGGGTGCTGGGTGAGGCCAGAGCCGTGCCCTCATCCCTGCCCCCTCCGGGGATGGCAGTGCGGCAGGAATCTGCCTGTGACCTGGGCGGTGGCTGGTGGCATTTGTCAGGCAGGGATGCCTGTGTCTTCCTTTATTTATAGAGCAGGCCCCGCCCGGGCCCAGGAGTGGGTCGCAGCATAGCTCACAGTAACGGGGCCTGGTGCAGCCGAAGCACAAAGCGGAGACTGAGGGCAGAGAGGAGGGAGGCAAAGCCCCGGGGGCTGTGTGGTCAGGGCACACAGGGCACTGCCAACTCACCTCCGTGTGGCACAGAGTCATCAAATCCAATAGCAAATTATCACCTCCAAACACGCAGGCTTTGTGCTCTGTGCCCAGTGAGGCTTCGGCTGGACAAAAAATCGAAAGAATTCCCCAGAACACCTTTCCCACGTTTGCTGCTCTTAGTGAGCCACCATTCTATGACAGGAGTTGAATTTCTGACTCGGGGCCAGCTAAGTCAGTATTTGAAATAAGTTTTGTCTCAATTCTTCAATTGCAAAAGTGAAACAGCTGAGTAATTTCGAGACAGTAACTCCCCAACCTCGCTCGGGCTTCCGCCGGAACTGGGGGAAAGCTACATAACTGACAGATTTCTGAGTTTGCAGACTGATTCTTTACTCCCAAGCAACAGACAGTAGTACGCGCACGCACGCACGCACGCACGCATGCGCGCACGCGGTGGAGGGAAGTGACCGCAGCCCCTGCTGCTTCGCTGGTCCAGGACGCGTGTTCTTCTGAGCTGAGACCTCTGGCTCTAGTATGCTCTCTATCTGGTTGTGCCGCCCACATCCGAGGTCCAAAAAGAAAACCGTTCAGCCCAGCGATTGCCCAGGGGCATTGTAATCCCAGTGTTTGGCCTTGGGGCTGTGACCTGGGACTGAGGGAAGGAAAGAATGTATTTGTTCTCTAATCTCCTGGCCAGCGCTAAGGTAGGGACCCCGGCTGTGTCCACTTAGAGGAGGGGGCTCGCCCAGGTCGTCCAACTTGTGCGAGGCTACGTGGGTACAAAGGGCTGGAGCGGGGAACCCAGCTCTGACCCCACCCCCAGGACCCTGGGCAGCACAGGAAGTGGTTACCCGCCCTAGAAGCGGGGCCTTCCAGCCCGGTGGGGTCCTTTGGGTGGTCTAGGACTGAGGAGGACAGCGGAGGCAAGGCCCCCTCTTGCGTGAGTGCCAAAGCAAATGCTGGTGTCTCCTCTGGTGACCAACGTCGTGACACGCGCTGCTGCACCGGTGGTTGTCTCCACAGTCCGAATCGCCAATGTGTTCGTCGGCCGTGACAGGTGTCACGGAAAGCTCACAAGCTCTTGCTTGCGCTTGTCACCAAACTGAGACAGTCGGTTACTGTACCTGCTGCCAGGGCCACCATTGCACTGATTGGAAGCTATGACTGCTTCAGAGATTTGGGGTTTTTCTCTCTTTCTGGTACTGGGGGTGGAACTCGGGCACCCAGCCACGAGGCCACCTTCCCGTCCCTCTTCCACTGCAAGGTTTTTGTTGGGGGTGTTTGATTTTCTGAGCCACGGTTTCACTATGTAGACCAGGATGGCCTCAGATTTGCAGCAGTCCTCCTGCCTCAGTCTCCCGAGGGCTGGGATTACAGGCGCGTATCTCCATACCTAGCTAGGTTCTTTAACTTTCGAAATAGAGTCTTGCTAAATTGTCCGGCCTTGTCATTCTCCTGCCTCAGCCTCCCAAAGAGCTGGGACTTCGCGCACGTGCCACCACACCTGGCGCAGATGTGCTTCTTACATAGTGGAGAGCTTTATTAGTCTTCTTGGCCTGCTGTCACAAGTCACCACTAACTGGCTGACTTCAAAGTACAGAAACAGGCAGCTGTATGACTCCAGAGACCGGAAGTCTGACATTCTGGGGTGGCAGCTTCCTGCGGATCTGTCTGGAAGCCGCTCAAGCTCGGCCCCGTCACCGTGGCCTTCGGGGTCTCTCCTCCTGCCTCTTCCTGTCCCCAACCTGCTCGTAGGGGGCTGGAAGGGCCTGACACGTAAGGCCCTTGCTCTGCCACGGAGCTGCCGCTCCTGCCTACCCCGAGCTACACCCTGGCCCGTGTTCATTTTGAGACAGTTTTGCTAAGTTGTGAAGCCTGCGCTTGAACTTGTGCTGCTCCTGCGTCAGCTTCCCAAGTAGCTGGGCCTGCAGGTCTCTACCCCCGTGTCCGGCTCGCTTGGGTCTTTCAAGGGCACTCACTCCTTGCAGATTTGGTGCTGACCTGGGGGATCCAGGAGGCTCTCCCCTTGAGAGCCTGACGTCACATCTGCAGGAAGCTTGCTTCCACACAGATCCTGTCCCGGGGTTCTGGGTGTGAGTATCATAGAGGAGGGTGGGGTTCCCCATGGATAACCACACTGCTGTCATCTGTGATCTGTAGTCTACTCAGCGCCATTCCCAGAGCCTAACACTTGGAAACAGTGGGCTATCCATCAGCAGGAGAAGAGAGGAAAAACGCAGCTTTTATACCCAAGGGAGTACTATGCTGCCACGAAGAAGGATCAGCCTGAGGCAGTCATAGGTAAATGGATGCAATTTGAGACCACAATGTTAAGCTTAAATAGGTCCCAAGATTAAATATTGCAGTCTCCCTTATATAAGAAACTTCAATAGGAAGGCAGGAGAAATTCAAATAATTCCCTAAATTGCCTATTCCACTGTCTCAAAAATATCTACATATAAATACTAACTTGATTCATTTACACTGCTAGCTTCTCTTAGTTCATGGAAAAGAAAGTTGTGTGCTGTGCTCCGTGGGCTTCTTTGTAAGAGGGTGACTCATACTCGTCCTGTACTTGGAGTAACTCCCTGCAAGGGTGTGTTCCACCGTGGACGGTCCTTCCCTTATTATTTTGTT
>NW_004524689.1:1943857-1944735 GCF_000260255.1 Octodon degus
GCATCTCTGCCTCCATGCTGGCTGCTGCTGTCCAGAGCGCTAAAAAAAAAAAAAAAAAAAAAATCCTGTCGAATATCCTATTACCAGGTTTCAGCCAAGCGGCGCGCCTCCGGGCAGCCTGCCGGCTGGCTCCCTCCCCTCCCCCACACACCTATCAAGCAGTTCAACGCCCAAATCAATCACACTTCAGCACCCAGCCGGCTGGCACCTGCAGTTCCAGCTGCTCGGGAGGCTGAGGCAGGAGGCCTGCAAATCAGAGACCTGCTTGGCAGCTTAGCAAGACCCTGGGAGCCAGGCTCAGCCGCTGAGCGCTTACCTGGCCGGCTCGCGGCCTGGGGCTCATGCGCAGCACCGACAGAAGGCCTCCGGCCGGGCACTGGGGCGCTGGAGGCCTCAGGTCGGCCCCGGGGGCCCTCCTGACCCGGGGTTCAGCCCCGAAGTGTCGCGGAGGCAGTGGAATGGGATCAATTGATTATTTTTTTTTATGGTTTTAAGTCAGGGTCTGGCTATGTAGCTCAGGCTGGACTCGAACTGCCAGGGATCTTCCTGTCTCAGCCTCTGAATGCTGGGATCACAGGCATGCGCCACCACACCCAGTTTCTGTGACTAGCATGGGGCACACCGAGTTCTGGCAGCACCGCATGTGGTACCAGGGATCGAACCTGGGTCCTTGCGCTTGCCAGGCAGGCGCTTAGACCACCGAGCTATCTCCCCAGGCCTGATAGCAGAAAATTTTAATAAAGAAAATGAGCAATTAAGACATTTTGGGATAAGTCGTTATGATTTTTAATTTATTATATCTCAAAAAATACATTAAAATTCCCATCTTATTTTATTTTACTTTTTTTGTATCAGGACTCGAACTCAGGACCTTGTGC
>NW_004524689.1:1944910-1946449 GCF_000260255.1 Octodon degus
ATTGAACTTGTAGTGATCCGCCTGTTTACAGACTCCCAAGAACTGAGATTGCAGGTGTCACCATGCCCAGTCTCAATTGCTGTCTCAGCAAGCCCCCTGGGGGCGGGCCAGCATGGCAGGCCCGAGGATCCAACCCCTGCAAGCAGGCACTTTAATCCGCTGAGCTATGTGGCCGGCCCCAATTAAAAAATAGTAAGTCATCTAAATTCTCATCTACAGTTGTGATCTTGCTTTGTTTTGTTTTGGTAGGAGGAATTGAACTCAGGACCTTGTGCTTGCCAGGCAGGCTCTGTGCCGCTGAGCTATACACCTGGCTACAACGGTTATTTTTAAGAATAGTGTTTCCAGGCATAGCGGTGTATGTCAGCAATCCCAGTGCTGCAGGAGGCTGAGGCAGGAGCGTCATCTAACTTGAGCCCATGCTGGGCAAGTTAGGGAGGCCCTGTGTCAAGTGAATGCAGTGTCTGAGGAGAGGTGCTTATCTGGGGTGCACTTTGCGGGTGCCTCTCGCCCAGGCTCTGGCTGTGACGGCGCTGGCGTGCAGCGCAGCGCTTTAGGTCCCTAGCACAACACACTTCCGGACACAAGGGCTGGAGAAGCCCACGCAGTGCTGTGGGGGACATCAGCCTGATGGGGTGTTCTGTGGAGCCCCGCATTTCGGAAGGCTCGTCCCCTCGGGGAAGGCGCATAAATGCCTCTCATACACAAAGTGCTCAGCACTAATCGGAATTTGGGTACACGGAGGTCTCACGTAGTGGCTTTTACTCAGGTGAGCGTGGATTCCGCCCCCAGGACTCTGCAGGGTGACAGAGCCTCCCCAAGCCCAGGAAAGGGTGACCACGGCCCCCCGGCCCTGCTCACGCAGTGGCCGAGGGTGCCTCGCTCGGACGGCACAGGACGTGGCTGCAGGCTACGTGGCAGGGTGGGGCCGTAACGAGCACACGGAGCGAGCGGCAGAGCCGGGCACTGGGCGACGTGGGAGTTCCAGCTTCTGGTGCGATGCGCGCGAGACAAAGGGCGCTTGCTTGCTGTGCGTGGCAATTCCGAAAGCTTCTCAACATTAGACGAAGCCCAAGGAGCCGGGGAGACAGCTCAGAAGAGCAAGCGCTCAATCCCCAGTACCACAAAAAGAAATGAATACATAAATAATTTTAAAAGGAGGCTAGGGAGATAGCTCAGTGGAATAAGTGCTTGCCTGGCAAGTGCAAGGTCCTGAGTTCGATCCCTGGTACCACAAAAACGAACAATTAGACGAAGCCAGACAGGAAGCTTGGATGTAGACAGGCTCTAGTCCCAGAGATACAGAGGCTGTGCTGTAACCTAAGGCAAGAGCGTTCAGTTAGGCCTTGGGGTGTAGCTGCGCAGCACAGCGCCTGCCTGGCCGAGCAAGGTCCTGAGTTTGATTTCTGGTCCTAAAAAAAAGGTGTTCACTTAACCAGTTATAAACTGATTGGACTGTGGAGAGAGCTCAGCAGTCTAAGGGCCTGCCTAGGCAAGCGCAAGGTCCTGGGTTTGATCCTCGGCCCCACATGTCATGCC
>NW_004524689.1:1948064-1954513 GCF_000260255.1 Octodon degus
GCCCCTTGTCTAAGTCTTGTGAATAAAAGACATTTGAGTTAATTATATGCGCATTTGCCTACCTCTTTAAGGTCCAGCTCCTCAGTTTGCATAATGATATCTGGTTTTCATTTCTTTATTGTGTTTTAGGACAGGCTGTACAGGGTGTTCAGGGTCTCACTACTAGGTTGAACTCGTAGTGATCCGCCTGTTTACAGCCTCCCAAGAGCTAGGACTACAGGCACCACCACCACGCCCAGTCTCAATCGCTGTCTCAGTGTGCCCCACGGGCAGGGCTGGCACGGCAGGCCCGGGGATCGAGCCCCCGGCCCCTGTGTGCCTAATTTGGCCGGCCCCTGGATTTTATTTATTCATTTAGGTTTGTTTGTTTTTGAGAGAGGGTCTCGCTATGCAGTTGTACAGTTCTGGCTGGCCTTGGGCTCACTTTTGTAGCACCCAGGCTGGTCTCGAACTTGCAGCAGTCCTCCTGCCTCAGCCTGCCAAACGCTGGGATCGCACCTGGCCGTAGGTAGGTGCCACCCCTCCAGAGCATGTACTGTATGCCGCATACACTGGACTTAGGCTAAAGTTGTAAGAAAGCCAGAGGAGGGGAGAGGAAGGAGCAAGCCGAATTTGAGCAGCCCAGCGACACTCCAGGAGGGACCTGAGGGCAGCCAAGAGGCTGCGGAGATTGAGGCACCTGCTCTAACGTGACCCCTCCGGGGCACAGCGGCACAGTGAGTAGGTCGGAGCTGCAGCCTGGAGTCAGCCTCTGTGGACCCAGAGAGCCAGCCATCTCCGATCTCCGATCTCTGTTCTCTCTGAGGGAGGCTGAACTGTCCTTGAGCCCAGGGTGGGGGGTCGCAGGATCCCCAGCTCCCCCTCCCCAGCTCCCCCTGCTAACTAACATCACAAAGAGCGAAAGCGTTTGAGTCCCCATGAAGCAGATGAATGCCTCAGAGGGGGGAAGGAGACAGGCCCGGGAGGAGCGCCAGCTGTTAGGGAAGAGAAAGGAAAAGGAAACCAGGGGATCCTCTGGTGCATTCCCAGCTACCCACCCACAAAGGGGAGCCAAAGGAGGGGAGGCTGGGCTCAGGAGACCTCCTTGTACCCAGAGATGTGCAGCGGCTTCCTCCTGCCACCCTAGGAAACAAAGAGGTTTTGGGGGCTCCCACACTGGGAGGCTCTGCCCCTATCTGGGTCTCCCTGCTGAGCACAAGTTTTAGTTCCCTGGGACCCAGGGACAGGGCTGTTGGCCCGAGGGACCCGGCCCCACCAACCAGGGAGAGCCTCTCCGCTCCTCTCTGCCCCTATGTCTGCCTCCTGCTAGTTGCTCTTGCACATGAGCTCTTATTTCTAGGAACCGGGCCGGGCAACCCCTGACTGTGGAAGGAAAGCCCCAAAGCCACAGAGGTTGACCGAAAAAGTGAGTAAAGTGAGTAAGCGTTACAAAGAGGGACAGGGAAGGAGGGAGAGAGAGGTGATAAGACTGCAAAATCCGGGCCTGGCGGCACACGCCTGTCATCCCAGCACTTGGGAGGTTGAGGCAAGAGGATCGTCGTGAGTTGGAGACCAGCCTGGGCTACAAAGTGAGCTCAAGGCCAGCTTGAACTGCATAGCAAGACCCTGTCTCAAAAACAAACAAGCAACAACAATAACAAAAGACTTTGCAAGAGATAAGCTATCAAGGCTGAGGAGATAGCTTCTCAGTCTAAGCACCTGCCTGGCAAGTGCAGGGACCTGGGTTCAATCCCCAGTATAGCATGCCGTGCTGGCCCCAGAACTCCTGTGTGCTGAGCTGGCCACCAAAACTGGGTGTGGTGGTGCTCGCCTATAAACCCAGTGCTGAGACAGGAGGATCATTATGGGTCTGAGCTGCATAGTGAGAGCCTGTATCCAATAAATTATATATACAGACATAAGCTATGCGTAGGAGCTCAGGTCACTAAAGGCAGTGTCCGCTGGCAGGGTGTGAGGGGTCCTCAAGGAGGCAGTGGGAACCTGGACTCCTCTCAGCAGCAGTGTGGGTGGTCGGGCCGCTGGCTACCATGACAGAAGAAGAGTGTCAGGGTGAGTCAGTGAGTGGCAGCCAGAGGCGTTTAAGCAGAATCCAAGGATGCGGCCAAAGCAGAGAGCGCGGGCTCCCCGGAGCAGGGTCCTCCCCGGAGCGGGGTCCCTCCCGGAGCGCGGTCCTCCCCGGAGCGGGGTCCCTCCCGGAGCGCGGTCCTCCCCGGAGCGGGGTCCCTCCTGGAGCGCGGTCCTCCCCGGAGCGGGGTCTCGCTGAGCAGCTCAGGCTGGCCTCCCAGAGCGGGCATGTCCTACTCCGCAGCTGAGAGCGGGGAAGTGGAAATCTGGGGAACAGGTGACTATGAAAGTTGGGTTTTGCAGCCGAAGCCTTGCTCCGCCTGCAGGTAGCAGGGGCTCCCTCTGCAGGAGGAGGCAGACCCTGAGGCTGTGCATTCTTTTTTTTTTTTTAAACATGGGTGGTCAGTTTTCCTCCAAAACACTCTGGAATTTTCAAACCTATCCTCTGGTGTGGGGTGTGTGTGTGCGCGTGTGTGCGTGTGCGTGTGTGTGTGTGTGTGTGTGTGTAGCCAGGCACTGACGCGTCTACGTGAGCACCCTGGCCCTGAGCCCCAATCCCAGCCTGGTCTTTTTCTCTTAAGTTTCTGCCTGGGACCTTATTAATTCAGCGTATGGACAGAGGGTGTCTTTCAGATATTTCAGGAGTTGTGGGCCTGGAAGGAAAGGCCACGCAAGGCTCAGCGGCACAGTGGCATCGAGGAGCAGTGCTGTGGAGCAGGGATGTGGGTGAGCAGGGCCCATTTTCGCCGGTCCTGGGGTGCAGACCGCAGCCACCCCTCCTTGTCTTCCTCTTCCTCCTCTTCCTTTTTCCATTCCTGGGGACTGAACTCAGCGATGTCACCCTCAAATGCAGCCCTAGCCCTTTTTTGGACACAGGACTTGCTGAGTTGCCCAGGCTGCGTTCAGACTGGTGTCCTCCTGCCTCAGCCTCCCGGAGCGCTGGGCCTGAAGGCCTGTGCTGCTGGGCCCAGCTAGCTGCAGTCTTCTAGAAGCTTGAGCCTGACTTTGCTCGGCTGCTTCCTAACCTACCTCACACCAGCTGGCGGAGGCTGGCGCATGTTCCCACCAGCCGCAGAGCCAAACGCCCAGAACCAAAGGAGACCTCAGGGACCACAGCCAAGTCCGTCTACATAGACGCTGGTCCAGTGAGAGCCCCGAGCCCACCAGTCTGTGCCACGGGTGTAAATAGTAGCCCTAGAGGTTCCAAGGGCCCCGATGGTCCCCCTTCTCTGGTCATATTGCAGAGACATAAGACATCAAGGGCCAGCTCTTGGAAGGAAAAGAAGGGGTGCCATCCGGGGGCCAGTTCACATGCCTTTCTTCCAGGGAGCTTAAATCTAGAGAGGCTCACACCGGGGCACAGTGGCACAAGCCTGTGTTCCCAGCACTTGGGAGGCTGAGGCAGGAGGATCGCTGCAAGTTCAAGGTCAGCCTGAACTACAAAGTGGGTTCAAGTCTGACCTGAACTGCATAGTGAGAACTTGTCTCAACAAACAAACAAACAAACAAAACAAACAAACAAACAAAATAACCAGCTCAAAATAATTGGTGAGCCCAAGAGGCTTTGGGTGGCCGAGTCCAGCCACCTACAGTCACATGTTGGGGTGGTGTGTCCCAGTCAGACCTCAGAACGTGGGGCTTTGAGGGGACTGGGTGGATGCTCGGGGGCAGGTGGACATACAGTCAGCTTCCTCAGAACCTGGTAGGCAGCTGACCTGGGCAGCTGGATGGGCAGGTGGGCCTGGTGGGGGCGCAGAGGAGGCCCGGCCGCTGTGAAGGCAGCTGACCCTGTGCCCGCATCTGCATCTGGGTGTGAGGCTGGCAGCGGCCCGGGCAGGAGGCATCCGCGTGGGGTGCGCTGTGCCGCGTGTGCGTGCAGAGCTTTCACTGTGTGCCCAGATCAGAGCCTGGGGACATAGCTAGACGGCCGGATGCTCCGGACAGACAGCAGGCTGGCTGAGCCGCGCCGTGTGCGCAGGCCCCGACTTCTGACCCCCATGCGGCGCAAGCCCAAGACAGTGACAGCAAAGGAGCCCGTAGGATCGCAGGGACTGAGCCAGGTGCAGGCGGTGTGGCCAGGAGGACAGAGCAGACAGCGAAGGAGCCCGTAGGATCGCAGGGACTGAGCCAGGTGCAGGCGGCGCGGCCAGGAGGACAGAGCAGACAGCCTCGCTGCCCGCTCCTCTTCGCCGTGGTCGGCTGACAGGTCAGCTGCGTTTCCACCACTGGTCTGTGGGCAGCGGGCAGCAGCAGAGCCACAAAGCGCAAGGCCCGATTACTGGGCACCGGCAGGGAAACAGACTGAGCCTGGGGTTGGGTGCTGGCCTATACCCAGGGGCCGGCCCTTGCCTCTTGGCGCAGGCGGGAGGCCTTGTGCTTGCTTCAGACAAGGCCTGAGGAGACTGAGGGGAGACGGGAGGCTGACAGCTTCGGCGGTGTTCCCAGCCGCCATTGGGCCATGGCTCCACGTGCCCCGTCCGTAACCCGGAGGTGGCCTGCATGCTGTCTCGGGTGTCCACCGCTGTGAGCCACAAGGACACAGGGTGACTCGTAGGGCCATGCTGAGCGCTGTGCCAGCCCAGGAGCAGCTGGGCCCCACCCTCCTCCTGACCCATCACCACGTGCCTCCCCATCCTGCCAGGGTTGCGGTAGTAGGTGGCAACACCACCCCCAGGAGTGGCACGGGCTCTAATTGCTGCCCTGCTGCTTGGAGGTGCAGGCCCGAGGCAGGAGCACTGGGGAGCCCTGCTAACTGGGGAGTCGTTCCTCCTGGGGCGACACCTGCCTGTCTTTGTGCCCCTCAGGTGGGCACACCCCTTCTGTGCCTTTCCAGGCTTTTGTCTCTCTGTTTTATACACACACGTGCGGTCACTGATTAGGTCTTAGATGGGAAGGCACAGGGCTCCTATCCCTAGGACAAGGCCCAGCAGTACTCGGAAAGGAAGCACACTGAAGACCTTCTCACCTTCAGCTGGGACCTGGCGTGAACAAAGAATTTATTGATCAGAAATGCCCTTGCAGCCAGGCGTGGTGGTGCAGGCTGTAGTGTCAGCACGCAGGAGGCTGAGGCAGGAAGATCATTGCAAGTTTCAGGCCATCCCGGGCTACAAAGTGGGCTGAAGGGCAGCCTGAATTGCAGAACAAGACCCTGTCTCAAAAACACAAGCAAAATAAAATAAAAAGGACAGGAAGACATTTTTGCAGTTCCGAGCATTTCTAAGACTTTGGCAGTGACTTTGTGGCTCGCCTCCTTCTAGAACTTGGCAAGAGCTGGAAGCTCACATCAGGGAGCCCAGCTGGCAAGGGTGGCAAGGGCTGTCCACGGGGCACACCTGGCAGCTCCTGTCTCAGCTGCGGGGTGGGGTGGTGCTGACCAGTGTCAGGACCGGGAGAGTAGCCCAGGCCCCAGGGTGGGTCCTGTATGCCTGTCTGGGGGTGGTGGGTGCTTTGGAGGCTGCAGAGGTGGGAGAGAAGGGTCTCACCACAGGGGGGTGCCCCACAGGCGGCGCAGGCCCTGCCCTGGCCTCTGGGCTTGTGGGGTCCTCAGGGTGGGCGCCATGGCCCATACTACAGGGGCAAGGCCCTGCTAGTGTCGCCTTGGGGTTTGGAGACACAAACTCCAGGATAAGCTGAGATCTCACCACTGCATCCTGTGCCTCCTGGTCCCTGACTGTCAACAATCCCTCCTAATTAGAGAAGCCTCCTGTCATCTGCCCCTCTTGGAGTAGGGCGTGCTCCAGCTTGCTGCCGGCTCCTTAATTTTTGATCAGGGAGGCTCCATGACTAATTATTTGGCAGTAATGAGGGAGGAGGGACGGAGTTGCGAAAGTGTCACTGAGCTTCCAGGATAAAGCTGCAAATTAAAGAATGAGGCCTCGGTAAACAGGACGCTAATTGGATTAATGTAAAAATGATGAATTCTGATAAAAATAGCAAGATGGACACTGGAAGTCAGCGCAGTTCTGAGAATACCACCTGCCTGCCTGCTCCTCCGCTGGTCAGTTGGAGTTGTGGGCAGCGGAACCACAGCGGGTCTGCTGGGTGCTAAGGGCTCACAGAGAAGCAAACACTGCTGGCAGGCAGCCCTGCGCTCTCCCCCTCACCCCAGTTAGCTCCAGGCCCAGTTCTGGGACCCCACTGCCCGGGCCTGTCGCAGTGGAGTTCATAGTGCATGCCTGGTAGACTTGGGCTGTGGGCCGGTGAGGTGGCTCGGCGGACTAAGCGCCTGCCCAGGCAAGCACAGGGAACAGGGTTCAATCCTTGGCACCAAAAGCATACCAGGGCAGCCCCCGGGCCCACTGAGCCAGCTACCGAGTCTGGGTGTGGTGGTGCACACCTGTAATCCCAGCACTGGGGAGGCTGAAAACAGGAGGATCACTGTGACT
>NW_004524689.1:1955801-2003871 GCF_000260255.1 Octodon degus
CCCCTCCCCCTCTTTCACTGTCCTCATTGTACCATGAGCCACACTCAGGAGTGCCCTGCCATGGAGCTTCACCCCTGTCCCTTTAAAAAGCTTTCCAGCCAAAGTCTTAGTCAGTGCCCTTGGAGGGACTTGAAATTTCAGTCCTCCTGCCTCAGCCTCCTTCAGCTCTGGGATTATGGGTTGTACCCATCCTCGCCTTAGGACACAGATATGTGCCCAAAGGGTGTCTGTGTCTGGCCTGGAATCAGCCCAGGGGCCCTCACTCAGTCCTCAGGCTGTGCTGTGGCTGAGCGCTCTCTTCTGGTCACAGCCACTGGGACTCAGGGGCGACCTCACCGTGGGGCGGCCACCACCCCGGGTCCAGAGTTACTGCGGGAGGGTGCAGGAGGTCAGGCAGGCCAGGGGTGGGGAGCCACAGGGCATCTGGGGCGACACCTCCTGGCGGAGAGGCTGAGCTCCTCCTGAGCGCCCCCCCACCCAGCTAAGGGTTGCTGTCCCTTGGTGTCAACTGCTCTTTAGAACAGATGCAGCCACTTTCCCTGGTGCTGAGCCACATGGTGCTCCTGCAGGATGTGTGGCCCTGCTGGCCCCAGGCTACTGAGAGGAGCCCAGGCACCCTGGCCAGCGTCCCTCAGAGGGGCCTCAGGTCCCTGGGGACTGGGAAGGGGGTGCGCAGCCCTAGCAGTGGGGTCTCCGTGGCCTCCTCCCATCTTGCATCTGGCCAGGGTGCACACAGCCTCCCGACTATCCCCCGGGACAAGCGCTACCTGGGCCCATATCAGGACAGGGACGTCACTGTGGGCAACAGCCCCCAGACTCGCCCTTAGTGACGCTGTGTTCATCTCCTCACCTGCTGTGGAAGCATTTTCTGCAGCCCTGGAGGTCAGGACTCACTTCTGGCTGAAGTCTTGGCTGGCTGGTTCCTTGGAGGTGCCGGAGGACCGCCCCGCCAGGCCCGTCCTAGCTCCTGAAGGCTCCTGGCCTCTTCCATCCTCCAAGCCAGCAGGTGGCGCCGCCCCTCCTCCCTGACCTCTGACCTCCCTCTTTTGGGGACCCTGTGGTTACCTAGGTCCACCTCAAGGGCTCCCCATCTTGAGACCCTAACTTCATACCATCGGTAAAGTCCTTTTGTCCAAGTGTGCCCACACCTAGCCTGAGACTTCCGGGGCACACGGGGTGGGGCAGGAAGGGGTCCCACAGACTTTCCTGCCCAGCCTGGAGAAGGGTGGCTCCCAAAATCTGACTGGCAGTGAAAACCATGGGCTTGGACATTCAAATTTCAGCGTAGTGCTGCAGGACAAAAGCTATGGATGCCGGCCAGCCCACTGATATAGTTCTGTATGCTTAGGGTACATATCTGCGATCGATAATAGCTACTTTGATTTTGGGGAAAGGGGCTCATGCCTTCATCCCCAGGACTGGGGCTTGAACCAAGGGCTTCGCACGTGCTACATGGGTGCTCTACCGTGAGCTACAGCCCCAGACTTGGCCTAAGATTTAGGGAGCTGAGTCCTTATCTGTTGGAAGCAGGCTGGGGCCTGCCTGTTACGGGGAAAATGGTATGCAGAAGTTGCTCTTACATGCTCCAGGGAAGGGGCGAGAACTGGAGCCGGGCAGATGCTGCACTGAGCTCGCGGGTGCCTGCACAAGTTGGTCACAGGAGCAGAGGCAGGCAGGGAGACGGCCACTTGCACGGCCTGCTGCCCAGGCTCCTGGTGCCATGGGGGGCGCCGTCCCCCAGGAGGAGGAGGCCGGGTTGGGGTCAGGTGCCGGGCCGGTGTGTATGAGCTGGTGGCAGGTTCCTGGCCCAGGGCTGCTGGCCACGCTCCGCCCCCAGGCTGCCCTGGGCTCCAGGCCGGCCACACAGCCACCCGCTTCCCTGACTCCAATGTCATCACCTAGGAAACCAGACGCTGCTGCCACCACCCGCCTGCGGGAGCCTCGGCCTCAGGGGCCACTTCCACCCGGCCCCACCGACCCTCCCTCCAGGACCAGGCCCGCCAAGGTAGGCTGGGCCCTAGCCTGCCCTGAGCCCAGGGCAGGGCCTACGGGCTCCGGGGAGCTGCAGCCCCGTGTACTGCCACTGCAGCCTGGGAATGACGTGTCTGGGTAGGGGCTGCCAGAGGGTGGTGGCCCTGACGGGACTCCCTGTTGTGCTGTGTGGCACTTTGCAAAGCCATCTGCCTGAGTGGGGCGTGGGGCTGCTCTCCACCCAGGCAGAAGTTGCTCGGGCACCCAGAGAACTTGCTGTGTTTCCTGCGGGGAGGCACCAGGTAATCGTGCAGGCCTCGTCCAGGCCGCCCATCCTGGCGCTTGTCCAGGCTCATGGGTGGCCCGGGACCCACCACCCTCCCCAGCGCCCTGTCCCCCTGGTCCTCATGTCTCTCATCTTGCCCAGCCCCTCCAAGCAGTGCCCGGCCTCCCTCACGCTCACCCAGCTGCCTGCCGCTAGCCGAGAGCCCCACCCCTCCCAGGTCTGCTGACCTGGGGCGCCTGTGGCTGGGGTGCCCAGGGCAGGGACTTTAGGGTCTACTGAGCCTGAGCGGGGAGGGCACGGTGTGTGCATGCGCACGTCATGTCCATGTGTGCACGTGAAGCGTGCAGCGCACACGTGTGTGCGTGTGCACATGCATGAGCTGGTGCGGATGGGAGCCTAGGCATGAGCTGCTGGTGCATGGGGAGACCCAGGGCCCGGCTCCTCCGTGAGGTGCCTGGGACAGTGCCGGGCCATCCCTGTGTCTGGCCCCCCGTCCTGGCAGCCCTGCTGGGTGGAGTGTGCCAGGTGGGGAACAGGCTTGGGGGCTTTCTGATTGGATCCCCTCGCTCAGCGTGCAAGTCGTGCCCATCGGATGGGGATATTACCAGCTGGGACAGCCCAGGGACATCCTCTGGAATCCCAGGGCTGGCTCCCAGAGGTCACATCTCCAGACTCTCAGCCAACCCAGACCCCAAGGAGGACGTCTCTGGGAGTGAGGCAGAAGTGGAGGTTTAGGCTCCGGCCGGGATGACTTGTCCGTTCTGTCTCAGTGCTTCACTGAGTTCCAGCTGTACGCAGCACTCTAGACGCCAGGTGGCCGTGGTGACGGCAGGCCCTGGCTGTTGGCACTGAATATGTAACTGCTGAGGTACTTCCCCGTGTGGCGGCAGGTTGGTGGGGCTGCAACCTGCAGGGGTGTTCAGAAAGGAAGTGGAGACGCCTCAGTCTTGGGTGACGAGGCTACAGGGGCTTGGGCAGGAGCGGGGTGGAGAGTGGGACTGAGCCCGTGGGAGGACAGAGGCCTGGCGTCCTGAGGGGACCCCCTGGCTGGGTGCTGAGTAAGGCCAATGCTGGGTGGGTAAAACCCCCCAGACTGCAGGGTGGGGTGCTGGTGTCGCCCTGTAGTCCTGCGGGAAAGCCCCGATTGGCTGTGCCAGTCACACAGGGCTGGTATCTCCAAGCTGTCTCCCCGTGGGCCATTAGAAGAAATTCACCCCTCCAGGCCCCAGGGACCAGCCACACCCATTTGTCCCCCTTTGCTTTCCCAGCACTGTCCCCAAGAAGCAGGTTGGGACTGGCATTGCTTCTGTCCAGGACCATGTGGCTTCCAAATGGCTGGGTTTTCTGTTCCCACCCCCCTCACCTGGCCCACTGGATCCCGGCTGCCCTGTTCCCCAGAGGACCCCGGTGGGGTGACTCTGACAAGGTAGCTGCAGGCACTCTCCCAAGGTGGTAAGGGCCACGAGGGACCACGAGGGGCCATGGGTCCTGTCTCGCCCTTCTGCCACAGTGCCCTGGGCCCAGCACCATCTGCATCGGGCCAGCCCCCTCCCTCTGAGGTCTGTGGGTCTTCACATGTGGCACTGCCAGAGGATGGGGGTCACAATCACCCCTGCTTTATAGAGGATGCCACTGTCCAAGGTCATGCCACTGGAAGGTGACAGAGGGGCTTTGTGCGTTAAGTGGGAGGGGCCCGGTCCATGTCTCGAGGTGCTGAGCACACACAGTGCCCCGCGTCCTGGCCGGACCCCTGCACGTGGGGGTGAGTGGGAGGAGGTCCTGCATTGTCTGCAGGTGCTGAGTCCCTGTCCGCCACAGGTCGCACTTGTCTGGGGCATGTGGGGACTCTAGCTGTCCTGGACTTGTTTGGGTACAGGAGTTTCTCCGTTTCATCTGGCTGCAGCTGCGTTCCCTGGCCCAGGGGTCTGGAGTGTCGCAGACAGGGCCGGTCAGCCCCTGTCTCTTTCTGGAAGTTGCCTCCCCCATGTCCTGTTGGCCGGAGGGTGGGCTGCCTGTCTCCCTGCCTTACACAGATACCGAGCCAGTTCTTGGACTGAGACAGAGCTCAGGGTGACCTCAGAGTTGTCCACACTGGAGGAGAGTGGCCAGGCCTGCACTGCCCTCTCCCCTCCCCCTCAGTGGCGGCGGCCAGTGGGAGGTGCCCTGTGGGTGCCCGCCTGCGTTTGCATTTCACACAGCGCACCCTGCCTTGCCAGGGTGGGCAGCTAAATTTGTCTCCTGTCGAAGTCCCTGGCTTTCCGGGACCAGGGAGGCCTCAGAGGCAGTGTTGGGGCTCTGGCCTCCCAGGAGTGGCTCGGGCTGCCCTGGCCCAAGGTTTGGCTTCCCCTGTCCCCTCAAGAGTGGGCATCAAGGGTAGCTGGCAGCCAGTCCCAGGCTAGGGCAGACGGAGAGCCCGCAGTCGGCCCAAGAGGAGGGCATGGCCCAGGTAAGTGGAGCCTCGCGGGGCTGGGGCTTCGGCCCTCTACGGAAACCAGGGCTTGCCACTGCCCAGAGGCGCTGCCACTTCATGGTAGGGACACTGCTGGCTTCGAGTCTGCTGACACCGCCCGACCAAGTGTCTCTTTGGGGACTGGGCCTACTCGGGCTCCGGCTGGGTAGGATAATTTGCACCCTTCCTGCTGATCTCAGGGGACGTGGACAGCCCTGAGAGGTGGACTTGGGCTAGGCTGGGAGTCTCTGTCTCTGGATAGGGAAAGAGGGCAGGAGGCCTCGCTCTCACCTGGGCCACATGGCTGGTGACAACTGTGTTCCAATCTCTTGTCAAGCAATGAGGGGCAAGACGGGTACCCTGGAGTTCAGGGCTGGCAGGAGTTTTGGAGTCCAGCCGGGAGGACAGGATGGGCAAAGGCTGACCACAGGGGTGGCGCACAGCTGGGGTGTGGGGGGACCAGAAGGGGATGTGATGGAGTCCCATGAGGGGATGCCCCATGGACAGCCCAGGAGGTGGGGATGGCCACAGAAGACAAAACCAGCCCCAGCTAACAGAACCAGGTGGGCAGGGCAGGACGGAGGGTGGCTGTCTGACCACCCAGGCCCATTGTGGACTGAGTCACTCAGCAAGTTCTTTGGGCCTGTGTGCCTGTTTACTGTTCCCTGGACTGGGCCAGGCCTGGCCACCCCCCACCAAGGGGGGTCTGGGGACCCCACAAGAGCCAGCAGAACTGTGGATGCCCCAGTCCCACAGTGGCCCAGTGTTCAGGCACCTGTGGTCTCTGTGCTGGGGGCCCAAACCCCACCCCCACTGCTGCACTTTGTGGTGACAGTGGAAACCAGAGAGCCCAGCCAGAGGGTGGCAGTGCCAGATCTGGGTGCTCAGGCAGGATGGTGCTGGGCTGTCCTCCCAGCCCTGCCTGCTCTGGAGCTCTGAGCCACCGCTGGCCTAAGCCACAGTCTCCTCCCGGCATGGTGTTTTTCCCAGGTGCAGCCCCGGAGCCCAGCGTGGTGAGGCCTGCCTTGCACCAGCAGAGCCTTGGCTGGCCTCCTGTCTCACTGAAGGTCAGGCCTCTCTCACTGGGTCTGCAACTGTGGGCAGCCGGACAGGCACCCGGCGCTCTGGGGCAAGAGGAGAGCAGCAGGGGCAACACCTCTGCACTGTGGGACACTTCATGGCTTTCCAGGGAGAATGGAAGCTTTACAGTTCCAGTTTCTTGGCATTCTATTCCCATGCCTCTTTCCCTGTTTTCTTTGTTTGATTTTTGAGACAGGATTTTGATTGACAGCTCTGGCTGGCCTTGAACTCCAGGCCATCCTCCTGCCTCAGCCTCCTGAGTGTTGGAATGACAGACATATGCCACCATGCTGGGCTCAGTCCTCTCTTGCAGGGTCATGGAAGAAGGGCCAGGCAGGTCAGCCTGGAGAGCAGGCCATGCAGAGACCCAGGCAGCCTACAGGGAGTGCTCAGACCCCACCCCGAGCCTGGACTCACACACCTGAGCCCGAGACCTGCTGCCCACCCCGCTTAGCACCCCCTTCCATCCCCGAGGGGTGGGCCCTGGCAGATGCACCCTGTGCTGGCAGTAGAGGCCAAGGCCAGGGACTGGGCAGGTGCAGGATCTGGGCACCTAAGGGTGGGTGGGGTCACAGGACACCACTCTGCCCCGCAGCTCAGCCCTACGCTCAGCACAGCGCATACCTATGACCCTGACCAGGGGCTGGAGTCGTCATCTCCCTGCTGTGACCCTGGGCCCCGGTCCAGGGGTGGAGGCGGCTCAGGTGCATGGCTTTGGCAGGTCATCTCTTCCTGTCTCCGTCTCTCTCTGTCTCTGTCTGTCTGTCTGTCTGTCTGTCTGTCTGTCTCTCTCTCTCTCTCTCTCTCTCTGACCCATGTGTCACAGGCCAGCAGAACAGGAAGCAGGTAATGGGGTACTGTGGGGAGCCCAGAAGTCAGCAGTGTGGGGCTACCAGGCTGGACACCGGGTTCTCCCCAAGTCCAGAGCTGGATACTGAGGGGGGCCCTTGAGGGCCTGGGGCAGAAGGCCAAGTCCTGAGGTGGGCTGAGGGAAGAGGTGTGGCCATAGAAGAGCATTTGGTACCTGGAGGGGACACAGTGGTCCCAGCCTGGGGTCCCCTGGAGGCAAAGCTCCAGGCGGCCGAGCCCCTCCCTCCCACACTCTCTCACCGTATCCAGGCCTCTGGGTGCTTCCTTTCCCAGCAGGCGTGAGGGCAGGGCTGGCCGCCTGGGGTGGAGTGGGCTGCAGAGTGGGGCTTGGCCTAGATCCAGTCCGGGGCTCCTGCACCCACTCCTCAGGCTACTGCTCATGTGGGAGGTGGGCTGCGGCCCAGGGCCTTGGCCGACAGGTGAACCTCAGTCCCACTCCCTGGCCAGGCGTTTCGGTGTCAGCTGGTGGTGAGGACTTGGCTAGCCTGGGACCCAGATGTGTTTTCTCTAGGTGGCCATGTGAATGTCCAAACAACTTGCAGTGCCACCCCCTCTACTAACTTTGAAATTGCAAAAAAAAAAAAAAAATGAGCCAGGCGCGGTGGTGCATGATAGGTTTTTTTCAGGTGCCCAGTGCAGCAGAGAAGCTGGCAGAAGGAAACAGGAAAAGGGACTTCCTTATCTCGGAGGACACAGAATGTGGGGAGGATGCAAATTCTCTTGAGTGAACAAAGGGAGGCTGAGGCTTTTAGGGTCTTCTGCCAGGGGTGGGGTTTGAGGGGGATGTTTAGATAGACCCGAGGAGCTGACTGGGGTCTTCCCTGATGTGGCGGGAAAGGTGAAAGGAAACTGCACCCTGGGCTGAACCGGGAGAGGAGGAGGGAGGTGGTCCTGGGAAAGATGGGCTTTTGTTTTAAGGGCTTCAGCTTATTAGGTGACCACCATAGTGACTCAGCAATTCATACCAGGGCCAGAACCTGTCGGTGCACCCCCCAGCCCAGCACACTGGAGGCTAAGGCAGCAGGGTCACAGTTGGAGCCCAAGTGGGCAACTTAGGAACCTCTCGAGACCGTGTCTTGGGATAAAAAATAGAAAGCGCTGGGAGGTGGCTCCCATCGAAGGCTCGGTTTCATTCCTCAGCACCAGAAGAACCGTGTGGCGGTGAGACTCCCCTGACGTTAGCTAACATTTTAAAGTGACGGCTTGCGGGCGCCACATGTTCACCGCTGTCTGGTCCCTGAGCACCGTCCCCATGCGTCCTGGGCTGGGCGTCCCCAGCTCTGGCTGCACTGCGGAGCCAGCTACAGCCTTCCTGAGGACCCCATGGGACAGAGTGAGCGAGACTCTGGACCCTAGTTGGGTTGCTTCTGCACGTGGATGGACGTGGAGGGGGCAGGGGCTCGCCCCAGGCCTTCCTGCTCCGGGCCCTGCAGGCTTCCAGCGCCAGCTCCGTTCTGGGGACTGTCAGCTAGGCACACACATATTGGCCCTAGCAGTGCACCGCGGGCCTCTCCCCGTGCCAGCCTGCCCAGGCACAAGGGCAAGAGGGGCAGACTGCAGCCGTGCCCTCCGCCCTGCCGGCCCCAGGCGTGTCTGGGCCTGCCGGCTCAGAGCTCAGGGCGCGGCCTAGCTGATCCCCACTGGCAGCGGGACGGTGGGCAGCGTGGCCCTGGGCTCCCCGCCCTCTCCCTCTGCAGAGCAAGGGCCTGCAGGGTCTCCTGCATGGCGTGTGTGTGTGTGTGTGTGTGTGTGTGTGTACGCACGCGTGTGCACTGGTGTCCGCATCTTTGGCCTTAGTGGCTGCATTGGTGCCTCAGAGGTGGGAGGAGTCTGATTCCACAGCCACCCTCCTGCCTGGAGTGTTCCCTGCGTGCTGGAGCAGGAGGGTGACCTGGGCTGAGCCCGCCCGCCCGTGGCCTGGGGCTCCTCACAGTGATCCTGCATGTCTTCGCAGCTCACCCCGCCAGGCCGGCACAGAAGCCCAGTTCCTCCTCCAGGAGGCCACGGCAGCCGAGGGAAGCGCTGCGGCTTGTGCCTCCCCTCTGGGGTGCTCAGCAGGCTCCTGCCACGGCACCCTGCGCTAGACCTAAGTCCAGGCCTAGCCAGCTGCCTTGGCCTCAGCTACACGTGCCAGAGCATGGACTGGAGGCTTGGGGTGGGGCCCCAGACCCATGCACCAGGGAAGTCCCTGCGTAGTACCAGGCCCTGCCCGCCTGCCCCCTGGGCGTCCGAGGAAGACAGCCAGGGCGTTTCTGAGGCTCATGAGTCCTCTCCTCCTCAGCGTGAGGAGCCCTGAGGTGGCCGGCGGCTGCGTGTGGGACATGGCCCAGTCCTCCTCCACTGCCCCTGATGAGGAGTCCACCTTTGAACACCTCTGGAGCTCACTGTGAGTAGTGCCCTCAGCCGCACTGGATGGAGCAGGGGTGTGGACAGCCTGTGCTTCTGGGGACATGAGGGCCAGAGCTGGGCTTGGGGCCAAGAGAGGCCAGGGGACAGCCTGCAGGGGGCCGCAGCTCCCTGGTTCTCCCACCAGCCGAAGGAGCAGAAGAAGGGTGGAGCAGGAGGGGCCAGGACCCTGGGACCTCTGGGAGTGGCACCCCACCTGGGCACTGATGGCTGTGTCCCTGTCCCCGGCCTAGAGAGCCAGACAGCACCTACTTCGACCTCTCGCAGCCCAGCCAGGGCAACACAGAAGCGGCGGGCAGCACAGAGGCCAGCATGGACGTCTTCCACCTGCAAGACATGACCACTCCTGTCATGGTGAGTTTGCTGTGGGGAGTGGCTTCCTGCCTGGTTGGGGCGTGCACATCGTTCATGCTGAGCCGCTTTATTGTTATTACTGAGAACCGTTAGGGGTGACTACTTCTGAGGTGTCACTGGCTTTTTGTTTTGAGTCTGCTGCAAGATCCCACTTCTTCAGTTTATTGGGGACGAGAGGTTCTGCCTGCTGGGCCCAGCCCCTGGCTCTTTGGCCCTGGCCTATAGTATTTTTTCTGACCTTAGTCTGTCTCAGCCTTGGCATCCTGGGAAGAACAAGTGGTTAGAACAATTACGTCGTCTCAGCCAAAGTGGTACAATGAGCAATAAGAATAGCATCAGACACAGCCTAGAGGACAACAGGCCGCACTGGTCATTGCTTTGCCACCTTCCAACCATGAGCTGGATCTGCTTTCCTATAACAGCATCTCAGATGAGCCCCAAAGTTGTATACAGAAAATAAGCCCTCAGTGTGGTGATTTTTTTACCCTCAGGGAGGAAATTATGAAGGGAGTTGAGGGGGAGGGGAAAAATAGAAAGAGGAGGAAAAGAAGGAGGAGGAGGAGGAGGAGGAGGAAGAAGAGAAAGGAGGAGGAGGAGAAAAAGGAGGAGGAGGACAAGGGAAGATGAGGAAGAAGTGGGGATTGAAAGCCAGGCTGGAGGGCAAGGGAAGGTCACACACGCTTTGAGAAACTGGTGGAGAAGATGAGAGGGAAAGAAGAGGAAATAAAAACGAGAACGCAGCAACAAAACTGAAACCAAGTGCACACTCACGTAGACATCAAGAAAACAAAACAAAACAAAAATAAGAAAACAAGGGAAAAGAAGACAATAAGAAAAAAAAAAGTCCACTTACAGGTGTATCCCGGCTGTCACTGGTAGACAGACTGGGCAAGCAGGGTCCAGATCCGAGGGGACCGATCCCGGCAAACCCGCAGCGTAGTTCCACCAGAGCTCCGGCTGTGGGGCTGATTGTTCAGCCTGCAGCACTCCGTGTGCCTCCCTCCGGCATGAAGTCTCCCCCGCCTCACCCTGACGCTGGAAGCTGCTAGATGGAGCTGGCCGGAGCTGTTCTGAGTTCGGAGCTCAGCTGGCCCCTGCCTGAGATGGCTCCCATCCAGTTGCCCTCCTGGGGCCATCTGAACCCGGACGACGCACCAGCCACTGGAGTCCCGCGCGTTCACTGCTCCGTTCCACTGGTGTGTTTCCAGGAGGAGGCCTCGGGGTCACCATGCACCTGCAGGCTCCATCTGCCCCACCGGAGCGCAGGGAGAAAGTGGCGTGCACCACCTCCTTCTCGTGCTCTGAGGCCTTCTCCTTCCATCTCCTCATGGGCTTCCATTCTCACTTGAGGTCCCCGCTGGGTCCCAGGGACCCGCTTCTCTCCTTCTTCGCTTCCTCGTGTTGCTACAGGCCACTATCTGGACACCGGATCCCCGAGCGGCTCTTTCTCTGCTGCTCACCACTCTGCCCTCTTCCTGGAAGTCTGGCCATGGAGGATGGGCTGTGGGGCAGTTGAGGTGGCCTGGCCCAACTCAGGAGCCCACGGAAGAAAAGGGGCAGACCCTCAGGTGCCAAGGCAGGCCTTCCAAGATGCTGAATTGCAAAGTGGAAACTGTATTGGCTCATTAACTATCAGCCCAGAGGTCAGGAGGCTGAGGTATTGCCAGACCCAGAGTAGAAAGCCCACCGGTGTGGCCAGACCTGGGAAACAAAAGACTTTGGAGCCGGTCGATGCAGGGCAGGAAGGGCTTCCGGCATGGTGGGTGCAGGGGCTCCCAGGCGCTTGCTTTTCTCTCCTGCCTGCATCTTCCTGAGCAGTCCCCCCTTGTATGCAGGAGGGGCCAGGTGGGGCCAGCGGCCTGGGCCCCGGAGCAGGGACGCTTCTTGTCCACTGTCCAGCAGGCCTGACTCCTGTGATCCGAGCATGGCCATTAGCCACCTCAGAGCCCCACCTCCTGTCCTCCTGCTCGCGGGGCCCTTTGGAAGCCAGGAGGGTTCCCAGCCTGGCCCCCTGCTCCCTAATGCCCCTCTCCCAGGAGCTGGAGCCTCCATGTCCCAGGGTGCCCCATCCCAGGCAGCAGGCATGGCACCTGAGGAGCAGTGGGGACTGTGGGCCCAAGGGACCAGGGTCCTGCACCCTCATTCCTGGCAAACATGAGTGGCAGGGAGGAGCCCCACAGTGTCTCTCCTCTGGGTCTCTTGTGGCCTCCTGTCCCTGCAGGTGACAGCTCTCCCAGAAGTGGTATCTATTAGGTTTCCATTCTACAGGAAAGGAAACTAAAGCAGAGGTGAGGGAAGGGGCTGCCGAGGCCTGACCGGTGGTGTCACGCTGCACAGCGTGAGGGCTGAAGCTGTCCTCCCTTCTCTTCGGGACCTTCCTTATCTCACACTGCTCTTCGGAGGTGCCACCCGCCTCCTGGACACCAGTGTCCTCTGATCCAGAGGGATAGCTGCTGGCACCAGACCACAGTGAGGGGGGACCTCGAAAAAAGACCCCTGAGAGGGCAGGGGCCAGAGGGGATGGGGTTGGCAGAAGAGAAGGGGCTATGCTACCCACCCGGCCCGACACCTAGGCCCAGGAGCCCACGCTGCCAGGCCTGACGCTCCCACACGGGTCGTGAGGGTGGGCCTACACCTCTGCAGACAGGGCCACTCGGTCAGGCAGCGACATGCCAGGGAGAGCCAGGCACGGAACTCCTAGGGTGCAGCTCCACGCCCCGAGCTGGGGATTCCCTGGAGCCCGGGCTGCCAGCCAGACCCCTCTGCTGGCCTCCTCCTGGTGCTGCTGTCCACAATCCCCAGACAGCAGCCTCATTCCTAGCATCCAAGGGTGACAATAATGACAGGGTGGCAGTGTCCCAGCCTGGTGCAGCAGGTGCTGTAGCCGGCCTGGGGGTGGAAATGAGATGTTCAGCGCCGGGTTTCAGGATCGTGCTGTTTATTAAGTCGGAGGCGAGAATGATGTGCGTGCCCCTGCAGGGAGCAGGCGGGGACCCCGTGGATCGGCCAGTGCGAGCTGGCCTGCCCAGCCCAGCCTGGTGGTCCCTGAGGGTGGGAGCAAGCTGCACACCCCTGTGCTTCCTAGGAGTGGTTCTCAGGCAGTCCCAAGTCTCCTGGCCTCCAAGGCTGGGGGTGGGACAGGCCTGGGGGATGTCCAGGCCCCCGACTACAGTGGGTATGGGGGCCAGGTTTCCTGGGTTACGAGCACCCTGGGCCTCTTTAGTTGTACGGGTTTGTATTGTATTGTGTCATATCACATCGTATCGTAACGAGGCTCTCACTGTGTAGTGCAGACTGGACTTGAGCTCGCAGTGATCTTCCTGGCTCATGGTCTCTTCTGTAAAGCGCAGTTGCCTGGAGGTTCTGGGTCCTCAAGGTAGTGTCCGGCTGTAGGGAGCGTGGCACACACGCCGGGTGTGAGGCCCAGAGCTTGTCCCCCTGCCCTGTGCGGTCCCAGCCGCAGAGCTCCTGTCCTTGGAGTGTGCTTCGGCTCAGAGGTCTGTTCTCCCACAGGTTTGGGCCTGCGGTGACCCAGGGAGGCCTAGCCCGGGGTCCCTGCCCAGGGGAGGCCTGGGGGTTCTGGGTGCCATCCGTGGGGTCTCCTGAGAGGATCCGAGAGGATGAGGCCCCCAGGAGCACTCAGGAGCCAACGTGGGAGAAGTGGGCAGGAATCTAACCTTGCACTATGGACCCCAGGTGAGGGTGGACACTGCCAACTCGGGAGAGAGGGACAGAGCAGCAGCCAGAAGGGGGACATGGTGTGGGCTGAGCTCAGGGTCTCTGCCAAGGTCCACCCTCCCTCTGCCTCCTGGGCCAGCTCAGCGTTGCTGGCCTGGGACCTTCTTGCCTCCCCCACCACCTTTCTCTGGTGGTGACAGCTGCTGTGGGCAGGTGGGCAGCGGGTGGGGTGGAGTCAGAGCCATGGGAATACAGGGTCTGGGCCACTCCTCCACCCCAGACCTCATGGGGGGGCAGAGGCAGGGGATAAACCCAGAGCCAGAGCTCAACCTGGGGGACTTCGCTATCTGGGAGGTCACCAGGGAGGCCTTTCTGGTCTCTCCCATGCTGGGGAAGATGCACCAGGGCTAACGTGGGGAGGGGCAGGTAAAGGAGAAGGTCTCGCCTTCCTTCCTGAGGACGTGCAGCGAGAGAAGAAGGGCAGGGTGCACCAGGTGCACCCGGGGCCAGGGAGCACCCAGAGCCCTGGCCACCCCCCAGTCACAGAGCTCTTGCCCAGCATGTGGGAGGCCCTTGGTTCCAGCCCTGGGGATGCAAAAACAAAAAATAAACAAAATCAAGATAAAAAGAGAGGCAGGTGCTGAGGGCCAGTGCACTCCCCAAGGGGCCCTTTTAGGAGGCAGCTGGGCTGGCTGGGAGGGCCCAGTTCCTGGGGACGGCCCCTAGCTCCCATCCCTCCCTTCTAAGTGGCCCAGATGTGAGAGATCCGCACAGGCAGGCCGCTGCCACTTAAGTGAGGTAGGGACATCCCCAGCTGCCCCTCCCACTGTGTCCCTCCCTCTGCAGGACCTGCAAGGTTGACACCCTGTGGGACCTGCAAGGCTGACACCAGAGGAAGCCACCCCTGGGCTGGGGCTTACCCTGATGGCTCTGGGAGGTGGCCAGTTAGCCACATGTCACCCAGCGCCTTGCAGTGGGTGGGGTTCAAAGCAGGGTCCCTGCCCCCCAGCCAGAGCAGCCCAATTCTGGAAGCCAAAGCACCCCACATCCAGGGAAGGAGGCTGTGGGACCCCAGACCTCCTCAGGGGCCCACTGCAGCTTCCATGGGTATTGTGCCAGACTCCCTTTGTCTGGCAAACCACGCTTATTTTCTGTGTTGTTTTACTCTGTGATTGAGCTCACAGCCTGGGCCTTGTAGAGATGTTGGGGTCCTGTGAAAGTGGGGCTGCATGTGCAGAGCAGAGGCCCTCCTGGGCCCCTCCCTTGGGTCCTGGCCCCGTGGAGTCTCCAGGACCAGCCCCTGGGAGGACAGGGCCAGGTGCCGTCCTCTTTCTTATAGCCCCAACGTGAGTGACCGTGCTGCAGCATCCCTCTGCCTGCTGCTACTGGGGAGGAAGAAGGTGGCTGGGCATTTGGCAAGGCGATCAGGAGAGAGGAGTGTCCACAGGGTGGACCTGGCCCCTCTGCCAAGGGCGACTCTGTGCCAAAGAGTGTTACAGTGAAGTAGAGATGCAGCCGCCCCGGAGGGGAGTGGTGCTGACCTTGGCAGCTGGGATGGGGTCCTCAGTGGCCCCCCGGGCTCCTTTGGTGGCAGTGGCCAGGTCCCTGTATCAGGGGCGTGGCAAGGCCAGCATCAGCCAGCTCGGCTGTCTGTAGGTCCTTTATAGATGAGGCAGCAGGCCTTTTCCGGAGTGCTGGGATCTGTCCCCGGCTCCCTGGGGACCCAGAGAGCCAGGTCGCACAGTGCACACCTCTCCTCCCTTCAGCCTCTGTGGTGGTCCCTACGGGCCCCAGTTCCCTGGGCAGGAGGCCGGCGGCACCATGTCTTTCCCTGGGGTGGATGGGCCCTGCGCCCAAGGTCTCCTGGGCTTGGGCTCACTCTGGCGCTCAGGGCCCCACTGCTGGTCAGATGTGGGCTGTGGCCCAGTGTGACCCTGGGTGGTGGCTCAGAAGTGCAGATGGGTATGAGCACAGAGCTGCCACCGACCCCGCACCACCCCCCCAGCCTCCTTGGTGCCGTCCAACACATCACGGGCAAGCTGAGGCCTGCCCGAGACGAACAGTCACGAGGGGCGGGCCGGGCTGCAGGTTTTGTTGTTGGATGCAGCCAGTTGACAGACTAAGGGAGATGGGAAACGCGAAAATGCCAGCAAACAGCTCACATGCTCCGGAGCATCCGTGGCTCCCGCCTCGCTAGCCTTGGAGCCTCATCCCTGAGGCCTGCCAGCCCAGCAGCTACGACTCTGCCCCCCACCCCGGCCACGCAGACCCATGCCTCGCCCTGCAGCAGCCCCCCAGCTCCCAGGCGTGTGCAGGCCTCCAAACGTCCACCATGCTTTATGTCGGTGACCCCCGGCGGCGCCTCGCCACGGTAGGTGAGACACTTCCTGCATGGGGGGCCATGGGCAGCCAGATGCTCCATCCTGCTGGGGCCATGGTGTAGCTCCGAGGGCTGTCTCCTGCAGGCATCCCTGGTCAGATGCCTGCTACCAACTGGGGCCAGCAGGGGAAGGGAGAGAGGCTCTGCTGAGACAGGTCTGGGGCTGGAGGGCAGCAGATTCCAGAAACACTGGTCCCCCGCGTGGTAGTTCTGAGAACCACCAGTTGCTGGCTGGGTAGGGCTGAGAGGCCGGGTGAGCGGGCACCCCTCCATGGGGCTCTGAGGCTGCTGGGTCTGCCAGGTCAGGATGCTCAGCTGCCCCGCCCAGCTGTCAGGCGCGCAGCATACCTGGAGGCTGCTGCTGCTCCTGGGCCGAGGTGTGAGGCTGCCCCGCCCTGCTGCGCGGCTGGCAACATCCTCACCTGGGACCTGCTCACTTGCCAGCTGTGCAGGAGCCCTTTCCTGTCCTGGGGGCTCCTCCTGGGGAATGTGGCCATGGGAGCTCAGGGTCAGAGAGCTGGTGCACGCTGGCCCTGGGTTCCCTAGCCCTTCTCGGGCAGAGCAGCCAGCCTGGCAGAGGGGCCGGGAACACAGCCCACGGTCACCCCAGGCCCAAGCCCCCGGGACCCAGGTTCATTTCCAGACTTGCCAGCTCCCTGGGCTCCAGGCACCAGGCTGCTAATTGAGCAGGGCAAGTGCTGAGTGCAGCTGGGTCACACAGCGCGTCCTTCCTCTTGGGGGAGCAGAAGCAGGGGTGACACAGGTGCCACCAGGCACCCAGCAAGGAGCAGGGCACACCACAGCCCCCAAGCTCTGCTGACCCAGGACAGGAGCTTCAAGTGAGGCCACAGAGGCTGAGGTTCAGGTGGTCTTTGGAGACGGTGACTGCAGGTGGTGTGAGTGCGTGAGAGGTGTGTGTGTGTGTGTGTGTGTGTGTGTGTGTGTGTGACTGCGGACACATGAAATGTGAGACCAAGTCCACATGGGTGTGTTGATGGGTGTCTGAGCGTGGTGTGTGCGCACACGCAGGTGATACACATATGTGTGTGTCACCACTCTTGTACACGCCTGTGTATTGTAGGCAAGTTCATACATAAGTGCCTGTGTGTGCAGGCTGCTTGTGTGGGGTGTAACATGCCAAGTGTGTGCTGTGTGTGTTTGGATAGTATATGTGAGTCCCCAGCCAGCCCAAGGCAGCGTGTGCGGCCTGTCTGCCGGGACCAACGCAGGCGGCCTCTCAAGGGTGGGCGCACCTCGCTGACCTTCGCCTCCACCCACCTGTGGCTATGGGAAATCAGGCAGCCTGGGACCCCGCACTCTGCTGCCCGTCTGGGTCAGCGGCGAGCTGGGAGCCTCCGGCTGGAGCCCCTTGTCCCTGCCAGCCGGGGACGCACGTGGGACCTGGAACATCCTCTGTGCTGTGACAGCCAGTGCCCTGCTCCGCTGCTCTGCCCTCCACTGTGCGGTCCCACGCTCTGGGGCCAGCACTGGTCACTGTGCCCTGCTGTGTGTAGCCCAGGTCACTGTGGCTTGTTCATTCATTCATGGTGGCAGCACAGGGCCACCAGCACCCCTGCGCTGGGCAGTGGAGCCCCCGGGGACCTGACTGAGCCCAGCTGTGCTAACGTGGGCGAGTGGCTCAGTCTCAGTCTGTGTCAGAGGGAGAATGTGTGGCTTCATCCCCCTGAGCGAGTCATCACGTGGGAGGAAGGCATGCTCACCCCAGGAAAACCAGTAGAAGGGGAGGGCGCCCTTGGCGCTCCCTGAGTGCAGCGACGTGTGGCCTACGGGGCGCCCGGCCTGCGGAGGGCACTGGCTCGCAGGGTGCCAGCTGCCCACCGCATTTTCCCTCTAGTGCACCCAGCAAGGTCAGGGTCCGCAGTGAGCTTGGGGCCTGCCGCTGGCTCCCTGAGCCGTGTCCTCAGGGAGCGATGCCCCTGCAGGTGGCATGGGCAGGGTGGCTGTATGCCCCTTGCTCTTCCTGCCGCAACTCCACCCCCTCCTCCCTCGCTCTGAGGAGAGAGCATCTCTGGTCTTTTGTCCTGTGATGCCGCCTCCCGCATCTGCAGCACCTGCCTGCTGGGTGCACTCAGCACAGGCCAGAGTGAGCCGGGCAGCTCCGCTCCCCTCGTTCACGGTGGCAAGCCCTGCTGCTGGTGCGGCATGCGCTCGAGGGCCTTCCGGACAAGATGGACAGCAGATGTTGCAACCTGGCTCTGTCCCATGCCCCGGACTGCTGGCGACCAGAGTCTCCGCGTCCCAAGAGCTGGACCTCGTGTGTGGACGGTCTTGGTGTGGCTGTGTGGCCAGTGCTGGGACCTGTCAGGCGCCGTGATGCATACTGTCGACACGGGGCAGCATGCAGGGCTGAGTGGGGACCTGCCGGGTGTGAGGCAGGCGGGTCCAGGGGGCGTTCTGATGGTGAAGAGCCAATTAGTGTGGCATGAAATCGTCGCCAGATGCCCACTGTGTGCCTAGCGGTGTAGCTGAGGGACCCGTGGCCCTGGCCGCTGGAGACGGCAGGGAAGGGTGGAGGCGGGGCGTGCAGGGGGAGTGGTGCCGGTGAGGAAGTGGCCTGGCTGGGGTTAGGGTGTGTGCTGCTGGCCGCCTGCCGGGGGCACAGGGTGCACAGTGACCTGGCCGCAGGGTCCGAGAGGGCGGATCTGCTGTTGCGCTGTCCGTGTGGTGCATCCGCCGGCACACGGGGGAGGGTACAGACAGGAGGAGGGAGAGGAGGGGCGGGCGAGGAAGGGAGGAAGACGCCCGCGTGCTGGGCCTGGGCATCTGTGGAGGTGCCAGGCATGGGGTGAAGGAGGCCGGGGACTCGGAGTCTGGAGCCCGGCAGCGGAGGATGGGAGGCTATGGGGTCACAAGGGAAGCGGGCGGGAGCCAGGGCCACGCTGGCCACGGTGCCCACTCAGACAAGGCAGCTAGCGTGGGTGTCGGGGGCCCTGGGTGCAGGTGGCCTCAGAGCGGTGTGGGGCTGAGGGCTCAGAGGGGAGGCTGGAGCCTGGCCTGGCCGGGGAGGCTGGGTGCAAGGAGGAGCTGGAGTACCGGGCATGGGTGCTGCGCAGTGAGGAGGGCCGCCAGGAGGGGCTGGGAGGAGGGGAGCAGCCAGAATGCTGAGGGGGCCAGGGGCTGGGCTGGGAGCCCTGGGAAAGGCTGGGAGGGCGCACCTGGGAAACGGGGCTTGGGCCTGGCCCCACGCTGCAGGCGCTGTGCTCAAGTTCCCTGCCACCTTCGGCCAAGTCTGCTCCAGGGCACCAGCCTGGTGGGACCTGAACTCCCTGGGCCCAAAAATGAGCTGGTGTCCCGTGTGGCTGATGCTTCCACCTCGCCTCGCCTTGGCCTGCAGAGCCCATGTCGCCACCTGCTCAGGACAGAGCCCCAAGCCAGGCTTGGGCCCTGATGTTCCGACCGTGCGGCCTCCTTACGCGCGCAGGGCCCAGTGCTGCTGGCCTATGCTGCTCAGGCGCCGGGGGCTGGTGTCCTTCCGCTGTCCCCTGGCCCTTCGCTCTGGCCATCCACGCAGCCCAGAGTGGACTCTGGCCGTCTCTGCCCTCCCCCACTCGCCTCCCTCCCCACGCACTTGCCCTTGGCTGTCCTCAGCACACGGCCCTTGTCCCTGCTGGCCCTGCCTGAGGCTCCCCTGGAGGCCCCTCCACACCCTCCGGCGCTGCGGGCGGCTGCTCCCCGGTGGCCCTTGCCATTCCCAGCCTGCGCTTGTCCACCCGCAGGCAGTGTCGGCCCTCCCCTCCTGGGGCCCTGCGCCCGCCCGCAAGCCTGCTTGCTGCTTTCTCTCTGCACCCTGCGGGTCCAGGAAATGCGGGCTGCGGCGGGCAGCGACGTGGGAGACGGGAGGTGGCTGGCCTAGGGCTCAGTCCTTGTGTGCACAGAGCAGGGCTGGGGACACCTGAGCAGGTTCTGGCGGTGGTTGTGGCCCGGGGTCTCTGTCCTTAGCCTCAGAGAGGCCTGGCCAGCTCGTCCTGTGTGGCTTTCTCCTCTGCCTAGCTGTCAGCTTTGCGCTTGGGCCATCGTGGGCGGCTCACCTGTGCTGGACACTGCCTGAGCCAGCCTGAGCCCCATCAGTCCTTCAGTCTTGTGTCTCGGTCCAGCAGTCTGGTTTGCTCCCCCGACCCAAGCACTGGGGAGTCTGGGGAACCTCGCCAACCAGCCCCCAGGGTGACTTCAGATGGCGTGGGCAGTGCCTGAGGAGCGTCGGCCGGAGGGACAGGTGGATGGACGGGCAGACAGGTGGGCTGCATGCGGACTCCAGGGCTCATGTCCTGGAGTGCCGGGCGGGGGTGCTGCATGTGCTCTCTGGGAGTCGGTCCCAGGTGCGAGTAGTGAGTCCTGCAGACACACGCCCAGCAGGCGGCGAGCTGCTGGGGGCAGACTTCCCGGGCCCGAGGTGTGGAACGTTCCACATGCCTGGCATGGGGCTGGGCACGGCCTGGCGCGGTGGGGGGTGCGCACCTCTAGACAGCTCCCCCAGGGCAAGCTGCATCTTGTCAGCTCCTCCATCAGCCTAATCATAGTTCAGAGCCTGTGGGAACCACAGCAGGCTTCAGGCTCTGCAAGGAGACTGCCTGCATGGCTGTGTCCACATCTGGTCTCCTCCACCTCCATGGCTGTGTCCATCCCTGGTCTCCTCCGTCTCTGCCTCCATCTCTGTTGCTCTCTCCAAGGGTCCCGGCCAGTGGTAGTCTCTCATCAGGGTGAGGCCTCCCAGGCCCAGATCTGCCCTCAGAGAGGAGCACAATCCTGCAATCTGGCATGGAGAAGAACCCATCAGGCTTGGGCCTGGTACCGGGGAACCAGGGGAGCTGGCGCCCTTCCCTGGGGGGTGGCATTCAAAGCAGCATGTAGTGACTCCTGCCGGGGAAGGGAAGGCATGAGGTCAATGGCAGACAGCCCTCCCCAGGCAGAGCTGGCTGCCTCGGCACACAGCTTGGGGGCCCTGACCACACCACCTCAGACAGACCAGAGAGGTCTGCAGGCAGGAGCGGGCCGGCTCACACTGAGGCAGTGGCACTGTGGTGGCCCAAGTTGGGCCATGAGGGAGGGACGGGCTGAGCACCAGAGGCTGCTCTGCACTTGGGTGCCAACTGTGCCCTGTGAGAGTGCCAGGGGCCCAAAGACGGGGTTTTGCGCAAAGAAGGATGACCTGGGCAGGCCGTGGTACGATGGCTCAACAGAAGCCCAGAGCCAGGACAGAGCCATAGCCTAGGAGAGAAAGGGAGGGACAGCCAGGCCGGGGAGGCGGAAGGGAGCTGGGGCCTGCTGGAGGCTGGTGGCCACCAGGGCTTACAGGACAGAGGGAGGAGAGGTAAAGGGAGAGAGAAGGAGGGAGGGAGGGAGAGCAAGGAAGAAGGGAAAGGGACCGGAGGCAGCCCACACCTGAGTGTACTGTGGGCCTCGCTGACCTCCATGTGGCCAGGAGCCTGGGGACAACATGGCCACGCAGCAGGACCCTCCTGGGCACTTGGCGTTCCCTGGCCTGGTCCTCGAGGGCCTGGCAGTTGAGGGTGCTGTCCCTTGCTCACCTTCGTGGCCCTGGTATGGGGCAGGGCTGTGCATACCTGTGTGGTGGCTCTGGACCAAGGCTGGTGGCGATTTCGCTCAGGATGCTGTTCCGGGCTATCTGCAGAAACCTGGGGATGGTGGGCAGGGACGCTGGGCACTCCCCCTTCGTGTGTGTCAGCTCGCTTCGCCATCTCTGAAGCCCTGTGGCAGGCTTTTCGTCATCCAAGACACCTAGATGCCACTGAGGCCAAGGTCTCTGAGACTAGGGCCCTGCCGGGGACAGGAGGAGGAGGCTGCTGTGTTAACTAGGGAAGAGAGAAGAAGCCGGATACTGGGTCATGCAGAGCCCTGCGGGGCCTCCAGAAGGAGGTGGCCCTTGGGGGGCTGGACCCAGGAAACGAGGGACAGCACAGCCCGCCGGAGGCTCTGGGCCAGTGCAGATGCGCCAGGGGCGTTGTAATTGGTTGGACAGGTTTTTCTGTTACTGTTTCCACCAGCAAAACAGACTCCACTGTGCTTCCAGGGGCTGTGTCTATTCTCGGTCCCCCACCTGAATGAGCCACGGTCCATCTCAGCATCCTGGACTCTGACAAAGGTGTTGTGGGTGCCAGGAAGAGAGGGAGCTCGTTGCTTGTGTACCTAATGACCATCACTTGAAGTGGTTACAGACTGGAGCACTCAGGGAATGGGCGTAACAGGAGTCCCTAGTGCAAAGCCACAAGCGAGGAGCAGAGACTGCGCCCGGCATACCAGCTGCATGCAAGGCTGAGGCAGGAGGAGCCAAGGTCATCCTGGGCAGCTTACTGAGAGGCTGTCTCCAAGTATACACAGAGGGAAGGGGGCACAGAGTGCAGCCTGTGGGGGGAGCTCGCAGCTGCTCCTGGGCTGAGTCCCGCAGGCATGCAGCGGCGTGGTTGGCACAGGACCCCTGGAGGGCGGGAGGCCAGAGCTCCTGCATGTGCTTCTGGTCTTTGGAAGTTTCAGGGTTTACACCCTTGCATCAAGAATTTCCAAGGACCCAGTTCTGTGCCAGGTGCCAGCCGTGCCTGGCCTCATCAGGGGACAGAAGAGACCCCAACCCCTGCGGAATCTGTTCCTGGGAGTGGCAGGCAGCCCCTCCACAGAGCCTGTGGCCGTGTGTAGTGACTGCTTTTGGGACCCAGCCTCTACCCCCCACTGGGCTTTTGTGCCAGCGCCTTGTGGTGCTGTATTTGGAAGGCCGCCCTGGACCTGGCGTCCTGGCCCTGGGGGCTGCTCATCCTGGGAGAAGCCATGGACACAGGGGACTCGGGACTCCTGATCCCTCACTGGCCCCACTCAGCAGGCGCGGGTTCCTTCCCGTTCTGCAGATGAGAAAGCTGAGGCTCCTGGCCCCTAGGATGTCTTGTTATTTCTCCCCTCTCCTTCCCCTAGGACACAGCCTGGGTCACAGTGTCCACCCCGGACCTGGCAGCAGAGATGCCTGTCCCTGAGGGTGGCAGAGTAGGCCCTGTGCTGCCTACCTGTGGGGCCACAGTCCCTGGCTGCCACTTTCCCAAGTAGGGCCTCCAGGCTGTGCCAGGGGATTGAGCCAGGTATCCAGCCCGGGGGACGGGAGCTGCAGCTCTGCCGCGTTCTGCCCACGCTCCTTCCGTGGCCCCAGGAGGGCCAGGCCAGGGGCAGGAGGACCTGCACCCTCGATGACCCTGGAGGGGCCCAGGAGCTGGGACTGTACCCATCCTGTGTGGCCCTGCTCCCTGGCTGTCCTCTGTGGGGTTAGGCCACCAACCTGCTGTCACCCAGAGTCCCAAGCCCACCCCAGGGGACAGGAAAGAGAGCAGTCTTCGTGTTCTGTAGTTTTAGGGAGCAGGCAGCCCTGAGATGAGGTTTGCAGAAAGCGGCAGATCAGACCTACTTGGGGGTGGGGGCGCCGGGCCTCCCCATGTCCCTGTGTCCCCTGTGTCCCAGGGACATTTCTGACTCGTGGCTGCCCTGTGTCCTGCATGTGGGCCCAGGGTCATGGAGCGAACCCCGTGGGGCTGGGGGCTGCAGTGTCCTCCACCCCGGGTGTCGGGCCGCAGCTGGGGCTGCATGGCCCGGGTGCAGAGGGCGGCTGTGTGGCTCCCTGGGTCGCGCCCAGGCCCCACCTGCATGTAGGCACATGTGGGCCGCCGCAGGCCGGGCATGCCCCAATGAGCCCGCGTCAGAGTTCTTACGGAGAGCAAACAAACTAAAAAATGTCCTGGTCTCGCTGGGGTTCCTCCCCACTGCCGAGAGGGTCTTGCTGTAGCCTCTAGGGCCTCCGCTCTAGGGGACCCCAGCTTTCACTCGGGCTGGGGAGGGGATTCCTAGAGACTGTCCTGCTTCAGCAGCTGAACAGGAAGTGAGGAGGCAGCAGCCTTGGGGAGAGGCCACCGAGGGAGGAGGATGTGGGGGATTTCCCAGGACGGAGCCCTCAGCCTGGAGGCAGATGGTGAAGAAAGCCACGCTCACTCTGGAGCCACGGGAGGCTGGGAGCAGGCAGTGCAGGGTGCGGGAGGGCCCGTGGGATGCAGAGGGTGGCGGGCTACCCTGGCCGCCTGTGCCCTTGGCACAGCAGTCTCCTGAGGCTGCGGGGTAGGAAATGGCATGAGCTGCTGTGGAGGGCGTGAGGCAGCCGAGGGCCAGGGGTGCTGGAGCTGGTGGGGGCTGTGCTCACCTGAGGGCTCCCACTGCGGGCCCCGCGCCCTGCCCTCCTGCAGGCCGCCCCCTCCTATCAGTGCCCCCCTCCCCCGCACAGTGACTCATTCCTTGGCACTGGCTTTGGATCATCAAAGAATGTGGACAAGTTAAAATATGAACATCCTTGTCGTGGTCTGTACCCGGCTTCTCCAGAACCAGGGAGGTCCGAGCTCCCGCCCCGCTGGCCTAGAGCTGGCTGGGGTGCCCTGTGGCTGGGGCGTAGCATAGAGGGTCCCCGGGTGAACTGCCATCTCTGGGCCAGGCCATCCTTGCATGGGGGCACTGGCGAAAGTGGGAGGGGGAGCCCTGCAGCCCCCAGCAGACCCAGGATCCCAACAGGAGAGCAGACCCCTGTCCTGTGCGCGTCCTGGGCGACTCGACTGGGGACAGCTGTCCCACCGCCCGCCCCACGCATGGGCAGCCACCGCCCCTGTAGACCTGCCCAGCATTCACTCGTCTGCTGTTCATTTGTTCTGCCGGTTCACCGGTTCCACTCCCGCTAGCTGAGTGCTGCCTGCCGCTGGACAGGTTTGGCTCTGTCTGTGCTCTCCGCATCCTGGGATTCTGCCCACTGCAGCTCAAAATGTGCACGGCCCCTGTGTCCACGCTGGACTCTGCTTCTGCCCCCCTGGTCAGGGTAGGGACCAGCTGCGTCGGTCTGGCTGTCCTGGGTGCTCTCCGAGTCACGCTGGCCCAGATACACTGGAGTGTGTGTGCAGGTTCTGGGTGTTTCCTTCATGTTTGTCAGAAGCCTGCATTTGTGGGTTCTGGTGTCCCCAGAGTCCCGGGTCCGGCCCCCTTGAGAGGGCCACTGTAGAACGTGAGCCACATGTGCAGCCTCTGTCGACTGGTTGCCACAACTGGAAGGAGCTGGCAGACAGGATTTAATCTGCATATCCCAGGTTGGGTGCTGTGTGACCCTCACCCTGCAGCCCTGACGCGCTGCGCACTGCCCGCCCTGCCCTCGGTGTTGGAGAGATGGCTGCAGCCTTGTGGACTGGCAGTCCTCGGGTCTCCCGCGTGAGGTCCTTCTAGTGGACCTCAGGATAGACAGGTGCAGTGGGGGCCAGAGCCAGCGCTCGAGTCTCTCAGATGGAGGGATGGGGCGGAGGTTTCTGGGACTGCATGTGTCCTTGTGTCACCCAGCAGAGTGGGGCTATCCCTTCCTGCAGGGACCAGTGGCAGCGCTGTGGGGTGGGGGTGGCTCTCCCAGGGGCAGCCTTATTGTTTTCCATCTTCCTGAGGAGGCAGCTATTGTGCTGTGACCTCTCAGACAGCCTGGGAGCCGGAGAGGGGCGCATCAGGTCCCTCCCCAAGGGCCTGACCCATTGTGTCACAGTCCACACACATGTAGATCACTCCTGAGTATGCACGGTGCAGGGCTCAGTGGCTGGAAGGGTCTGAGTGGCGTTTCCAGACTGGGCATCTGCCTTCGTCTCCACCCCCAAGTCCGCCTGTCCTGTGGCTGGAGGAGCCTGGCTGTCCCATAGCACCTCGTCCCCATCTTGTGGCACTGACCTGTCAGAGAGTCCTGCTCTATTCTTCCTGTGGCTGGTGACTCTGCAACAAGGGTGAACACTGGGTTCCTGCACACAGGAAGGGGGAGCCCCAAGGGGGCAGGCCCTGCAGGTTCCCTGTCCTTGGGCTTTGGCGTGGCCCAAGGCCTCGCAATGATTCCATCTGACGGCAGCTTGTCAGGGCCACATGCTGAGTCACGTGTGGCTGTCCTCAAGGAGAGCGTGGTTTGGACCTGTGGCTCAGCCCCACTGAGACTGGACATTTACTGTGGGTGGCAGATGGCCGGCCCAGGCTTGAGCATCTCAGGAAAGCCCTGCCTGGCTTACTCAGGAAATCAGGGTGCAGGGACAGCGGTCTGTGAGAAGCAGCTGCCTGCTGTCTGTCCCGTCCCTGCCCTGCCGGGGGTCCTGGGTGGCACGTGTGAGTCGGCACAGCCAGACCATGCATCCCAGACCCTGGGCCAGTGCAGAGCCAGCAGGGGCCCTGTCATTGACTCAGCAGAGGACACATACGGCCCCTCGGTGCAGGCCAGGACCCAGGGACCCAGCTCTCTGAGCCCAGCCTGCCTCAATAGAAGAGGACCAAGGTGCAGGGAGGGGCTGCACTGCCAGGGTGGCCCGGATGTGAGGTGGCTGTGGGGAGCATGGCTGTCATCAGCACGGAGGGCGCTGAGGACCCGTGGCACCTAGGAATGGCTCTGTCCTTTAGCCTGGAAAGGGCAGGCTGGTGGGCAGGACCTTGCTGGTGATGTCTTGGGACTCTCCGAGGAGGGGTGTGGCGCCCCTCCCCACCCCCGTGGAGATCCCACGTCACTGTGTCACTGATGCTGGTCCTCAGTGCACCACAGAGCCCAACCTTGGCCTCTGCCTCAGCTCCTCGCTACATTGCCCAGGCAGGTCACCTTCCGGCTGGCTCCCTGCTTCTGTTTTCTCCTGTGGGAACAAAGGCCATGCCCACCTTAGCCGTGGGCAGACTGAGTTTGTGACTGTCCCCAGCTCCAAAGAGAGGGCCTGAGTGGGGGCTGTGTGTAGGGATCCATCTGGCCCACTCGGCCGTGTGGTGTGGTCCTCGCAGACCTGCGTCCCCCTGGAAGTTGGGATGCAGAGCTGGTGGCCTTCTGGGCTACCCTGCACGAGCATAGGACAGAAGGCAGGCCTGGTGCCCTTAGGCTCCAGGCAGGACTGACCCCTGCTGGAGTCCTGGAACCCCACAAAAAAGACTCAGGGCTTGCACTGCCTGGGGCTCCTTGGGGGCATGGTAATGGTAGGGCTGGGCTGTCCCCCTGATGGAAGGAAGTGGCGCAAGGACCTTGGTGTGTGGCTACCACCCAGCCCTGAGGCAAGGAGGCTGTCTGGCTGGAGCTGGAGCTGGAGCTTAGAGACCCTTTGGTAACCACCCTGGGCCTCTAAGGACGGGCAAGTGGGTCTCTGCCCCAGCACCGTCCCAGGGAGCAGAACCTGGGGCCACAGCTGGCCCCAGGGCCCACAGCCCCAGCCTGGCTCATGGGCACCGTCTCCCTGCTTAGCTGTGACTCAGGGACTGGGGCCCTCAGGGTGGCTGCTGAGCCAGGGCCTGGGGCTGGGGGCTCCCAGACAGTGCCCCCAGGTGCTCGGGCCCCTTTCCTCCTCCTGGCGGCTGGGTGGATCCCAGAGGCGCTGGCACGGGGGAGGCGGCTGGAGAGGGGCGGGCGAGGTGAGTGTGTCAGTTTATCCCAACACAAGTAGTGGCCTGTTGGGGTGGGGTGGGGGCCGGAGGAAATATTTGGGATGGCTGTGAGCGCTGGCCCTTTAAGGCTGCTGTAACCAGACACCTCCGACGGCAGGGACAGAGCAAGCCAGGGAGCGCAGGTTGGGGCTGGGCATCCCCCAGCCCAGCCTGACGTGTCCCCCTCCCCGCCCGCCCCTCCAGGCCCAGTTCAATTTGCTCAGCAGCACCATGGACCAGATGAGCAGCCGCGCGGCCCCAGCCAGCCCCTACACCCCGGAGCACGGCGCCAGCGTGCCCACCCACTCACCCTACGCCCAGCCCAGCTCCACCTTCGACACCATGTCTCCCGCGCCCGTCATCCCCTCCAACACCGACTACCCTGGCCCCCACCACTTCGAGGTCACCTTCCAGCAGTCGAGCACCGCCAAGTCTGCCACCTGGACGGTGAGTGACCCCTGCGCCCCGCAGCAGCATGTGGCTGGCGGGTGGTGGGCTCCAGCTGGGGATGGGCAGCCGCATCCGTCCAGGCACCGCGGTGGGTGACAGGCCAGGAGGGGCGTGAGGCAGAGGCGGCTCCAGCCAGGCAGTCTGGGCATGCCCACCCCCGGACACTGGCGAGGACCAACCAGCAGCCTGTGGGTCCCAGCGGGGCCAAGGGGCCCCACAAAGGGGTGGATGTCCTGCAGAGTGGCGTGGGCAGCCCCTCTGTGCCCAGCAAGAGCCCTGGTTTGCTCCTGCTCTGCTCTGAGCACGGGCTCCTGGGGGCCTCCTTGAGCAGCCCCTGTGCGTGCAAGGATCTGAGCTTTGCCGTCCCCGTCTCGGGGTGTCATCTCTGAGCTGGCTTGGGGACGTCAAGGGTGGCACCACAGTGCTGAGGGCCTGAGTCCCCCCATGCACTTTTGGATACAGCCCAGCCTGGGGGTGGGACTTTGCAGCTTTGGTGGCATTCCACATGCTAGCTCCAGGAGCCGGCACTGTGCTGAGCACACCGAGTTTAGGAAACCCCTGGACCCACCCAGACACCCACGGGGTGCATTTGTTAGTGCCCACATTTCACAGTCCAGGAAGCTGGGGCACAAGCAGCGGCAGTAGCTTACCAGGTCTTGGGGGTAGCAAGTGGGTGTGTGGGGCCAGGGAACCCAGTGGCCTCACATGCAGGGGCTGGGAGGGACCACCTAGAGATGCAGACTGAGGCTTGGGGACTTTGACCAGGAGTGCAGGTCACGTGGCACTGGGCAGGAAGGGAAGCGAGTCCCCACTCCCTCCTTGGTCCATCCGGCTGCACGGGGTGCCCTTGGTGCTGACTTGTGGGCTCCATCCTCCAAGGAAAGCTCTGGCAGCCTTGGCCCACCTGGAAGTTGGACCCTGGAGTGGAAAAGTCTGTCAGAGCATCTGTTCCCACACCTTGGGGAGCACAGCAGGGTCCCCGACTCTGGTTCTTCCAATATACAAAGTGAGCCCTGGGCAGATTCTATGTGATCTTGGTGGTAGCTGAGGTTTTCCCATGCCTTGGTGGGGGTGGGGCAGGGCGGAGCCTAAGGCAGCCCTGGGTCTGCAGTCAGGTTGGCAGTCACAGCACTGAGTGACATCTTGTCTGTGTGCCGCAGCAGAGCTGGGTGTACTACCTTCACCGCTGGGATGACCTGTAGTGTGTGTGTGTGTGTGTGTGTGTGTGTGTGTGTGTGTGTCCCGGCCTGTGCAGGGGCACACATTTGCGTGGGGGGGGGGTCACATCAAGCCTAGTCAAAGGGAACAAGCAGGACTGTCCCCGGCCCAGCTTGGGGGGCTGGGTCGGGAAGGGCTAGAGGCAGTCAGAGGCTCACTACCTCTGGTGACAGGAGGTTCACCACCACCCCTTTCATGTTCCTAAATCTTTCCTCCTCAACGGTGGAGGGAGAACTCAGGCCTTGCTCCCTCCTGCTGGACATTCTGCCGTGGGGATGCCCTGGACTCCTGTGGGCCGCTGCGGGGGCGGTGCTGGGGGGCTGCCTCCCCACCGGGACTCCATCCTCCCGCCCCTGTGGGTGACATGGGGATGTGTGCTTTGCTCTGCTGCTTGGCTTCCGGGGCCCATGGTGATCTGCTTGGTGCTGAAGCAGCCCTGCTGGGGGCCACACAGTGTTCACATGCAGCAGGGGAGGGCTGGGCCAGAGGACGCTGGTGCCTGCTGTGGTCCCCTCCCAGCCCATCTACACAGGGGCGGAGGTGGGACTGACATTGATAATGAGAGTTTTGGCGCCTTGGCGCTAGAGAGCAGGCCCCCACGGGGGGCTCCCTCCCTTCCTGGGATGCAGGCAGGCAGCGCCTGCGCTCAGCTCTGGGGTCTCACTGTGTGGCCGCTGCCCAGACTCGCTGCCCGGGCCCAGAGCCACTTACACCATGCCTGGCCCCTGCCCGCACCGGCTGGTAACTGATGGATAAGTCCTGTTTCTCTCAAGTGCACTTCCGCGTCACCTGCTGCCTCCTTTCCCCTCCCAGAGCTGCACAAACACCTCACAGCCCTCAGTGACCGCGGTGTGAAGGGGGTCTCTGGCTTCTGCTGCTCTGCGCCCACCATGGGCCCGCAGCCACGGATGTTTGTCTGTGTGGGCTGGCCTTCCTGGATGGCAAGACCGCTGTGCAGGTGCCAGTCCTCAGCTCACAAGCTCATGTGCACGTGGACATGGGCATGTGCTTGCACCCACACACATGCACTGTACACACTCAGACATGGGCACCCGTGGACACGGTGCCAGTGCGGTCTCCCTGGTGGCTGTCCAGGGTCCCACCACCCTCACCCCACAGGAAGCCCACAGGCATTCAGTGCCAGGAAAGGGCCTGTGAGCAGGGTAGCAGGGAGCCACGTGGTGCTGCTGCTTTGCTTCTGCTCCTGTGGGTACCCAGCTGGGAAGGGGACCGTGTGGCACAGTGCCCAGAGTCTGGGGAGCAGCACACACAGGCTCACTGTGTCCCTCACCCACTTGGGACCTGGGGGGGGAAGGTCACTGTCTAAGCAGGGGCCTGGTGCCTCATGGGTACCTCCGTGGGGTGGACAGGGCCACTGGGGCTGGACCACAGAGGAGAACATCATGGGCGTCCGTGGTCAGTTCTGTGGCCTCTGTGGGGTTCTGGGGAGTCAGGACATGGGCACTGCTCTCGCCTGGCTTCTGGGCCCTGATGTCCACCCCATCTCAGGGCCATTTCGTAGCTGGCAGTGTTGTGGTAGCTGGTCCCTCTAAAGCAGGGACACGCAGGGTAGTTTGTTCTCCCAGTCAGAACAGCCCTATGCCCTGGGCATCTGGAGTCTGCCAGCCCTGCCCAGCCCCTTCCTGCCCAGCTCTGCAAGACATTCAGAGCAGGCTGTGAGGCCGGGCAGGAAGCCCACGTAATCGGAAGCACGCTCAGCACGGCATCAGTGGGCTTGTTGGAGGCAGGCTCCGGGGCACAGCCAGCAGCCTGCAAGGCAGCCGAGGGGCTCGGGGGGCCCCGGTGTCCTGGGCTCTGGCATGTGCGGTGGGGGCAGCCCCTTGGGACATGAGAGCCCCCTCTGGGCAAGGCAGGCAGGCAGGACGAAGGCCCGACATGGGACTCCTGGGGAGGGCGAGTCTGAGTCAACACTAATGGATTCGCAGAAAACTTTCCAGCCCCTCGGAGGTTTGCAGGCAGAGAATAGCGGAGGTGTCCCAACATGACTGTGGTATCAGTTGCGTTATCCTAAAAGTTTATGGAATGCATAAGTGGAATTAATACCTTTTACTGGCACCAGGAGCAATTATGTGTATTTAAAGCCGAGGGAAGAGTTCTAACAATGTTTATTGTGGAGATGAAACGTGGATTATTAGGGGAAACAAGAGCACTTAGAGAGAAATTGCCTCAATCTCTCGCATTGTGACAGCTCCAGAGGGCGACAGAGCAGGATGCTTAGGCTTGGTCGGTGAGGCCTGGTGGCCTGAGGTGGGGTCACAGCGCTGGGCCTGGAGGCCCCGAGTCCCGGAGCAGCCGCACTGCACAACCCTGCGGCTCCTGGAGGGGCCGTGAGCCGGCGCCCTTGAGGGACAGGATTCCACCATGGGGTCCCCTGGGGCTGGGGCTGAGCCAATCTGTGTTCAGGAAGAAGCGCCCATTTCCCAAGGCTGATTTCCAGAGAGAGAGAGAGACAGCTGTGCAGACAACTCTGCAGTTGGGCTGACCACAGCCCCACGTGCTGGTCCCTCACCGGGGTGGGTGGGCGTTCCTGCTGTCCACCACACAGAGGAGAGACTAGGGCAGGGCAGCCCAGTCACCGCCAGTGCTCCACAGAGCAGCTGACTCGCCCCCTCCATCCTGAGCCCTGCTGTGCTCTGGGAGAGGAGAGCCACCCTTTCCGGGGGAGCTCTGTGGCAGAGGTGAGGAGGCACTGACCCCGGAGTCCTGCTGCTTGGGCTGAGGGAAAAGACTCCCAGGGGAGCCCCACAGCAGCAAGCGCCTCTCCCTGTGCAGAGGAGGGGCATTGCCCCCCTTCGTCACTGGGTGACAAGTGGCAGTTCCCTGGAGCTCCAGGATGAAGGTGCTAGTGTCCAACCTCCAAGGGAAAGAGGCGCCCAGCGTGTCCCATGTGTGGCCTGGGCCTGGCCTCCCCTGCCCATGGCATCCCAGCTCTGCCAGTCCTTGTGGGAGAGTCCCCAAGGGAGCTCCAGGCCCGCTCTGGAACGGAGCTCAGCTGGAGTGGGTCCTGGGTGACCCGAGCCCTGGCCGTGCAGGCATCCCGCTGCGTTCCTGCCCCCTGCAGGCCAGGGTTCAGGCATGGGACAACACCTTGGCTTCTCAGATCCTCTTGCAAGCCTGAGGTGCACAGACAGGCGGCCCCACAGTCCTCTGGTCTGCCTCGTGGAGAAGGTCCTGAACCCCTGGGCACTCTGTCCCTTTCCTACATGGGCCAGCAGAGGCTCACAGGGTGGTGTGCTGGACAGGTGGCAGCAGGAGGCTCAGAGACTAAGGCAGTGGGCGCAGGGTTTTCTGGGAAGCTGGCTGGCTGGTGAATCTGTGGGCAGAGAAGCCTCTCGAAATGCTGCCACCCCCCAGGGCCACCACAGGTGCACACCCAGCAGACCAGCCACTTCCCCTGGCAGTGCCAGCTGCAGCCGCCTCGGCCCCTTGCCCTTCACACTGCATATGTGTGGGCCCAGCTGCAGCTCTTGGGCCTCAGGGAAGATGTGGCTATGTGGGGCTGAGCTGAGGCTGCCCCTGCAGGCCCTGGCTCTGGGCAGGAGTGCTCTCAGTCAAAGTCAGGGCTCCAGAGTAGCCCCCTGTGCCTGGGAGGCTCTGTTGAACACTAATGAGTTTGGTGAAAACCTAGACTGCGGCCCACTCTTACCTTAGAAGGGAGAGATGACCACCCCACCTGCCCCAGCTGCAGGACCCTCTGTGCCACTGCACAGAATGACCACAGCTGGTGGCCCTGTCCTTGCTGCAGGTCAGGGGGGGTGAGGTATGGCACAGTGAGCGAGCGTCCTGGGGTGGGCCCCTGTCAGAGCACCCCACACTCCAGGAGCTGGAGGATCCAGGGGCAGCTCACTGCGGGTGCCTGTCCCCAGGTGCCAGGGCAGACGGGCATGGGCTGGCCAGCTGGGAGACCTGAGATGAGCATGATGCCCTGGACACACCCTGTTCTTGTCCCCAGAGCTCTGCCTGCCACCCTCTCTGACCCTGAGGTTCCATGGTGGTGACCCAGGTCACAGATAGGAGCAGACAGGGCCTGCCTCTTGCAGGGGTTCCCACTGGTCCCTCACAAGGACCCCAACTCTGGGCAGGGCGAGCAAGGCCAACTCAGCATCTCAGTCACAAAACAGTGGTCAGCCCCACCCTTGACAGCTGTGGTCCTCAGTCCTCGGGGCCCAGCAGGACAGCCCCGGCCATGCCCTGAGGAGCCAGTGGCATTTGAGGCCAGTCTGCCTGGTGATGGGGCTGAGGTTTGGTGGCAGGAGAGAGCCCAGAGCAGGTGCTAAGACCTTAGTGATCCCAGAGGTGTGCAAGTCCCTCCCTCACCCAGAAGGAAGCCAGCCGAAGTGTCCTCTCACGCCATCTCTGTCCTCTAGGCAGCCGCTGTGGTTTTCCCCATACCCACTGGGAGGAACTCACCCTGTTCTTGGCAGCTCACAGGGTGCAAAGAAACACTCAGATTCACTGGGTTGATGCAATGGAGGCAGACGGGGAACCCCAAGGGGCGCAGGAGTTCCTGTTAGCCTGGCCCCACCCCCAGGGCTCCCATCACTCAGCTGTTCCAACAAGGGGTGAACCTGAGCCATCTAGGGGTTGGCTTGATTGACTAACCCCTGGCCATTAGTGACGGGCCTGACCGCATCCCCCGCTCCTCCTAGGGTGGTCGGTGGGGGTGAGGTTGCAGGACCAGCCCTCATCCAGCCCTGGTCTTGCTCTTTCTCCTGACCAGCCCCCACCCCCAGCCACCTGGGGGCTGACAGTCTTCAGGGGCTTATTAGCATAATAAAGATGTTGTCCCTTTGAAGAGTCTTAGGATGTTAGGAGTTGTATGCCAGGAACCCAGGAGGAGGACCAAGGACACATTTCACAATATTGCCCGGCCCAGCAGGCAGCCGGCAGCGGCAGGGCAGCGCAGTGCGGGTACCGTCCATCCCGCCCAACCCTGCTGGCAGTTCAGGATGAATCCTTAGCTCTCGTGTGGGCTGGAGGCTGTGGGGGTTGGGGCAGATGCAGGAGCCCTGTGGAGAAGGTGGGGTCCCCCAGCTAGCATCCACTGACCACTCTTCTGGCAATGGCGCTGGCCCTACTCAGGTGTCCCAAGCCCTTCCTGCAGACTGAGCCCCAGCCCTGCAGCCTGTGGCAGGGCCCTTAGGTTCCCAAGCCTCCTGTGAAAGCCTGCCAGGGTCCCCTGTGTGGGCAGGCTCCCGTGGGACCTGCAGGGCCCCAGGTCTCGGTGGGCAGTGGCCTCCCTGAAGGCTGCTCCAGCTGGCCCTTGGCACACCTCACCTGAGGGGCACATTCCTGTCTCTAGCTAGCAGTGCTTGAGGAGTCTTTCTGGGCACACTGGCTCTGACCTCTGCACTCGCTGGAGCCCTGCCTCCCGGGTTGCTAGAGCTCAGCCGGTGCTCACAGCCTGGTGAGAAGGTACCCTGAGACAGGTTGGGGTGACCATCACATGTACCCCCTTCTGCTGACCTCCCACTTCCAGCAGCTCCCTGCCAAATGCAGGACCAAGAGGGTGTGGGGCTGAGATGGCACCCACAAAGGCAGAGCTGGCCTGGGCCAGTGTCACCATGACCCAAGGACTGTGGACCAGGTTCCTCGGAGTGCTGGGGCTGGCCTGTGCCCATGGAGTCTTGTGCTGGGTCCTGCGGGTCAGCTGGAAGCTGTTCTGAGGGCCCATGGCATAAGGGTCCATGGCCCAAGAGAGGAGAGAGGGGTCCCTAGATGCGTGTGTGCACACACGGCTGGGGGCGACGGATGAAGACGGGCTGTAAAGACCACTTCAAAAACTAAAAGCCCCCACTGCGGACGCGGGCTCCCAGAATCTGTTGTAACAGATTCACCCAAGCTGGTTAACGGTATTTGTGGTTTGCAAGATGCTACATGTCCCGGGAAAATGACAGACAAGTTATTATCACCTCTGCACTGTGCTCCTGCCCAAACCTGCCCGTGCCGGGCGCCCAGCTGCTGAGAGTGGGTGCCAGGAAATTAACAGCCCCGCAACGCGCCCGCCCCCACCCGCCCCCACCCGCCCTCTCACCCGCTGCCCCAGCCAGCCCCACCAGGCCCAGGGCTCCCAGCCAGGGCAGGCCCATCGTGGGCTGGGGTGGGGAGGGGTCAGGTAGAGCCGTGGTGGCAGGGACAGTGCTTGGGTGAAGCGTTTCCGAATACACGCATCCGAACAGGCAAGTCTAGACGGCTCTGTGTCAACAGCCGAAGATAAATAAGATTTTATCGGCTCGGAATCTGTTGAAACACATCCACCTAGCGGTTCCAGGGGAGAAGGAGGTAGGAGGGGGCGCAGGCGGAGGGAGCGTCTCCTTGGACCTTCTGCGGGAAGCGCACTCACCTGCAGGGCCAACGACAGGGTCCTGACTCCACCGGATGCCACGAGCCATGCCGGAGGAAGGCTCTGGGGCATCGGGCAGGATTGCAACACTCTAGTTCTGTGGCCCCCATGTCCCCACGCCCCCACCCGGATGCTCCAGGCAACTGGAAGCCACAGGCTACCAGTCTCGCCAGGATTTGGCCGTGTGTCCAGCCCACTGCTGTGGGCATGAGCCGTGCCTTGGGCACCTCTGAGGGAGGGGGCCTTACGCAGGCTTGGGGGTGAGAGATGGCACTCAGCTTGCCCAGGGCAGCGGCCCTTCGGTCCCCACCCCAGACCTTCGGACCAGAGGCTGCTGTTTGTCCCTGTACTAGCGGGCTCCAGAGGCGAAGGCCTGGCCACTCTGCGTGGTACCTGGGACAGCTCCCGGCGCCAGCTCCTCCCCGGGGCGGAGCGTCTACCGCACCCCTGTCCAGCGCCTCCGCCCTGGCCTTCGCTTTCCCGGGCTCTCCCGCGCCCCACAGGCTGCACCGCCGCGTGTATTAGCCAGGGCCCCTCTCACAGCTCACAGTTCCCCAGGACCGGGCGGGCTGGGGTGTCGCACAACCGCCCGACAGAGGTAGAGCCGGCAGGTCCGGAGCTGCGGACAGGCTATTGGGACTCGCCCTCCGAGCTGCGGGGGATGCCTGCAGCAACGCCCCAAACGCCATTCCTGCTTCTTCCTGGGGAGCAGGGTTGGGGAGCCTGGCCTCTGCTCCAGGCGTGTCAGGGCCGCCCAGGAATGTGGTCGCAGGGCCCTGTCATACCCGGCCCCGCCCTGTTCCCATCCCGTCTTGGCCCAGTCTCAGGCTGGGGCTGAGCCCGGGGAGGATGGAGCCCCTGGGTGGTCAGCCCTGCAGCGGGACTTGGGATTCCCTGCCCACCACAGGAAGCCATCACCCCCTCACCTGGTAAGGTGGCAGACACAGGCTGCCACTCACATCCTCTGGCTTCTGGGGCTCTGCATGCCGTGAAGTTTCAGGCAGAACCACAAAGGGGTGTGTCTGAGCCCAAAGCCACCTGCAAGGTCCCTGGTCTCCCTATTGACTGTGACCTGGGCCCCACCTGACAGCGCCACCCTTCAGCCCACTTTCCTTAGCTGAGCCTAGAGCTGGCAAGCAGTAGGTGTTCAACAGATGCTCACAGTGATTAGCCCTGGAGGACACACTATTCTGAGGTGGGTCCTCCTCTAGGAAGCACCCCGGGGCTGGGACACCACCCTGCACCTGTGTGGTGCTGGGTCCTCTGTGGAGTTGACATCTGAGTACCTTTCCTGCTACCTGCACCACACCAGGGGGCAGGGGCAAGGCTGCTCCTCTCTCCCTCCAGGGCCCTGGTCTGGGAGACCCTGTGTGCTGCACACAGCAGGTGTTTCACTAGTGACCTGCAGGGTTAGCTCACCAGGGAGCGCCTGGGGCCTCAGAGATGTCCGGTAGTCTCTCTTCCACCGCCAGCTCTGTGTCCCTCTTGCCTGCCACCATGTGGTCCCCTCCCTCTGCTCCCAACCTGCATGGATAGAGACCACAACACATGCAGCTGGAGGCGAAGCCCCCAACACTGGCTCCTGGACGTGCAGTAAGGTCCTGTGCCTTGTGGACCCTAGGACCACAGGACCCCACTGGGGACCGTGTGACATCCCTGGGGCATGGCGACCACTGTCTCTTGGAGGGGCTGGTTGGGGTGGAGGAGCAGTGGTCATCCCCAGAAAGCAAGCTGAGCACACACAGGGCCAGGGCCAGGCCAGCAGGAGTGGGGGCAGCACCTTGCCAGGGCGCTCTGCTCTCCCAACAGTGCCCAGCCCCACCCCTGCAGGGCTGCCCCGCAGCAGTGTGGCCATCTGGTCCCAGTGCTTGTGCTTGCTGCAGGTCCACAGCGGGGGCCTTGGTCTCTCGGAGCTGGGTGGTTCCATCTTCCTTGGCAAAGGTCAAGTAGCACCCCTGTCCCTTCCCGGGCTCTGCCAGCAGCCCCTTGTCTCTGGCCTCTGCCAGCTGTACCGGGGCGATGGAGCCTCTTCCAGGGGAGTTGAGACTGGTGTGGCTTGTGAATCGGAGTTGCTAGGGCTCGGGTGGGCACAAAGAATGGGGTGGGGTGGAAACTGACTTCGGACCAGCGCTCGTGTGGAAATGAGTGGTGGTCCCCGGGCCTCGCAGGGCATCCAGGCGGAGAGCCCCACAGGGAGCTCCACAGGTAGCGGCGTCCGAGGCCCCTGGGTCAGGCTCCACGGCGGCCTGGACTCCGGCCCTCTTGTCTCCTCAGGTCCTGGGCTGAGGAAGGGATCTTTGTAGTTCCAGCATCCCTCAGAGTTTGCTGAGCTGGTGACTGAGTCCGGGTGTGTTGGTGCACGCCTGTAATCCCAGCGCTGGGGAGGCTGAAAGCAGGAGGATCACTACGAGTCTGAGCTGCGTAGTGAGACCCTGTACCAAATTCATCAAAAAATAAAAGTAAAAAAATAAATCTGCAGACCCCCAGCTCAGGCCCTGCGTCCAGCAGCAAGTCCCGGGTAGAGGGAGAAGGTCCCCTCACCTGGAAGGGGGCCAGCGGTGCGTGCGGCGACGTCATCAGAGCCCGGAAGAGGTTGGGGCGGGGGCGCAGGCCGGCGCGGGCGGCAGTGGAGCTGCCGGCCTCACCCTGCGCCCCCTGCAGTACTCCCCGATGCTGAAGAAGCTTTACTGCCAAATCGCCAAGACGTGCCCCATCCAGATCAAGGTGTCCGCGCCGCCGCCCCCGGGCACCGCCATCCGGGCCATGCCCGTCTACAAGAAAGCGGAACACGTGACCGACGTCGTGAAGCGCTGCCCCAATCACGAGCTCGGGAGGGACTTCAACGAAGGTGAGGCCCCGGGCGGCTGCTGCAGCACCACGGCCAGCAGCCCGGGCGCCCGAGGGATGGGGGCGGGGCCGGAGGCGGGGGGCGGGGCGGGGCAGGCGCTGGGGAGGAGTCTGGGGCGCCGTGGGTCCCTTCCAGCGTGCCTGGCGAGCAGAGCGACGGGGGTCAGGCTCAAGCGCTGAGCTCTACCTGGACACTGCAGGGTCAGGCTTTGTGGCACTAGCTGTGCTGCCCGAGCTCCCCTAACGGTGGCCAGCCCAGGGCGGGGCCCCTCTCTGAAGCAGCGTCCCCTCCCGACAGGACAGTCTGCCCCAGCCAGCCACCTTATCCGCGTGGAAGGCAACAACCTCTCACAGTATGTGGATGACCCTGTCACCGGCAGGCAGAGCGTCCTGGTGCCCTACGAGCCCCCGCAGGTAAGCCAGGGCCGGACAGAGGCACGGGGCACGTCGGGTAGCACAAGGGTCCCTGCTCCGGACCTGCACGTATGCCGGCTCTTCCTCCTTGGTATCTGGCACGAGGTGGTCGTGACCCCTCACCATGTGCACCCATACCCTGGGCCTCCGTGTGCCCCGCTGTGCCATGCGGTGGGTCAACAATCTCCAGGCTCTGCCAGGCTTTGGATCTGTGACAAGCAGTAGGACCCCGAGGCTCTTGCGCCCTGGGTTGACAGAGGCAGGAGGCCAGGGCACTCTTGGGGTAGCCAAGTCTCTGCTGTGGCCGGGGTTGAGGAAGGGGCCACTAGGGTGGGCTGGCAGACCAAGGGAAGGCGGCTGGAGGGGCTGAGGCCTGGACTCCAGAGCAGAGGGGGCTGCGTGAGGGGAGACCTCGCCAGGGTCATTGATGTCCACGCAGGCATGCAGGCAGGGCCTGGAAAGGGTGCAGGTAGACGGTGGGGCGTGCAGGAAGCAGCCAACCAGGAGTGCCTAAGGGGTCTGACCTTTAAACTGAAGCCAGCAGGAGGTTCTGGGGTGGGATGAGGTCGTTAGAGTGAAAGGCTGGGGTCCAGGGCAGCCCGTGGTTGATGGTGGGACAGTGCATTGGAACTGTAGCTTCTCAGGGAGGGCAGGTGACCACAAGGCCTGTTGTGAGACCAGCCCCCACAGCCCCATCCCAGGGCCCCCTGACCCTTTCCACCACCGGGACTGGGCCCTGGCCCTCCCTCTGTGGTGTCCCACTAGGCCTGCCAGAAAGCAGCTCTCACACCCCTGGAAGTTGTTTTGTAAAATACTCTTGACATGTGTATTCTGACCAGGGACACCAGGAAAACTGCCCCATGTTCAGTCCGTAGCACCCCCGGGGACAGGAGTCCTGGCTGGGTTCATATCTCAGTTCTTCCCAAAACTCCCTGAGAGGCTGGGTGGGGGCAGGGGTTTTCCAGGGATGGCTTTGGTCCTTCTCTGAGCAGCACCTCATACCCTTTGGCCCAGAGGAGCTCACAGCACACAAGATCTGTGTGCACATCTGTTCATGCAAAGCACACACCTTCCACAAAGACCTGCACACCCAGGCATGCAGCACACACACGGCCCCCAAGGCCTGTGCACACACACTCTCAGGGCCTTGGGGCCTGTCATTGGCCTTGTCAGGGGAGGCAAACTAGCCATAGACTGTGCTTCCCAAAGGGCTGATGTTGCTTAGAACCCAGGGCCAGCTCAGTGCCTAGTGCCCAGTGCGCGGGATGAGTGGATGGATGGGCGGGCAAATGGCTAAGTGAATGGCTGGCATGCAGATGGACAGATGGGTGAAAGGATGGACACATGGTGGCGGGCTGATGGGCGAGGACATGGACAGGCGGTGGATGCCTGAGCAGGTGAAGAGGGCAGGTGAGTGGGGGTGGACAGGACAGTGGGTGGGTGGGTGAATGGGAGCTGCGTGGGTGAGACTGGCACAGAAGCTCCCTCGCCCACTCCCACCTGGAGCCAGGGTCAGGCTGGAGGCCTCCAGGCCGGTGGGCACCCGCGTGCTCATGTCGCACCCTGGGGGCCTTCCACGCACAGGTGGGGACGGAATTCACCACCATCCTGTACAACTTCATGTGTAACAGCAGCTGCGTGGGCGGCATGAACCGGAGGCCGATCCTCATCATCATCACCCTGGAGACCCGGGAGTGAGTCTGCGGTGGTGGTAGTGGGGGAGTGAGGCGGGGGCGGGGCAGTGAGGGGGGGGCGGAGCCAGCCCTGTGAGAGCCAGGTAGGGCGCCGCTGAGCCTTGGAGGCCCCCTGAAGAGGGGAGTCCTGGGAGAGCGCTGCTGCTGGGGGTGGAGTTGGGGGGGGGTGGCTGCGGCAGGCCGGGCTTGGGCCCTGGACGCTTACAGCTCCCCTGTTTCCTCTCAACAGCGGGCAGGTGCTAGGCCGCCGGTCCTTCGAGGGCCGCATTTGTGCCTGTCCTGGGCGTGACCGTAAGGCGGACGAGGACCACTACCGTGAGCAGCAGGCGCTGAGCGAGAATGCTACAAAGAACGGGGCTGCCAGCAAGCGTGGTGAGCGGGCTCCATCCATGTCCCGGGCAGGCGATGAGGAAGCACGGTGGGGTAGGGTGACAGCTGGCACCCAGCAATGAACTCAGTCGGCTGTCTCTGGCACCTGGGCCCAGGGCCGCATGGCACCTGAAGTCCACTCTGTCCGGCGTGGATACTCCCGGGTCCTGCGCAGTCACTGGGCCACACCATGGGAGGGGAGGGCACCTGCCTGGGGCCATGCCCAGCTCACCGGCCTTTCCTCCACCCCAGCCTTCAAGCAGAGCCCCCCTACCATCCCCGCCCTGGGTGCCAACTCGAAGAAAAGGCGGCATGGGGACGAGGACATGTACTACATGCACGTGAGTGGCACTGTGGCAGCCGGGCGGGCTGGAGCGCTGCAGAAGGCAAAGCAGCGCGGGGCAGATGGAGTCCCGGGAGAGCGCTGCCGGCGGACTGCCGCGGGAGGGAGTCCCTTGGCCCTACCATCCAGCAGGGGGCGCCGCTGCGGCCTGTGTCCGCAGGACCGGGTTCCTCCCCAGGGTCCGGCTTGTTAGGGGCAGCTTCAAATAAATCCCCCTGGCTGAAAACACCGGATCTGGCGGGCAGCAGGAAGAGGGAGCAGGAGCGTGGGTGTCGTTGCCCACGCGGAGGCCCCCGCTGGGTCGCGGCGCTGGTCAGACTGCACCTGGGGAACCCAAGAAGGAGAGACTCCCCGCTGGCTACCAGGGTCCTGCCCCGGCCGGGCAGTGTGGTGCATCCCCTGGCAGCGTCTCTGTGCGCAGGTGAGGGGCCGGGAGAACTTCGAAATCCTGATGAAGGTCAAGGAGAGCCTGGAGCTCATGGACCTCGTGCCGCAGCCCCTCGTGGACTCCTACCGGCAGCAGCAGCAGCAGCAGCTTCTACAGCGGCCGTGAGTGAGCCCCCGCCGCTGCCTGCCCGCCCACCCGCAAGCCCCACAGGGAGCTCTGAGAGGGCAAGGGGACAGTCTGGCCCAGCAGGGAGGTGACCCCGGATGGGCGGGAGGCAGACGGCTGAGACAGCCAGGGCTCCCCCCCAGTGTCCAGGAAGCATTCCCCAAAAGCAGTGCCTAGGAGCCTGGACACTTTACTACCTCGCCCTGCGCCCTGTGAGAGGCCTCATTACAGCTGCCAAGTGGGAGAACAGGAGGGGCTGGCGACACCACAGAGCAGGGTCAGAGGCAGGCCAATGGCAGCCATAGTCTGAGCGTGAGGCTGGCGGAACGAAGTCCCTCTGGCTTCTGCTCAAGTGCTGGGTCTCCATCATCTGCACAGAAGGGCCTGGGTGGGGTGATGGTGCCCAGCTGTCCCCAAACTCAAGTTGGTGCTCTCTGGGCAGGAGCCACCTGCAGCCGCCGTCCTACGGGCCTGTCCTCTCGCCCATGAGCAAAGCGCACGGCAGCGTCAACAAGCTGCCCTCAGTCAACCAGCTGGTGGGCCCGGCTCCCCCACACACCTCAGCCACTGGGCCCAGCCTAGGACCCATGGGTGAGTCCCTCAGGCAGCGAGGCCCCAGGGTTGGGGACCCAGGGTGACCTGTATGTGGATGGGCCAGCCACACCCCAACCTGTGGGGCTCTCGGTGGCCGCTTCCCCAACAGTTGCAGACTGCTGTGACCACCCCACTCCAGGGTCCTCCCTTTGTGGGGCACTAGTGGTGTGTGGTTAAGAGCATGTGCTTCACCCCTACCCTGCTTCCTAGCAGCGTGGGAGCTCAGGGAAGGTTCCTAACCTCACAGAGCCTCAGCTTCCCTGCCAGAAAATTGGTGGAAGAAGAAACAGGACTCACTCATTTTGAGGGTTAAATGACCTAAAGCCTTGTGGGGGTTCAGTATTCATGGGGAGCTCAGCAGGGTGCAGTCAGGCTGCTCCTGGGAGGTCCCTAGGTGGGCACAGCCCAGCCTGTTTCCTGAAGCGCCTGCTGTCACCTTGGTCCCGACCTCGTGGGGCACAGGCACGGGCCTCAAGCCTTGGTCTATGGGCATGCTGCCAGGCTGACCCCACCTCTGGCCTCCTGCTGAGCCCAGTGCCTGGGCATTGCCCACTCCTAATGCCCACCCACCCTCTTGCCAGCCCCAGCGATGCTCAGTGGCCACAGCCACGCCATGCCCCCCAACGGTGAGCTGAACGGCGGCCACAGCTCCCAGACCATGGTCCCGGGGTCCCACTGCACCCCACCACCCCCCTACCATGCCGACCCCAGCCTTGTCAGGTGCGTAGACGGCTGTTCAGCCCCATCCTGGCTTCTCAGCATGCGGCTTTCCCCAGCACAGGATGTTGGGAGGTGTCATGGTGGGTTCATCAAGATGCTCAAAAAGCACCAAGCCAGCGCTCCTGGGCATGGCGCCCAGGGTGGGGCACATGGGCCTCCCGAGGGGCTGCAGCTCTATCACTGTGGCCACCTCACTCACTGGGGTGACCAGCAGCTGCCAGGGCCCTCTCCAGGGGGGCCAAACCGCAGCCCAGGAGCTCAAAGTTAACGCCACTTCTTTTTTCTCAATCTCTCTGCAGTTTTTTAACAGGCTTGGGCTGTCCCAACTGCATCGAGTATTTTACCTCCCAAGGGTTGCAGAACATCTACCACTTGCAGAACCTAACCATAGAGGTAAGCTCGAGACCTGGGGCCGGGACCAGGGCAGCTCAAGACCTGGGGCTGGGGCCAGAGCAACACTCATTTTGTAGAGCCCTTTCTGGCTGCAGCGTATGCGGCAGCTGTGAGCTCTCCGGTGAGGGGCAGGTACACCCGGCCTGCCAGAGTTGAGCTCCAGGGTTCCTCTTTTGTCAGTGTCTCTTGGTGCCCAGAGGCCTGGCTGCTTTTAATGTTAAGGGTTAGACTGTTTCCAAGGCATAAAGAATGGGAGAAGTTAGGGCCCGAGGGAGACAGGTGAGTTCAGGGCCATGTACACAAAAGGCAAATGGCTGACCCTGAGCCACTCGCCCACCCCACGCATCCCATGCACCCCACACCCTACACATCCCACATACCCCATGTAACCTACATACCCCACGCACTGTACACAACCCGTGCACCCCACACACATGGCTGCCCGATGTCCTAGGCTCAGCGTGTGTGGGTGGAAGGGCCTACACCCATGAGGAAACGGGTTTGAATTAAGTAAGACTACAGCAGGCCCAGGTCCAGGCCCAGGCAGCTTGGAGAAGCCCGAAGGGCACAGTGGTTAGCCTCATGGTCCAGTGGGGCCTCAGCTCTCTATCACAGGCTCAGTGGGGTTAAGGGCCAGCTCGTTTGTCCTCGCCAAGGCACGAGGCCAGAGACACAGACATGTCGGAGAGAGCCGGGGTCAGCACCTCGTAAGTGCATCTCGTTGGCCATGCCTGGGCACCCGCTTGCCACCCGCGCAGCACAGTCCTTGGCGGTCCCGGCAGCCCCCTCACAGCAGCCCTGCTTGCAGGACCTCGGGGCCCTGAAGATCCCCGACCAGTACCGCATGACGATCTGGAGGGGCCTGCAGGACCTGAAGCAGGGCCACGAGTGCGGCCAGCAGCTGCTGCGCTCCAGCAGCAACGCCGCCACCATCTCCATAGGCGGCTCAGGCGAGCTGCAGCGGCAGCGGGTCATGGAGGCCGTGCACTTCCGCGTGCGCCACACCATCACCATCCCCAACCGCGGTGGCCCAGGCGGGGTGGCCGGTACTGATGAGTGGGCCGACTTTGGCTTTGACCTGCCAGACTGCAAGTCCCGCAAGCAGCCCATCAAGGAGGAGTTCCCAGAGAGCGAGGGGCGCTGAGGCGCTGCCCTGGCACCTTCCCTGCGGCTGGATGGACAGGACACTGGGCTGCGCCCAGGGACACGGCAAGGTCCTCCGATCCAGCACCACTTCTGAGGGACATCACTGGCCTCAAGGGCTACCCAGGCCCAGGGGCCACCTGCAGACAGCCTGGACGCCCGCCTTTTGGAAACTCCCGAGCTGCCTGCTGTGTGCCTGCAGGGGCCAGGTGGGTTGGACAGGGCTGTTCCTGGAGCTGGGGACTGTGCTCAGGACCGCCTGCTGTCTTTCTGTGACTGCCAACAAGTATTCCCACGTCTGAGGACGGCAGCAGCCAGCGACCAAGGCCTCACCCAGGACCCTGGGTCTGCAGACGAATATGGTGCCGTGGCTGCCCGAGGCCAGGCTGGGGACTCCTCGGCGGGACACGAGGATCAGCTCTGTCCCCAGCCCACAGCTCTACAGGGACTGTGGTGACTTTCCTGGTCCACATGGAGACCTGGGTTTGCTGGAACTGGAGCCAGCTGAGCCCGCAATGGTCCTGGGGCCCCTACTGAGCAGATCGAGGGACAGCTGTACTCAGATGCTGGAGATTGATATTTGATAAAGTGATGCAGTTTTCTATGCCATGGGTCAGCCTGCCCTTTCTCTCTCTCTCTCTCTCTCTCTCTCTCTCTCTCTCTCTCTCTCTCTCTCTCCTTTCTTTTTTTTTTTAACTTTCATTCCTAACATCTCCTGTGAATTCAACCCAGAGCACCCCTGGCTTTTCCATACCTTGTGCCAACAAGCCGAGCTAAGGGACAAGCTCAGGGATGGAGGGCATCAGTGGCCCCCAGGATGGCTTGGATGGAGAGCAGAGGGGAACACCCTGCAGCTGCAAGTGGCCAGGGCAGTGCAGGGCTCAGAGGTGACTCTGTGTTGGGGGACCCCTGCTCCTCGGAGGGTGGCACTAATATGGGACCCGGGAGCCAGGTACTCATGAGGCAGCCGAGGAGGAGTTAGGGGACCCGGCCCCCCTGAACCAAGGTTGTTCCACCCGAGACAAGTCAGGAGCACTTGGGGTTGGAACAGAAGACCCTGCGTGCACCTGCAGGGTGCACCTAATGCCAGCCCTCTGACCCCTAGGTGGCATGAGCCTGGCTTCAGCCCTGTGCCCATTCTGAGATGCCCCACCTCTGAGCCTGGCTCCTCTTACTAATGCTGCCTGCAGAGGTGGAGACCCTGACCCCATGAGGCCTGGACCCCAGCTGTGACTCCATCCTGGAGCGCCCAAGTGTGGACATCGCCTGTCTCTGCTTATTGAATGCAGTGACTGGGGCTGCAGGAGTGTGGGAGCCCCACTCAGGGGCACACTTCCTGGGGGACCTGTGAGCTTCACAGAGGGTGGCAGCAGGAAGTGGACCTCAGAGCGCCCCCACTCCCTCCCCCAAGGTAGGCCTTGACTGGGGCCCTCGGCGTCCCCAGAAACACCCGCAGGCATCCAACACAGCAGCAGCTGGGCAGTGAGCAAGCTTCTGCTGCACAGGTGGGGAAACTGAGGCGGGATGGGCCAGTCCCCTCTGCCTCCAGTACTGGCTTGCAGAGAAACAGAGCTGGAGGCTGACCACATGAGGCCTGGAGCTGCACAGGGGTGTGTTTCCCATGCACATTCCTGAGGATGTGCACCTGGGAGGGGCTTGCCCAGAGACTCTGACTTGCTCCTGGGAAGGCTCAGGGCTGGGAAGCCCCTGGAGGAAGCCGCCTGCTGACCGCCAGACAGGGAGGCAGGAGGGACACCCCGGGCTCACCACCAGCAGGATGGGGTCAGGTACCACCTGGATACCTGACCACCAGGCCCTGCTAAAGCCCCTGAGGAGTCTGACGATTCGTTGCTCCCCACCCCCAGAGGACACGGAGGGTACGAGCTTGCTCTGAAGGAGCTCGCTTCAGCATAGCAAGTGGAACCACCAGGAACATTCGCCCTGCATGCCTGACCCATGGTCTAGACAACTCGAAAAGCAAGAAAAGATAAACGGAAGCCAGGGTGGGTGGCCTTGCCGCCCGTGTCCCTCACCTCTGTACTCTGCATGGCCCGGGGTTCTTTTAGTTGTGTTTGGTGGAAAATTCTGCTTGGTTATATGATAAAGCATGTGCCTGGGTGGGCGGCTATCGTGGCTGCACCTGAGGGACAGTGCAGAGGTCCTCTCTTCCTGCCACACACGCACGCACGCACACGGGCATGGCATAGGTGGGAGGCATGTGGCCCTCCGTTGCTGGCTGGCTGGTCTCCCCCTGCTGTCATCTTGCCCAAGGGCTCAAGGGACATTTCCCTGCCCCACGGGGGAGGGCGAGGTGTAGGGGTGCCCGGTGCTGACCAGGCCTTGCAGGCACAGGGCCGTGACCCTCCCAATCCCGGGAAGCAGGTCTCTGGCCCGCGTGAGGCCACAGACAGCGCCAGCAGCCAGTAGGCAGCAGAGCCAGCCACGAAGGTGTGGGGCCCATGGTGGCACTAGTCAGGGTCTGTGGCCAGATAGGCCTCAGCCTGGTCCTCGTGGTACCTGGACAGATAGCCTCCCTTGAGAGCTGTGGAGACCCCTGGAGGGAGGCTGAGTCTGTACCCACTGGTGCAGAGCGAGCAAGAGAAGCAGGCTGGCGAGAGCAGGGCTGGGCAGGGCCAGCTGGGCACTGGCCACAGCCTCCCGTTCAGCGGGACCACCCATGTGTCCCCTGCCCAGACTATCCCAAGTGGGCTTCTCGCTCTGTGTGTGCCCTGCAGCAGCACTCCAGGTGCCAAAGGCGCCAACCCCATGGAGCCGGAAGCAAATGGGGGTCTGGGGTGTTTCAACAGACGCACCAACGTGCTTCACCGCCAGAGCCTTAATATACCTGCTGGAAAGGCGCGCACACACTGGCACTTCGGCCTGAGGGAAGGGTAGCGCTCGCTTTTTAAGAGTTTCTTTAAGTAGGCATAAGAAAAGTAATGACAGTAAAATCTTGCTTTGGGAGCCCAGTTCATTTGGGAAACACGCTTATAATGCCAAGCACTCGGTGATCAAAGCAAAGCACACTTCCCCGTAAGAAGTGATGGAGACTCAGGCGATTTGTTCCCTAACCCAAAACACCAGTGACCGAGGTGCTGCGACACAGCAGGATGCTCTGCTGAGCTAGCGGCCTCCACAGGGGCACGGGGAGCCCGACCCTGTGACAGCGGCCCCCGCAGAGGACTCCAGCTCCCCAGCAGTCTCTGTGTGCACACGCACCGCCACTGTGGTCACCAAGCGTGGACGGCTGGCTGGGGAGCATCATCGGCTGTGACAGCGCCGCGGCAGGGCGCCCAGATGTGACGGAGCCTTTCGGAGCCCTTCACACACACGGTGCTGCCTGCCGGCAGTGGCACAGGTTCGGGGGCCAGGCAACGGTGCAGCGGGGAGGAGCAGGAGAGGGGAGAGGCTGGGGGGGGGAGAAACCGGGAGGCCAGGAAGGCCAGCAGAGAGAAGACGGAAGAGACCGGAGCGAGATAGAGGAAAGGAAATGGAAGGAGAGGTGAAGAAGAAGCGAGGACGACCCCCGGGCCACCCAAAGCTGCGCGCCGCTGCATCTCGCGTCTAGCGCCTGTGACCTGCCGCCGTCGCCACCATGCCCAAGAGAAAGGCCGAAGGGGATGCTAAAGGTGATAAAGCCAAGGTGAAGGATGAACCACAGAGAAGATCTGCAAGGCTGGCTGCTAAACCAGCTCCTCCAAAGCCAGAGCCCAAGCCTAAAAAGGCGCCAGCAAAGAAGGGAGAGAAGGTACCCAAAGGGAAAAAGGGAAAAGCTGATGCCAGCAAGGATGGGAATAACCCTGCAGAAAATGGAGATGCCAAACAGACCAGGCACAAAGAGCTGAAGGTGCTGGAGACGCCAAGTGAAGTGTGTGCATTGTTGATAACTGTGTGCTTCTGGTGACTGTACAGTCTGAAATACTATTTTTTTATCAAGTTTTATAAAAATGCAGAATTTTGTTTTACTTTTTTTTTTAAGCTATGTTGTTAGCACACAGAACACTTCATTGTTGTTTTGGGGGGAAGGAGCATATGTCAGTAGTACA
>NW_004524689.1:2004535-2006541 GCF_000260255.1 Octodon degus
AAAAAAAAAAGAAAAGAAATGGAAGGAGAGAGCGAGCTGCTGTCTCTCAAAGCAGCATGACCAGCTACGTGGAAAACCACACAGATCCAAAACAAAGCCAGCAGCATGGGTGAGAATGGCGCTCTCAGAAACACAAAATCGATTTTCAAGATCAGTTGTTTCTATACAGTGGCAGAGCGCAACCAAAAACGAGGGAACGAACCATCTCCCAAAAGATCAGAAACAGCTGACAAAACCAGAGCCAGACCCAGACGCTGCTGAGTGCAGGCCAGCGGAGGGAGGCAGCACAGACCTGGTCTCCATGGTGAGAGGCTGTGGCTCTCACGAGGTGGCAAATCTGCCACGGACTCTGCAGACCCAGAGCAATGCCGCTCTGCACCCCGGCAGGACATGCGCCAGGGACACCAGAGAGTAGGTGACCCTGCTGCAAAGGACCCAGAAGAGCTGAGACCATGTAGAACAGAGAAGCGCTGGAGGACTTCGGTGAGCTTGTGGTCTCTGGATCAGGACAAGGGTCATATGGCCCAGGCATCTGGCAGGGGGACAGAAGAAACTGACATCAGCACAGGACCATCCTGCCAGGTGCCGTGCTGTGGCCGGGGCAGACTGTAGCTTCGCAGCCAGCAGTCCTGGGCAGCCTCCTGCACCCCCTTCCCGTACCAGGCAGGGGCACCTTTTGAGGACACCCTGCCCAGAGCCCTGTCTTCTGTCCCCAGTCTCCTGGACAAGGAACGGACACTGCAGCAGTGCCCACTCCCCACACCAAGGTCATCAGAATCTCAGAGACCTGCACACCCACACTCACCCCAGCTCTTGACAGATTCACAAGGACAGGGAGGCAGAAGAATCTCACAGACCCTGGGTGCACACAGTGGGGCCATCCACGCGGTGGAATGAGAGTCAGCCCCGACCTGGAGGAGGGACCCCAGTGACCTGGCACCATGAGATGAACTAACCCCGAGGCTTCCAGAGTCAGCACCCTCAGAGACGGGAAGTAGAATGGGGGGCACCGGGGCCGGGGATGGCCAAGGAGAAGAAAGCTCTCCACGGAGAAAACCACAGTGCTCTGGAGAAGGGGCAGGAGATCAGCAGACGCAAGGGTCTGCATTCCCGGATAGGCAGAACCCAGGAATCGACATGGGCATGCTGCTGAAAGTGGGACAGAGACAGAATGGAACCCCAATCAACCCCAGCAGCGCCCCTCACTGAACAAACAAACCTAAAAGCCATCTGGACCCAGAAGAATCCTGGAGGAGCAAAAGCAATCCCAGACTTCAAGTTATACCACAAAGCTACAGTGACGAAAACAGCGTGGCACTGGCCTGGAAATAGGTATTGGACTGCCGGGAGAGGCAGGGACGACCCCAGACCCTCAGTGACTTGATCACTGACAACAGAGCCAGAAACACACGGGAGGGGATAGTCTCTTTAATAATGGGTGCTGAGAGGGGCTGGGGAGATGGCTCGGTGGTCTAAGTGCCTGCCTGGCAAACACAAGGACCCAGGTTTGATCCTTGCTACACATGCCCTGCCAGCCCTGAAACTGGGCATGGTGGTGCACACCTGAAATCCCAGCACTGGGAAGGCTGAAACAGGAGGCTCACTGTGTCTGAGCTGTGTAGTGATTGATTGATTTTTATAGGGCCATCAATCAATCAATCAATCAATTAATCATGGGTGCTGAGAAAACTGGACAGCCACATGCTGAAGATTAAGTCTAGGCTCTTGTCTGTCACCATGCACCAAACTAAAATCAAGATAGGTCAAAGATCTTAAATGTTAACATAGGGGGTTGGGGAGATGGCTCAGTGGAATAAGCGTTTGCCTGGCAAGCGCAAGGGCCTGAGTTCAATCCCCGGTTCCGCAAAAAAAAAAAAAAAAAGTTAACATAGGTACAACTTAGGGCTAGGGAGCTAGCTCAGCGGCATAAGAACCGGCCTGAGGGGCTGGTGAGATGGCTCAGTGGTCTAAGGCACCTACTTAGAACAAGCTAAACTAAGCAAAGC
>NW_004524689.1:2006679-2032905 GCF_000260255.1 Octodon degus
AAAATAAAAAAATTTATTAAAAAAAAAAAAGAACCTGCCTGACAAGCGTAAGGTCTTAAGTTTAAACCTTGGTACCTAAATTAATTAATTAAGATACATATTAAAAATAGGTACAACTCTTGAGCTAAGGCAGGCAAGGACGCTGCGGACAGAGCTCCAGCTGCAAAAAGAAGTAATACCAAGAATCAACAAATAGGATTATATCGAATTGAAAAGCTCCTTCCCAGCAAAGGGGCTGGAGTGAGCAGACAACCTACGGGATGGGAGAAGTGCTCGCGGCTGCGCCTGGACGGACGCAGGCCTCGTACCTAGAACATATACGGAAGTCACCGTCATTCACAGCGGGCGGGCCCTTCCGGGACTCTGCCCCCTGAGGTACCGCACTTGGAGACCCTGACCACAGGTGCTCATGGGGTCTTCCCACCTGGTGGCCCCTGCCTTCTGCACCCCTCCCTATAAGGGGTTGCACTTCCCTTGTCTGTGGCAGGAGGTGTTGTCGCTCTCTGCCTGAACCCAGACACAATGAATTCCACGCAGTTGCCTTTGCGTGAGTCCGGTGGTCTCTGCTGCTTATTTCTGTTACAGTGGGGGTTGAACTCAGGGCCCTGGGTGTGCCGCTGCGTGCTTCCGTGTGCTAGCTACACCCCCAGCCCTCCCGTGAGTTTTATTTTGGAACAGGGTCTTGCTGATTTGCCCAAAGTGGGCTGGCACCTGCAGCCCTCCTGTCTCAGCCTCCCGAGTAGCCGGCATTATTGGCACCCCCCCCACATTCAGCCCCCAAGAGAACTGCAGGGCTGGGGGTGCTCAGTGCTGGAGCACTCATCAGTGTGCAAGAGTCCTGGCTTGGATCCCCAGCACACCCCCAAATTCAGGGGCTAAGAAATGCTTTTTAAATTGACTCAGGAGAGTCACAGCTTCCTAACAAAGTCATTGACTGCAGTGTCAGACTTTAAATAAGGTGGAAAACTGGTGATGAAGATTTTAAAAAGAAAAGCCAGTGGTAGAGAGGACGACAGGTTGCTAGCCTCGAGCCAGCCTGGGTTGGTGACATCTTCAGATGCAGCAGGAGAACCTCCTTCCCCTTTCCGAGTTGGGTGAGGGGCCCTGTCTCTATGGAGACATCTGTGATGCCACACATGGCTCCAGGTTCCCCGCGGAAGGAGTTTGGAAGCCGGCCTCCTCCGGCCTGGGGGACACGCTCTGTCCTCCGCTTGTACCTTCCCAATGTTTCTGAAGCGGAACAGCGGGTCAGAGAGGCACAGTGTGAGCCTGTACCCCCTCACCCAGGGCCTGCGCACCCTGCACAGTGTGGCTGGCAGGGACATGTGGAGCTCAGAGCAGAGGCTGCGCCAGGCCACCCACGGCCTCGGGAGGTCCGCGCTGGCCATGTGCCGCTACTATTCAAAGATGGTAGGGCCTTATTCCGCCTCCACTGTGATGAGAGGGCCAGCGTCTAGGACTGCAGCCACCCCGGGCCCCTGCAGGCCTTGGCTTATTCCCAGCCCTCACTCTGAGGCCCGCCTTGGCTCCCACTTGCTCTGGACAGAAGAGGCCACGTGTGCCCAGACTTCTTTAGGGTGAAGGGTGAGGGCCTCAGCCTCATGGGGTCCTCTGCTGAGTGGCCTGGGCACAGAGCTGGGTGTCCCAGCCTGTAGGGAGCAGGCTTCTCGCTTTGGCTCTCTCTTGGTCACTGTCCCTGATCCCATCCTCCAGAATGTGCCCCAGGCTGTCCCCAGCCTCCAAGGCTTCGTGTTGGAGATGGAGAAGATGAAAAGGGCATTCCTTGCCCGGCCCGGCTGCCCCCAGTTTAGCACCAAGGCCACCTCCGTGTCCCAGCTGGGTAAGAGCCGACTACAGGGCCGCTGGGCCAGCCCTTGCCCCTCACATCTTGGCCTGTAGTGCTTCCAAAATCCAACGGGCACGGCAGGGCCAGAAGAGGAGGGTGTTCCTCAGTCTGTTGGTCTCCAGCCACTGCCGACCTGCCAGTCCTCCCCTCCCCCAATGTGTCCCCTCCCCCAACCCTTACCACTTCCTTCTTCCCCTCCTTCCCAGTACTAGGACTGGGGATTGAACTCAGGGTCTTTCCTCTGAGCTCTGTTTGTCTTTCTATCTATCTATCTATCTATCTATCTATCTATCTATCTATCTATCCACCTATGTATCTATCTATCTTTTTCACTTTGAGATGAGGTCTTGCTAAGTTGCTCAGGCTAGTACTGAATATGGGGTTATCCCGCCTCAGCTTCCCAGAGTGCTGGAATGACAGGCGTGTGCCCCCAGGCCCAGGTGTCTCCCAGCCCTCTTGCTTTGTTATCGCCTCCTTCTCTGAGATTCGGTGGGGCCAGGGGGTGCAGCCAGCAGGAGGAAGGTGGCCCAAGGCCAAGGCACCAGCCCAGCAGGCGCCCGTGGCCTCTTACCCGAGCCCGTGTGCTGACCGTGCTGTCCTCATGGTGGAGACCTGTGGGTCCTGCCCTGGGGGCTCAGGCCGTCCCCTCCTCTAGGAGCTGCTGTGCGCAGCTGCAGAGGCCTCGGATTGGGCGCCCCATGGCACGGGGTGGGGCCTGCTTGCTCTGAGGGTCACACAGTGGTGGAGAACAGAGCCCACACTCTGATTCCTCCTGCTGTTCGCTCTGTGCATCCTGGAGATGTCCCTGCACCTGCTGGGGGTCCCAGCTGGGTGACATCACAGGTCTGTCTCTGAAGGGCTCAGAGGGAGTACAGCTCGGTCACTCCTGGCACCCTTGCCCCCCAGGTTCGGGGTCTTCCATCGAGCTGCCCAGGTTGGGTGGTGAGGACTGGCTCCTGGACCGGCGGGACTCGGACCCGAGTATGGATGGTGAGGAGGCTGGGCCACTTTCACACGGAGGGGCCACCTGGATTCCGGGACAGGGGCTCCTGCCTATGTCAGCCAAGGACATGGCCCTCAGCCTGGCCTTTGTCTCTCACCCAGATGCCCACAGCGGCATCTCCTGGGGCAGGGAGGACCGTGAACGCACCTCTGATGGTGAACGGCTTCCTCTGCCAACCAGGACATCCACACTCACGGGTCCCTCTTTGCTTTCAATCCTGAACTGCGCCCCTGGGGCTCAGAAGGTGGTGAATGCGCCCACTTCCTCCTTCATCCAAAGTCGGGCACCAAGGGCACAGGAGGGCTGGGCCCAGGATGCACAGGGCAGCATCCGGTGGCCCTCCTGCTGAGGGCCTGTCACCACCAGTCCCCTCCTGAGCACAGTGCTAGGTTGCCGGCTGTACAGCTATCTCTCCCAGCGACCCCCCTCCAAACAACGCTGACTTCGATGCCCCTGGGCAGATGTGGCCTCGGAGAGGGCTGGGCGGGGGCTGGTGTCGCTGAAGCTTCCTTGTCACCAACAGTGCGCACCCTCCCGGGCAGCAAGAGCGCCTGCGAGCTCAGTTCGAGGAGGAGGAGCTCGGCCCAGACCCCGAGCCCCACATCCAGCAGTGCGGTCTCCAGCCACAGGCCGCCCTGGTACATCTCGGTCATCCACGAGAAGGTACGGCTCCTGTGCAGGGGTCCTGCCACAGCTGCTGGTGGCCTCCAGAGACAGCTCGGGGCAGATGCCCTGAGAGCACCCGGCCCCTACCTGTCCTCCTGCCCGCAGTAGCAGCTCCAGCTGGCCCCAAGCTCGTGAGCATTTAACTCTGACGTGAGGTCTTGGTGTCGAAGTCGCTCCAGGTCTCATTTTGTAAAACCCTGGCCCCTTTTTCTTTGTATATGGCCTCTGAAAGAAATTTGACAACTGGGGTCTTTTCTCCCCTAAATAGAATTCACCATGAAGCTGTCTACGTGTGGAGGTTTCTTACAGGAGAGGTTTTGTGACTATAATTCTTCTACAAGACAGGAGCCCTCTCCCTCTCTTTCCTTCTTTCTAGACAGGGTTTGCGGTGTATTCCAGGCTGGCCTTGAACTCAGTATATGACACAAGCTAGCTAACCTGCAGTGGCCCTCCTGCCTCAGCCTCCTGAGTGCTGGGATGACAGGCGTGTGCTACCACACACAGCTTCCACTTCCTTTATTTGTGGCTCCTGGAATGGAACTCAGGACCTCACGCGTGGCAGGCATCCAGCTTCCCCTTATTTCGGGCTGATAGGCTGCACATTTCAGCAACCTGCCTCTCTGTGTAAATCTCCAGCTTCCTGGGCTTTATGCTGGGTGGAACCTGAGGGCAGCCCTGTGGTGCCCTGCCTGTCGCCTGGGCCAGGAAGACTTTGCTTTCTCGCTGCACTACAGTCCTGGCTTCTCCCACCACGCTAGAGGCTCATCTCTTCCACGTCCCCTAAGCAGAGTCTGCTGGCCAAAGGAAGCATGTGAAGACTGGGACTCTGGGTGCTTCACGGGGTCCGTGGGGAGCTGTGCTCCTCTGGGTCCTACGGGTCCCAGAAGGGTGGAGCTGTGACTGCCAGGCCCCCTCCGCCCTTTGAGCCAGTCCTCAGTGTTGGCAGCCAAGAGCTGGTAGAGAGCCCTACAGCTCCAGAGGAAGGCAATGTCGGCCGAAAGCAGGGCCCTCGGGCAGGCACTCAGCGAGCGGCGGCTGCGGTCTCCCTGGCACTGGGCGTCTCCACCTCTGCCGCCTCTGCCCCGGTTAGGTCCGCGGCAGCATCACTTGATGTCAAGTCCAGAAATGCTGTGGCATCAGACTTCCTGCTTCCAAACTGCCCCTGTCTCTTTCCCAGGGGACATCCCTTTCCAGAAGCAGCCCAGGACAAAATCACAGGGACCAACGTGAAGAGGCGCACAGCAACCACTGTCCTTCAGCAGAGCAGGGCGTGAGGGGGCCCAGACCACAGGCAGCAGTGTCCGTGGGGAGGGGCTGCAGGCCTGGCTGGCCCAGGCACGGGCTCTGGCTTCCCGAAGCCCTTGGAGCTGGCAGCTGTGGACGCAGCCGCCACTGATGACTGGCACCTGTGCCTGCGCCCAGTGTCACCAGGGGAAAATAAGCGCAATGACTTCTGCATCCGCAGACCCTTTAGACTCCCCAGAGTGACACTGTCATGCCAGGCATCCTCATCCCAGCGCTCAGGAGGCTGAGGCAGGGGGGGCCACTGCAAGTTCAAGGCCAGCCTGGGCTACAGACCCAGACCTGTCTCAAAAAACAAAACCAAACCAGAAAAAAAAATCACACCAATGCCCCCCGCGGGCAACTCGGCCTGTCCTCTCCTCTCCTCCTCCCCGCATCTGGGGCATCACTGCTCCAATCCTCCTACTTCCTTTAGGTTTCCTTTGCAGTCCGTGCGGCCCTTTTCACTGTTCTCTTCCCATTTTAAAGTTCTTCCCCTCCGTGTGCCTCGCCCACGTGGAGCTGGCGCCCCGCAGAGGCAGTTTTATCCCTCTCTCCCCCTTCCCTCCTGCCTCTCCTGCCCTCCAGCCTTGATCCCTGCCCTCTTCAGCAAATCTCTGCCTCCTGGCTTCCGGCTTCCGGTCAGCTACCTTGTATTTTTGGTCTTTGGGTGAATCTACTTTCCTATGATTGCCCCTTGGTCATCTTTCTTCATGGCAGCATAGTACTCCACAGTGTGTGAGCACCCCATTTTCTCCAATCATCTGTCCATGGATACAGGCTGTTTCTCATAAACGTGTAGGTGCGCGTGGATCACTCCAACATGTCTTTCATTCCTGCTTTGATCACCGCATTTGCTGGGTCCCCCAAGTTCTGCTAGAGCCCAAGGCTGCTCTCAGTCAATCCTCAACATTTCCCAGGTTCCCTTCTGATTTCTTCTGGGCCCAGGAGCCAAACAGAACCTTGCACTTCGCCTGCAAACCTTTAGGGGGGTTTTAGCTATCTTTCCTTCCGGAATATCCTGCCTCGGGTTGTTTTCCTACCGCCTGGAGAATTTCCTGTCATTTCTCCAAGCTCAGATCTGCCGGTGACAAATTCTTTGAGTTTCCGTTAAGTTAGGGCTGCCGGGCAATGGCCTGCAGCCGGCTGGGCCAAGTGCTGGCGGGCGCTGCCCACGGCGGGCCTTCCTGGAGAGGGACTCAGATTTGGGGTCTGCTCCCAGAGGCGCAGCCGCAACGGGGACCAGGGCTTTGGCTGCCGGAGAGGGACTGAGGGGCGCCGGGATGCGGGGGGAGGAGGCGGGGTCCGGCGGCGCCACGCCCAGGCTGCGGGTTTTCCCGCCAGGAGCGCTCCCTGCTGGTGCTGGGAGAGGAGATGCGGCGCTTCTCCGAGCTGGAGGCGAAGCTTCAGAGGAAGGATGAGGAGATCCTGGCGCTGCAGAGGGAGATGGAGGCCCTGCGGAAGCAGCTGAAGTGCGTCCTGCGCAGCAAGGCCCTCGAGACCCCGCCCTTCCCGTCCCGGAGGGTGAGCCGGCCCCGGGCCACGGTGCTCCCCACGCGTGCGCCTCCCGGCGGATCCCAGAGCTCTGGAGCGCGGGCTGGCTCTGGGCGCCTGCGGACAGGCCCGAGAGCAGGGGCGCCAGGCAGGGGCCGGACGCGTGCAGACTTCGCAGCCCCTGGACGCTTTCCGGCTGGGCCTCCCCACCCCAGGCCAGGCCCCACCCCCACCCAGCCATGAACCCCTTCTGCCACGTCCTGGCCTCTGCATCCCGCTCTGGGGAGGGCCGGGGCCGCTGAGCCCCTGATCTTTCTTCCACGTCCCGAGCACAGCTCACACTTGTGCGGCACAGATGCCAAGTAGGAGCAGGCAGGGAGCTGGGGGCCCGACAGATGCCCTGGACACCAGTGGCCCCACAGACATGCGGGGCCCCATCCCCTCTCCAAGATTATGAGCTGGTATGGGCAGAACGACCCTCTGTGACATGCCAGGTGTGCTTGTTTGTGGCTGGCACCCCTCGACTCCCCAGATGAGCATGCCCACCCTGAGGCTGATCGCAGGGGCTGTTCCTTCGGCAGACCCCATCCCACTCCTCCCTATCTGGACCCTGGGGGCTACCGCCCCTTCCAGGACCGCAGTTCCCATCCAGGTGTCTCGCAGGAGTCACCCTTGGAGGATGGGCTGGCACCAGGGAGGCTGACCGTCCTGAGGACCCACACGGACCAGGAGGACCTGCAGCTCCCGGAGCAGGTGTGGCTCAGGGGAACAGCGTGGGTGGCTCGGGCGAAGCCACCCGGCTGCCCTGGCCTCCTCTCCTCTGGGGCTGCCCTGGGCATTTCGAAGGGCTCCTAGTTCACAGTCCCCGCTGTACGACGTGGGGTGGTCCTGCCAAGTGCAGGTGAGGGCTGGGTCAGCTTGATCCCCAGGGCGTCCCGCCAGACCCCAGCTCACACCCTGCTCACAGCTAGAGCAAGGCTCCCTCTAGGTCCCCTGCCCCAGGACATCCGCCTCCCTGCCCAGCTCCCCTTCTCCCCTCCCCCAGAAGGAAGTGGAATACACCCTGCCCAAACTCAGCAGGGAGCTCTCCTTGGAGCTGGGAGGTGGTGAAGAGGACCAGGTCGCTGGTGCAGAGCCAAAGGCGGCCGGGGATGCCTCAGCGAGGGACAGCGCTGGCAGCACAGGAGCCATGCAGGAGGAGGCCCAGGAAGAGGAGAAGGAGGAGTTGGAGGAGGAGGGCGAGGAGGATCTGACCCAGGAAGGGGACAGCTCCTGGGGACGGGGGTTCTCAATGACTGAGTCCTTTGAGGATGAGCTCCTGGCACAGCTGGAGGAGTACGAGCGTACGCTGCTGGAGTTCCACAGCGAGCTGGACGCCACGCGGACCGGATACTGCCTCGCCGTAGGTAGGGCAGCCACAGAGGGTGGCGGGCGGCTGACAACACAACCGGCCCTTCTTTCCTCCTCCTCCGTTACTCCTGCAGGAACCATCGGGTCCCTGCAACGGCAGGTGGCTTTTCTAGAATCCCAGCTGGGCAAGGTCAACGTGCAAAATGAGGCACTGCACAAGGAGCTCGGCGAGCGGAAGCAGCAGCTGCAGGCCATGTCCGACAAGGTGCCTGGCACAGGGCACCGCGGGTTCCTGTAGCCCTGCAGCCCCAGCCTGTGGACGTGGACTTGGGCTCAGGGCAGCCAGGAGGCTGACAGGCCAAGCTCCAGTCTGCACTGGCCTGCGGCGGCCAGGCCTTGTGCTGGCCCTGCTGCGCTCTGTTCCCTCTCTAGGCCACAGGGCCCTTGCCACCTCCCCACATCCCTGCTCCTGCACAGGCGCAGGTATGAGCTGGGCTTGTGCCGGCTGTTGCTCCAGCTGCCCTGGGGCGGCTGCGCTGGGCGGTACTCAGCCCTCCGCTTCCCAGCTGCGGGAAGGTTCTGGGGCTCTTCCTCTCTCCACACTCCCATGGAAACCTCACAGCTTCCATAGCAAAAGTACAAGCAGGGGTCTAGCATGGTGGCCGCTCTGTTCTCTCCAACCCTCTGCCCACCTTCCAGTTTTCCAGGCTCCGGGAAGATAAGAAGCACCTGGAGATGATGGGGCTGATTGAGAAGGACAACCTTGACCTCCGCCAGGTGCCCCCCGGGTGGGGCTGCAGGGTCGGCAGGGGTCATAGCCCCTGCTGCCAATCTGGATGGAGGGGCCGATGGGCAGATGAGGCGCTGTCTTCACAGCTGAGCCCAGGGCCTCTGGCTTCCGGCAAGCCCTGCTCAACCCACCTTGAGGCTGCGCTGAATGCAAGGGGCCCCTGCCAAGGTCACATCTGGCTTGGGCCCAGGAGCCCAGGCTGTCGGCAATGAGATGGGACCACGGGAGCAGCTGGGGCTGAACGGCCTCCCTGCTGTCCTTGCCAGCACGTGTGGGACCTGGAGAGCGAGCTGTCCAAGCGGGACGTCAGCATCGCAGAGCTGATCACCAAGGTCAGCGAGCTGCAGGCGCAGGTCAGCCTGGAACAGGAGCGCGCTCGGCGCTGGAAGCAGCTGCAGGAGGATGTGCGCGGCAGGACTGAGTCCATCCAGCAGGCGGAGCAGCAGGCGCGCGTGGCCCTGGAGAGCGCCCAGGCCCGGGTACACCTCCTGGGACTGGGCGATCTTTAGCTCTGGCCTGGTGTCACGGTTCTGAAGTCTTCACAGTCCGTGCAGGATGAGGGGTTTAGGGCAGAGCCTGACAACTTCCTGGCACAGGTGGAAATTGCCCACCTGGCGTCCTCAGCCTCGAAGGGGTGAGGTTCTGTAAATTCAGGGCTAAGTGACCTTGAACTGCCTGATTCTGGACAGTTACTCCCTACAGATTAATATCTCAATATGCAGAACTCAGCAGAGAGTTGACCCAAGCCCTACAGCAACCAAGGGTACAAATTGAAAGTCAAACTTGGGTCTGCTTGTCGTCACCCATTGGGCACCTGCAGGCACAAGTGAAGACTTAAGGTTCACAGCAAACACGGCATTCAGGGCCAGGCTGTCACAGGAGAAAACACAGGTCTGCTTTTCATGGGCGCAGGAAGGGCCCAGGGTTCTGCCTGCTTCCCTGTCCCTGCAGCGGTCTCTGCTGGGCTCTTGTCCTTGGAGACTGAGATTGGAGCCTGAGGATTCGGGGCTGATGGAGGGGTGTAGGACCCAGGCTGGTCACCCCATGCCCACCCCCTGCCAGTACACAGTCCAAATCTCTCATTTTCCCACACTGCTGGCACCAAGTGTGCTGCTTGGGACAGATGGGGCACCCAGTAAATCCTAGGTAGGAGAGGAGCTCTCTTCATTCAAGCCCAGCGTCACAACTGTCCCTTAAACCTGTCCAAAGGGCAAAGCAGCATAGTGGGGCTGCTGGGCAACACCAGTTCCCCGTGTGGTCCCTGACAATCCCCGCACTTGGGGCTGTGGACATGGAAGGGCAAGGAGCCAGAGGGGTGCCTGTCTAGGGCCCTGGCTGCAGGCTGGAGGGCTTCGCTGCATTCACAGATGATGAACTGGCCTGTGTGGGGGCAGGCAGGTTCCTCATGGAGGGAAATAGACGGCAGCAGAAGACTGGCAAAGCCCAACCGCTCACCTCCAGGGCTCTGTGGGCCCCCAGGGTACAACGTGGTGCCCTGGCTCATGAAAGAGGGAGGGCGGGGCCCACGAGTGGGGTTCTGCCAAGTGCCATTCAGGGACGAAATTCAGGGCCAGCCGTGCGCCCTACTTGATGGAGTGTGCCGGCGGAGCTCGGCTGGGCAGCCCAGTGGCCCTGGTCATGTGGCGCTTCCCTCAGTTGGTTTCTCATGTGCAGGTTGAGCCTTTCCAGTCCACACACAGGCAAGGGGCTGGGGGTAGGAGACCTCCCTCGGGCTTCAGTGTCTCAGGCCCACAGTCTGAGCGTCAGGGTGTCGTCCGCACTTCCCAGTGCCCAGGTGACCACGTGATTCTGCCTCCTGGGCCACGTCCCAGTCCTGAGGCCATGATGATGATGAGGCCAGGATGTTCCTTCCAGGCCTTCGGGCCTTGCACGTGGTGCTGACCTGTTTCCCCTGGGTGACTCTGTCCCTGCTTGGCCCACAGCTAGAGCGACTGAGGAGCAGGATCATGCAGGCGGCCTTCAGCGTCACAGGGGTGAAGGCGCTGGCCACAGAGATCTCTGACAATGACATTCTGGAAGCCCTGCAGGTACGTCCAACCTCCTTGTAACCCAACCCCGAGACCTGTGTCCCAGGGCAGGCAGCAGGTGGGGGGGACTCAGGACCCTGTCCCCATGCTGGCAGTGTCACCTGTGCCCTCAGGGCCATCCCAGGGGCCGCTGTGACTCAGAACCTGGAGCCTGAGCTGCTCTCAGCTGAAAGGAGGGGAAGTGAGTGATCTTGCCCCTGATTAACCTGGGGTGGAGCTGGGCCTTCAGGGTCCCTGAACCTCCTTGAAGCAGCCAGGCACTGTGGCCCAAGCAGTCCCCACCTACTGAGCTTGGGGGTGAAGGCTGCCGTGTTCCTTCACCTCTCTGAGCTGTGAGGCACCCCCTGGGGGGAGAAAGGGGTGGCTGTCTGCATGGCATGGTGGGGCCGCTTCTTTCCAGCAGCTTCTCTGTTCCCAAGGCCCAGGCTGCTTCCCCCAGGGCTGTCTTGGAGCTTCGGGCAACCATGAGTCCCTGGGGCCCAATCAGGGATGTCCATGTGGAAGGAGGGCAGTGGGGAGCGGTCCAGGACCTCTTCCTGTTGGTGATGGAGGGGACAGGGCAGGGTGCAGGACAGGGAGTGGACTTGGGGTCTGTGCTTCTTAGACCTCAGTGGGTGAGAAGGGGGCTGGGTGAGGGGCAGGCAACCTTCCCTCTGCTCAGACAGATGTGATGCCGTCAGTGTCTGGGAGTCTGAGCTCCTCACCTCCCTCAGAGGCTGGGAGAGGCAGGTCACAGCGCTTTGGGGAGCCCACGGCCCTGCCTGCTGTAGCTTTACTCCATGGCGGGGACCAGCTTGGGAGGAATGTGAATGCCACAGGAGCAGGAAAGCCCCAAGACATAGCTCTTCTTCTTTTTTTTTAAATTACAGATTTTTATTTAAAAACCTGATTTGCCAAATTAGAATTTTCTTTTCTCTTTCCTTTTTATGTATTTAGTACAGGGTCTACAGGGTCTCACTACATAGATCAGACTCTTAGTGATCCTTCCTGTTTTTCAGGCTCCCAGGCACTGGTATTACAGGTGCGCATCACCACACCCAGTCTCAATCGCCATCTCAGTGCATCCATGGGGTGAGGCTGGCACAATGCCAGGAATCGAACCCTGGCTGCCGTGCTCTGCCTAAGCAGGCGCTTTAATCCGCTGAGCTATCTGGCCAGCCCTAACAGCATTTTCTACATCTTGGGGAGGAGAAACTTTCACAGGCTTCACGCCCTACTGTGTAGGGGCCGCCTCTCTGTGGGCCTCAGCTGCGGCCGCTGCAGGCTGTTGAGGCGCTTGCTGAGCCTTTCTCCTCCTTGGCAGCCCTGAGCGCTTGCTGTCTTCGGGCCTCTCTGACTTGTGTTTCTGATTCCTCTTGGCCAGTGTACCGGGAAGAGGTGCCCCAGTGGTGGCCCTCTGGAACTTGGCTGCTCATCGTGTTCTTTGCGTCTCAATTTCTTCCGCTGTCCCTTTGTGTGCTTCTGCAGCGGACAGTCCAATTTATCGGCCGAGGCATAGCGCCTCCTGTGCTGCGTTGTTTCCCTTCACCAGCACCCAACTCTGCAGGGAGCCCAGGGACAAGCAAGGACGTTGTCCCCGCAGCCCCCGGGGTCTCTGGAATGCCTCGTAGTTTGGTCTTGTTTGTTTGTTTGTTTGGAGATGGCATCTCCCTAGATAGTTCAGGCTGGTCTTGAACTCACTGTGGAGTCCAGGCTGGCCTCCAACTCACAGCAGTCCTCCTGCCTCAGCCTCCTGAGTGCAGGGTTACAGGAATGTACCACCGCACCTGGCGCTGTTCCAGGCTCTTTGTATCGCCAACAAAGAACCAGACATGAGCACTGGAGTCGGGCTGCAGAAGCAGATGCCGAGTGAAGCAAAGGCGCAGGTGGCTCTGCGTGGGCAGCACAGTGGACGCACCCTAGCATGACACTCGGGGCTCTGCGCACACCCCTTCCACCATGCCATGAGTTGCCATCCCTGAGCACCAGGGCCTCATTGCCTCTGTCACCTACCTGAGGGCACTCTAGTGCCCACCTGTGTTGGTGCCCCTCTGGGGACTGTGGTGTGTTGTCCCGCTTTTCAGCGGCAGGAGCAGCAGCTTTAACTACACGAGCAGATATCAGAGTGAGAAGCCAGGCCGGTGGGTGTCTCCTGCAGAAACTGGCTTTCTCTGCACACCTCCTGTGCCTGGTCCCTGACCCTGCCTTTAGCGGGCTGGGAGGGCCACTCACGGCCATTTCTCCTGCAGAGGGTCATCTCAGAGAGGAATGACTACTACAACCAGCTGAAGCAGACCGGGGTCAAGGTGCCCCCGCCGCAGGTGGAGATCCTGCCCAGCAAGTCTAAGAAGATACTGTCCAAGTAGGCCTAGTGGTGGGACATGGCCAGCTGCCGGGCGGACTCCCCGAGTCTGACTACAGAATAAAACCTGGTGTGCCCTCAGCCTCACCTTTTCCTTCCCCTGTACCCAGGCCCGGGTACGCACACTCCAGCGATGGCGGGAGGCGGGCAACACACCTGCTCGAGGTCCCTGCTTGTTTCTGAGGAGACCTACACTGATCTGGGTCCCTTCCCAGCACGCAGAGTGCAGGAGGCCAGGGATGATGCCCTTGCCAGAGGTCACACCTGACCCGGGGGACCTTCTGCTGTGGGGCACAACCGGCCAGGCCACTTCCTTACTAGTGGGATCCCTGGAATGGGCTGTGTATGGCGGTATCCTCCCACCTCACCCCATAGTCCCCACGCGTTAACGTGAGCACGGGCTGCGGGCTGCGGGGGTCCAGGGCCAGGTCCCCGGCTGCAAGGATGTCTTTGCAGGTTCCCGGGGAAGGGCAGTAGAGTGTGCGAGCCAGCTGAGTCCCGTGGGGCGTCCCTGGAGCTCGAGCCTGGCCCTCTGGGCGGGCGAAGGAAGGGGCACGCTGCGGACCATCTGGCTACTTATCCCTCGGCGCTTCAATTTTGGACGCGTGTCTGCGCTCCAGCCCGGGGCCCAGGCCTGGAAGTTTGCGGCACTCCCGGGCTGCGCCCCGCCCCGCCCCGCCCCGCCCCTGAACCATCAAGCCCCACCCTCAACCCCGCCCCGCCTCCTAAGGTCCCGCCCACAGCTCCGCCCCCGCCCAACCAGGGCCCACTTTGGCCCGGGTCCCGCCCCCAGACACCCTGGCTCCGCCCCTCCGGGCCAGGCGGAGAAGCAGAGGCTCGCCCAGCCTGCGGGGGCGCAGGTGAGGATTGTGGGGCTCGGCCCGGGAGAGGGGCGTTCACGTTCGTGCTGCTCTCCCCGCGCCCCGAGGCCGCCGCCTCTGCCCGAGACTTCGCGGGCGGGGCGGGCGGGGGTGCCTCCCGGGCCAGCTCCCTTCCCGCCATGCCTCACTTCGCTGTTTATTTCCCCCAGGCCCGAGGCCGAGGCCGAGGACGCGGCAGTGCTGAGCAGCCGGCAGGATCGCCGTCTGTAAGTGGGTGTCTTCAAGGCGCGAGGGACCCCCTGGTGCAGGCCTCTGTGTTCACACCACCCAAGCTGAGCCGCGGTTGAATGGGGGACCCAAAAGCCCAGCCCAGGACACCTTGCTGGCATCTGGTGGTCCGGCCCTCTACCGCAGTCAGCAAATATGAGGATCCCGTGCTGCAGCTGCAGCTTGAACAGCAGGTGGAAGCCCCCCACCAGAAGCCCACCGCAGGCGGGCAGTTGGCGTGGATTTAGAGCTCACCCTCTCTCAGCTGGTGTTGCATGGGTGTATGGGTTGCATGGTGGCTGCTGCCGCGCCAGCCATTATACCAAGTCAGGAAGAAGGTGACTACAATTAATTTCATGAAAGCAAAAGCTCCACCATTTCCTGTGCAGCATTTCCCTACAGTTGGTGACATGAGAAAGAAGGGACATATGGCCCTCCTAGTGACACCATCCTGGGTCCCCTTGAAGACACTCTCAGGGAAAGAGCAGACACAGAAGCGTGTGGGCATCTCCCAGTGTCCTGGCATCAGGGTTGGCACCCTGCAGATCCTGGGCCTGCTGCGCCCCAGGCAGCTCTGTGCAGGACCCCAGCCCTGCCCAGCCACGGCCACCAGGAGTGGGGTCCTGTGGCCACCTGGGTGGGACCTCCCAGCTGGGGCTGGATGCCAGGAGGGGACCCTGGGGCCAGGCGATGGGAGGTTGGCGCCAAGGTCAGAGGGCGAGCACCCTGTGTGGGCAGTTGCTGTGCTGCTCAGTGACCCCATGGCCCCTGAGGTGCCAGGCACCCTGTGCATTGCCAGGTGGCAGTGATGCAGCCAGCCCAGCCCGCCCCACCCCTGCTGCTCTGCACAGCCTCCTGGATCCTCTGGCCCCTCTCAGGGGCAGCAGGCAGGGGAGGGGCGGAGGACACAGCTGTGGCACTGCCCCAGCTGAGCAGACCTCTTCCAGGCCAGCCAGGCTGTACCAGCCACCACCTCTGGTCATCCCTGTCCTTGCCAGCTCTCCCGAACACAGCCCAGGGCTTTATCTGCAGTGCCAGGGAGGAGGGCACTTATCGACTAGGCCCAGCGGCCAATGTGGTGGGGTCCTTACCCCGGGAAGGGTGGCTGCAGCGGGTGCAGCCTCCTGATAAATGCAACCTTCAGGAGGCCCTTGGCAGGGCTGGGGTCAGGGCTGGCTTGGGGGACTGGAATTCCTGCATGGTCTTGTCTTCCCTCTGTCACCTGGGCAAGTTACTGTGTAACCACTCTGGAAACCAGCCTGTCTGAGTGTCCCTTCCCGCCCTCCAGGCTGACCCACCCTAGCGGCCTGCCTCAGCGTTCGGGGTTTGGCACCATGGAATCCCTGGAGAGCCGTGTCCACTACAACAGGTGGGAGGACAGCAGCCAGGAGGAAGTCAGGGTGGCCGGCGCCGTGTCGAGCACAGAGGCTTCATGCTGCAGAAAGTGAGTGGGGAAAAATGCCCACCCAGCTCCAACTGCTGGGCACCCCTAAGAGACACCAGCTGTCCCACTCACAGCCCAGCTTGTGCCAGTGCCGGGTGTCCAGGGCCAGGCCTTGGGTGGGTGGGTGTCCAGCTCCAGGGATCACACAGTTGCCCAGGGCTCAGCCCTCTGTGTACGTGGGAGGGCCCTGGCTCACCGCTGGGTGGTTCTCACCCTAGGATCTCCCAGAAGCTGTGCACAGGCAAGTTGGGCATCGCCATGAAGGTGCTGGCTGGCGTGGCCCTTTTCTGGGTCATCTTCATCCTGGGCTACGTCACTGGCTACTATGTCCACAAGTGCAAATGAAGGCTGCCCAGCTCACACACATGCACAGGCCCCGAGGGCAGGGCAGTGCGCGGGGCAGCGGCGGTGCCCTTGCTGCCCACCGTGAGTGTGCAGGCGAACAGGGACACATGCACAGAGCATGTTCCCAACACGGAGGTCCCTCGCAGGACCCAAGACATGCCCCGTGTGGTGTGTGGATCCCCAGAGACCCAGCTTGGCAGCAGCTGCAGAACACCCCAGGTCGGCCTTGCAGCCACAGCCCTCTGCCTGGGCCCCTCGAGCCCAGGCCACACTGGGTGCCATCCTCCCACCCAGGGGCCCAGATCCGAGGCAGCCCCTGGCCCTGTCTCCTCATCCTGTGAGGAGACCCCCAACGTGGGTAGCTGCTTTGCCAGGGACAGACCCTGCCATACCACGTGCCTTCAGGACATCCCACTTCCCCCAAGTGCCCTGCATGGGTCAAATGCCTGTGTATAATAAACATGCTGGAAGATGGGCCTCTGACCTGTGTGCAGCCTGGCTGCGCAGCCAGGCGTGACCAGTGGAGGGCCTACCCCCTGCTTGGCTCTGGGCTCTGGAATGTGCCTGCCCCTCCTGCTCGGGGCCTCTTGCAAGGACAGAGGACCTGGATGTGGCAACCAGCTCCCTCCTCACCTGACCCTGTCTCAGCCCTGCAAATGACATTGGTGGTGGTGGTGGGGTGTTTTTCCCAGAGGATGTTGCCGTCCTCACTGGTTTAAGAGGGAGACATAGGAGGGGCTGGGCCGGGCTGGGGGGTGGGTAGTTTCCTCCCCACAGGTCCCAGGCTAGGACTGCCAGTGGGTGAGCCAACTGCTGGGCCACTGTAACACTGTACTGATGACACCCCCAGTCCACTGGCCGAAGCTGTCGCAGGCTGGGCTCCAACATGGGGACCGTGGTGGGCACAGAAGGCTGCCAGCGCGCACTTGCCCTGGTCCGCAGGGCACCCAGCCAGGCACCCTCAGATGGGAGCTGTGTTATCAGACACAGACCGAGTGGGGCTGAGGACAAGGAGGGACACTTTGAGTATGAGGGCCGATGACCGGGGCTTTGGGCTGATTCAGCACTCAGGCTCACACTGGCAGCCGCCCAGCACCCAGGCAGAGCCGAGGCTCCCATGGGCTGGGGACCCCCTGCCTGCAGCCTTGGGCGACCCTCAAGTGAGCAAGCCTAGGCCCAGCTCCATCCTTGGCTCCAAGGACTCCAGGCAGGTAGCAGACAGCAGGGAAGGAGGCCTGGCCTAAGGGACTGTCTTGGGTGGGGCTCCGAGCTGGGCAGGGATGGCAGAAGCAGCCGTAGGCCGTGGTGTCCCCATGTGGGCAGTGCTGGGCTGTGTGGATTCTACGGCTCTCCAGTAACAGTGCAGGGAGGATCCCTGCAGGGCTGCCTCTTATCAAATGACTTTTTATTAGAGTTGGATGGGAAGAGGAAACACCAAAGAGGTTTCTGCTAAGTTAGAATGTCCCCAGATGTTACACATGCTCAGCCTGCACCGGAGAAAAGCTCGGCTGGGGCTGGGCTGGCCAGTGCATCAGCCACTGCGCCCCAGAGCCGGAGGCAGGGGGCGCCACTGCCATGCTGTCCCTCCCAGCAGGGCAGACTCCCGGGCAGCCTCAGCACCAGTAGCCCTGATGGCCTGACAGTGACTTGCACAATGACGAGCAGGGCCACGTGCTGGCAGATGTCCAGCACGGTGACAGGAGCCACCCTGAAGGAAAGTGCTGTGGCACCCGTGGCAGCTGGCCAGGCCCCAAGGAGCTGGGCCTCATCTCCCAGTCCCTAGCAGTACCGGCAGGAAGGCTGTGGGGACCAGACTGTGGGGTCTGCTGGGGAGGCAGGGCAGTGGCCCACGCCTTGGGGTGCTCTGGAAACCCACGCAGCTGGCACGCACCGCCAGTGAGGGGCTTGGGCCTTTCTGGCTCTGCAGCTCAGGGAGGCTGCTGCCAAGATGCCAGAGAACCCCATCCCCCTTTATGGGGGTGTGAAGCTGTCCAAGCAGAGACCACGCCATTTTCCCCTGGAGCCAGACGGTAAGGCGATGAGGCCACCAAAAGGCCCCAGCAGCTGCTGGGCCTGGGGACAAGCTCTGGCTCCAGGGTGGGGGCCTGTGCTGGGCACGCGCGCGCACACACACACACACACACACACACAAAGAGACATGGAGCACACCTATGACACAAGAGGAGGCAAATGCTGGGTTGGCACGTGTACTTGTGACTTTTGGCTCAAGACCTAAGCCGTCCTGGCCACTCCTCCTGTGCTCTCAGCAGCTGACGACCACGGCCAAGGGACCACTGTCTGCCCCCGATGCCTGCCTGTGGCCCAGCGCCAGTGATGCCACCCAGCCCAGCACGCAGACGTGGTGCTGCAGTGGCCTACCAAATCCAAGTCATTTTTAAAAACATTTTTTAAATAAAAAAAATGAAGACCATTGCAGCTGGGCACTGTAATGTCCTGCAGCAGTGCCACGTGGGGACACGACAAAGATGCCATCTCCGAAGGGGCCACGTGCAGCCAACACAATGCCCAGGTGGCAGGCGCCTCGTGTTGCGGACACCGTCCTCCGCTGTCCCCCGTCAGGTGTCTGCAACAGCGTTTTCCGGCATTTGAGGCGTCCCGAGAAGTAGGAAAATCAGTTTAGTGTTGTACAGGCGACACGGCATGGTTCACGTCAGAATCACCCAGGAAACAACCAAGAATACACAAACCTCAAAGACACCAAGCAACGACCCCCGTCCCCGCAGAGTCCCCACTGAGGCTGGGCTCCTCAGCGAACCACAGTCACATGCGGTGGGACAGCAGCCAGGTCGGCCTTGGATGGGTACACCACCCTCAGGCCGCCCTCCAGGTCCACCACGCGGACCTGCTCCACCACCAGGGGGCACTGCCCGTCCTGCCCGGCACACGGGCTCCTCTGGGGACCTGGAAGGTGTCCAGAACCAGTATCAGCCTCTGTGTCAGAGATCGACTCTTCCTCTTTATTTTCTAAAGTGTTCTTGTTCATTTCTGCCATTCTCTGCAAATGAAAAACATCTTTTTAACTGTGCAGCGAACGGTGCCCCAGAGAGACAGGCTGCTGGGCTGGACCCGGGCGCAGCAGGGGCTGGTGCTCACCAGGACGAGGGTGTCCATGATGTCTTTGCAGATCTGCAGGCTCGTGGCACTGGTGACCTCCAAGAACAAGTCACAGGTGCTTTTCTTAATCTTAAAAACAGTGAGAGAGATTTCAGAGCAGAGCAGAGTTGCCTAAAGTGGGTCTCAGCTGCTGACATGTATCCTCGAGAAAAGCCGAGGTGAGGGGAGCCACCCTGACTACCCCCGCTGCCTTCTGAGGTGCAGTGCAGGCCACAGTGGCACCCCTCCTGCCGTGCAGAGGTGTCTGTCACACAATGGCACTGGAGGGGACTTTCTGAGGAGGACCCCGCCCACCTTTGTCTTCTCGCTGTTCGTTATGGGCGGGAACGAGATCACCTCTCCAGCTGCGTCCACCAGGCAAGGGTAGTTCTCCTTGCCGTCCAGCAGGTGCAGGTACCTGTGTGGGGGAGCATGGTGGCAGGCGCGGAGCAGCACCGCACAGCGCTCCCTGAAAGATGAGCAGCTCCCCACGGCCACATATGACGTGTGCAGAGCTGGCTAGGGCTTGTTCTTAGCTCCTGGGCCGGCCTTCGGCACTGCACGTCGGTCCGGCCGTGCTGCCGTGCAGTCTCTGTGACCCGCCCCGTCACGCTCCTGCTGGCTGCGGCAGCCTTGAGATACATGGCGTTGACTTCTTCGCGGGGCACAGAGTGCACATCAGAGCTGAAGCACTGAGCCCGGACCTAGCCGCTGCCTCAGCCGAGCCACGCAGACCCCCACGCTGCACGCCGCACGCTGCAGAGGGGCTCCTGGGCCTCCCGCCCAGCTCGAGGCACGCCCCTACTGCCCGTGCCTCTCGCGACCACGCACCCTGGAGCCACGCCCCTCTTCACAAAGGAATAAAACTGGCTACAGCCTGGGATCAAGGCCTTTATTGCAGAGAGTCAGCACCCCGCTGGACCTGGGTCCCTCGGCGCCCCACCACAGCAGCAAACCTGCCTCAGCGTCTGTTCTCACCGTGGGCTGCATGGGCATGGTAGGTTGGAACTGACTTGCTAGAACTCCAGCAACTTCCCATGGGACGGCACACACAAACTTCCCGGACCTTGATGAGGACCGGGGAGGGCTCTCTGGAGCAGGCAGCTGCTCAGCAGGCCAGCGGCTGGCTGGGCAGTCAGAGCTCTTCAGACAGTGGGAGCAGCACCAGGCGTGGGGGTCGTGTGGCAATCAAGCTTGGGCAGGGCAGTCCCTGCATACAGGAACCCCATGTAGCCCAGCACTCCGGGACCCTGGTCAGGGCCTCCGGTTGGCTCCTTTTTGTCCTGTCCTAGCACCGCTGGCCTCTGCACAGCCCCGTCAAGCTCAGGGTGTTTCCTGAGGCACTGAGGAAGGGACCCCCGTACCCTGACAGCTCCCACACTCGCGAGGGTGGGTATGGGGACCCATGGGTGTAGCTGGCCCACCTGTGTAGCCCGGAGACGCTCTGCCGCTTCTTCTGCTTTCTCTGCTCCTCAGCCTCGAGCTGCAGCTGCCGCACCAGCTCGTGCGCCTTAGCCTCCTTCCGCCCCAAGGGCACGATCTGCAGGGCAGAACCAAGAGGCGAGCTGGCCTCGCACACCCGGCTCCCAGCTCCCATCTGAGCCTCGGGTGCCTCCTCTCCAGCTCCTGCAAGTCTCTCTGGGAAGCCAGCAGGCAAGTGAACAGAGTGGGGAACAAGGGTGGGGTGGGGCCTGTAACACTGCGCCCTGTGTGGCCATACCGGAAGCTGCCTGGACGCAGTGCCAGCTCTTAAGGACTGAGCCGAGCCTCCCCTCAAGCCCGGCTCTAGCACCAGTGGGTCTGAATTTCTGGATCCTCAGAATCCAGTGGGGAGATGGGCCGAGCTGGCCAGGCCAGGGGTCAGTCCCCCCACCGGCGCTTGTGTCGGATGCAAAGCAGTGCCACTCCAGCTGCCCTGCGTCCTACACAGAAACACTGTGAAAAATGAGGCAAGCCAGAGCGGGCCGCGCGAGCTTACCTGGAGGTCCTGGGGTGGCCGGGCTGTGTACAGCAGGGGCGCTCGCACGCTGCGGAGGTCGTGCGTGGCAATGGTGGCCACTGTCCTCCTGTCACAGAGCGCCTCGTGGAGCTTGGTCTGTAACGGGCAGGAGTGCGCTTGGCCTGCTGTGTGCCGCGAGGCCCTGCTGCCCGCATCAGTGCTGGCGACACTGCGGCCTCTGCTCCAGCTGCGCTGCCCTGGCCACTGCCAGGAGCCCCCTGAGATTCTGAAGAGCCTACCCTGAGGCAGAACTTGGCAGACCCAGTATGCCTCCGAGGAGAAGCGCCAGCCCCAGCCCCACCTGTCCTGCCTAGGCATGGCCTGGGGGAGAGGCCTCCTGGGCATGGACATACGTGCTTTATATTTTAACAGTGGGGCAGACATCCCTGGAAGCCACCTCATGAGGTTAGTCTGATCCAAAGCCAGGCAGCTCTCGGAAGAGCGTGCCACCCAGACCTGTCACTTCCGTGCTACCTGCTGGGAAATTAGAGGCGCAACTTCCGCAGCAACCAGAAGACCGGCCCGCCCAGCCCAGGTGCAGTCTCGCCCGCTGTCAGTGGCAATGGGGGGCTCCCAGGGCAAGTGCTGCGCGAGGGCTGCGTGCAGAGTGGTGAGGGACCTGATCCTCTGAGCCAGGCTGCTGTCCTCCCACTCCCAGGCGGGGCCAGCTGAGCCTACCCAACCTGCACTCTGTGTCGCCAGGGCATGGCGCCCCATGCCCTCGCCCCTCGCCCATGCCCGGGCCCCACCTGGAAGGTGAGGAAGCGCTTGAGTGCATTCCCGGGCTGCAGGTCCATGCCTCGTACCACAGCACCCACGATGTATGGCCGCACGTCCCGTACTTCGGGGCTCACTCTGATGGTCAGGGGCGCAGGGTTTTCAGACACGTGCAGGACCTTGAGCAGCAGCCTCGCTGCGTCGGCCACCTCCTCCTCGCCCTCACCGCTCTCCCGCCTCTGCTTGCGCTCTCTCTTCTTCTTTCGGGCATCTTCCTTCTCAGAGCCATCGGCCCGGCCCCGGGCCCGGCTCCCCCGGCCGCCGACGCGCAGGTACTCCAGGATGGAGCGGGTCTGGCAGCCACTGACCATCTTCTCCAGGCGCTTGTCCCGAAGCTTGTTGCCCCGGAAGTTGATGTCCTTGAGCTTGGGGCAGTCTGCCAGCTCAGCCGGGATCTCGCTCAGCTGGTTGTTGGAGAGGTCCAGGGTCTGGGAGGACACAGAGGGAGGTAAGGGGACCAAGGAGATCCCAGGCCCTGCTGGCACAGGTGGACCACCCTGTCTATGGCAGGCTCTGGGAGCTGCGGCCATGCTGTGGAGTCCATCACCCTACTGAGTCCCCCCGTCCCCAGGGATGGGGCCCACCCGAGGGGTCTCTCCAGGGGATGTGACTGCTGACCCTTCCTAGGGTGCACATGGCTCATTCCCCTGCTGGGTTACAGGCAAGGCACCAACTCCAGGCAGCTCTCAGTCACCAGCTAGGGGAGAAGGGGCCTGGCTACCGACACACACTGTGTTCAGGAAACCTGCACTTCTGCCCTTGAGCAGACTCCCAGAGAGGGGAATTTTAAAAATTAAGCAAAAAAGAAAATAGCGCAAAACCTCCAAGCAGCCCTAGTCCTCCTCCTACAGAATCAGGGAGTCACCAGCAACACAGCGCCCATGCTCCCCGGTGCCCGGTGGGAGGGGAGCTGTGAAGCGGCTGGTAGTGACGGCTCTGGCCTCTGTGGGGCTTGGAAAAGGCAGCGGGGCCATCGTATCCGGGCCTCAAAGGCCCTCAGACATGATGGTGAGGAGGAACCTTTCACTGCCAGCACCACTGGCTGCCCTGGGCCGATGCCCACTTCCTGAGTGGGGTGGGGCTCCCTCAGGTGCAGGGTCCCCGCCCCTAGGTGGTCCCCACACCTGCCCTGTGCTGCTGCCTCCCTTCTGGAGATTGGCAGGAAACACTGCCTTTTCATGCCCTCAGGGCCAGTGGGGCGCTCTGCATGGAGGCCATGACCTGACCCTCTGGGGTGGCTGCCATGGCGGACCCCCAGCCCCCACCCTAGGGCTGAGTCCTTAGTGTGCGGTGTGGAAGCTGGAGGGGTGGGGACTCTGCCACGTTTTGGCTGGGGGAGGATAATCTCGAGGCTCAAGGAAACAGAGGACTCTGCTGGAACCTCTGGATCAGGCTGTCAGGCTGGGGACCCTGGAGTGAAGGTGACACCGGTCAGCACACACAGCCCCAGAGATAGAACAGAAACTTGGAGAAAGCGAAGAGTCAGAATAGCCCGGTAGGACGATGGAGAAAGAGAACTCACATTCCTACAGGACAGAGCTCGGGACCTGAGGCCAGCCTAGACACAGGTACCCTGGGGGACAGGGCTGCCATCAAGCCCACAGAGTGGGTCAACATGCCCAACACCAGAGTCACCGCAGGTGGGGGAGGCCTCAGCCAAAAGGCTCGGGATCAGAGGGTCTGCCTGCACCTGGCACTGTTTCAGATTTGTAATGCCCACATGTGTGCGTGTGTGCTGGGGCCAAGCCCCAACCCAACAGCGCGGAGCCGCACTCACACAGCTCAGCGGCACCTGCGCGCTGTGGAATTTCTCCTGGTGTACGTCAGCCATGCAAGCAGGGTGGGCTGAGGGCGTCTCAGATTCCGGGGTCTGGATTATCAAGTCCAGCCTGTACTTTGTGCCTCTCCAGACCCTCCCTGCTCCTGGCTAGACAGAGCATCACCCAGAACTCTTCCTGGCCTCCGCAGGACCCACTGCTCCTGAGCCCTGGCTCCAGCGCTCAGCCTTCCCTCCTTCCTGCCCTCGGCTGGGAAACTCTCGCCATTCCATGCCAACTAGCTCAGGGCAGTGCTGACTCCCCTCCCCCATGAAATGCAGGCTGCTGGTGGCCTGAAAGCAGCAGGCTGGAAAGCCAGGGCAGCAGGGAGGGTGACAGGCTGCTTCAGGAAGAGCCTGCTGAGAAGGGGTCCCCAGAGAGGGCCTCACCACAGGACAAGAGCACAGCACAGCATGAAGCAAGAACTGACTGGTAGCTCAGGGTCTGCCTGGGGGCTCTGTGGAAACAGGGAGGGCAGCCAAAGACACAGCTCAGGGTGCTGGGTGCAAAGCCCCTGATTCGGAGCCCTTGCTAAGGACTCCGCAGCTCTGCTGACCGGGCACACCTGCTGCCTGCTCACAATTTTGCTCAGCGCGGCCCAGGACCCAGAACAGTGCCCTGTGGTGGAAGCAAAGCCCGTTTCCTGCATGAAGGGTGAGCCCAACAGGAAGCAGGGAGCCCCTGAGCTGTCCTAGGCAGGGAGGGCATGTGAGGAGGCTGCAGCTGAGCAGGGGCACTGGGCTCCCACGCCCTTGCAGCCCCTGGACAGGGTGGGGTGGCTGTGCTGCTAGGGCCCCACACCTTGCTGGATGCCTGCTTGGACCCCTGAGGGAGCACAGGCCACCTGGCCTGCAGACAAGGGCTCTGTGGGGTTCTGCCCGGTCCTGCATGTGCATGGAACCTGCTGCTGGGAAAGGAACCCAATGTTGTCGCTATGAGGGTGGACACCAGACAGCCCCATGCGAGGTGCAGAAGGGACTGCCCCTGGGCAACAGTGGCCATACACTGGCTCCACAAACTAAGGACAACAAAAGACTGGGGAAGGGCTGGCGATAGCTCAGCGGACTAAGCACTTGCTTAAGTAAGCACAGGGGTCAGGGTTTGATCACTGGCATGCTGTGCTGGCCCCGCCCCTGGGCATGCTGAGCTGGCTATGGAGTTGGGCGTGGTGGTGCATGCCTGTAACATCAGCAGTAGGGAGGTAGAGATCAGGAGAAGAAAGCAGTCCCCATGTGAACTACACACAAAGGTCAGTCCCAGAGCTAGGAGAAATCCCGACACAGAACTTTGCTAGCTAAGGTGCGACTGTGGCCACGCTGGAAGTCCCAGGTGGACAGCACCTCAAGCCTGCATGCTGGCCACTTGGATGCAGGCAGAAGGGACACAATAATTGTGCCCACAGAGTCAACTGTACCCTAGAAGGACCAGGATAAGGGCCATCCTCTGGAGGGGAGCACAATGAACAGATCCGAGGCCAGGGAGAGAAAACCAAGCCCAAGGACAGGTACAGGCCAGTCTGCCCCTCAGTTCCGTGTCCCCAGGGGCTGGGGTGAGTGAGGGCAGGTCAGGGCTTCGGGCTGCACAGTTCTAAGCCTGGTGGCAGCCCACAGCCAGCTGAGCAGCGTGCACCTGTGTGGGTGAAGAGCGTGCATCTGTCTGTCACATGCAAAAGTCACTGTGTAAGGGGCACACCTGGCCCATCAAACTTCTGGGAAACCAAAAACTCTACAGATAAGAAGACAGCAGACAGTGTCTCCATGACATGTCACTGTTAGCTGTAAAGGGACTCCTAAGCCGGAAGCCCATGGCACCTGAGGAGGCCCACCCACAGCCTCAGACATTTTGCAGAGTACCCTACCTGCTTCGCCCAACTACTACTACATAGACAAATCTTTCTGCACAAACATTTGCACAAAATCAGATGCATGTCTCATGTATAACATGTGCAGCCGATCGTACACTTCTTTTTTCATGAGATGTCTACACAAACTTGACCGGGGCGCAGAGCGGGAAGCAGCCGCGCAGGGCTGCCTCCAAAGGGAGATCCAGGCGGAGCACGGGTCGGGACGCAGCTCCTCCGACCTGTTGTCACTCAGCAGATTTAATGGGCGCCGGCCAGCTCGTGCCACGCCCTAAGCTGGGACCTGAGATCTCCGCGAAACATGCCCGCGAAAAGCCCGAAGCGTCACCGCGAACAGGCTCCCCCACCTCAAGGCAGAGAAACGCTGAACAGAAAACCGATCACGCGGCATCGCGCAAACTCCACTCCTTTGAGGCTCCTTAATCCAGTTCACAAATGTTAACAGACTAGACACTGGTCGTCCCTATGCTGATCAAAGTGGGGGCCAAGTTTGCTAACAGCTGCACACCAGCAAGCCACTTCAGGGACCCCTCGGTGCGTTGGGCAGGCTCCCCCGAGCGCCGCCCCGAGGCCTGGTGGGCTCCCCAAGCCGCCCCGGCCGGCCCCGCTGACCTTGAGCGAGGCCAGGTGCGCGATGTCGGGGCTGAGCTCCCGCAGGCGGTTGTCGGCGGCCGCCAGCTCGCTGAGCAGCGGCAGCGCGCCGGGCCGGAAGAGCGCGGCTGGGAAGGCGTCCAGGAGGTTGCTGGTGAGGTTGAGGCTCTGCAGGCGCGGGGCGCAGCGCGCCAGGTCGGCGGGCAGCTCGCGCAGCCGGTTGCCGCTGAGGTTGAGGCTCTGCAGCTGCGGGAGGCCGGGCGGCTCGGCGGGGCCCAGGCCCTGGCCCGGGGGCAGCGCCTCCAGCTCGTTGCCGGACAGGTCGAGCACGCGCAGCGCCGGCAGCGGCCCCAGCTCCGGGCTCAGGCCGG
>NW_004524689.1:2033160-2043286 GCF_000260255.1 Octodon degus
TCGCGCTCCGCCAGCTCAAGCTCGGGCCAGGCCTCGGACACGGCCGCCACCGCCATCGCGCCGCCGCCGCCGCCCGCGCCGGACTTCCGGGGCTCCGAGCGTCGCTCTGGCCCGGGCCGGAAGCAGCCACCGAGAGCGCCCTCGGTCGCTAGAGAGTCGCGCGCGCTCCGAGAAGCCGGCCGCCTGCAGGGCCGGCGCTCGGCGGCCCGGCGGGTCCTACAGCCCAGGCTGCGCGGGAGGGCGCCCCAGGTCCTGAGGTGACGCTGTGTGGGGTGCAGCGGCCAGGCAGGCCCCACTCGTGTCTGGGCGCTGCCGGGGTCCCGCCGCGCCCGGAGCACCCAGGGCTCCTGGGGGACCTGGGCCGTTCCCCGAGCGAGGGGCCGGGCAGGTGGCCGAGGCTGGGTGCCGGCGGGCTTTCTCTCACGCAGCACGCGCTTGCTGCCGAGGGCCAGCGCACACGGCCAGCCCCGACCAAAGCGAACCCTCGGGTAGGTGAGGGACCCGGCTGCGCAGCCGTGGGCCAGGCCTGGAGAGGCTGCGGCCTGGCGGCTGAGTGTCGGGCTCGGCGGCGGCGGCGGCGGCTGCGCCCGAGCCCATCCTGCCGGGCACGGGCCGATCCCAGCCACCCCACTACCCCTGGCGGCCAGGGCCTTGGCCTGGTGATCCAGTCACCTTCCAGAGACCTGGGCGATGCACCCATCGCGTGCACCCCAGTCCGGACAGGGTCCCAGGCCTCTGGTGCTGGGGAGGCCAGGTCTAGTTGCCAGACCTTGTCCTAAGCCAGCTGGACAGGGCTGTGGCTTTCTGCTCTGCAGGCACTGACCCCATCTGTTGGCTGGGATTGGTGCACAGCGTTCCCCGGGGCTCCTCACCGACACCCAAGCCAGCATCAGCCGCCAGGGCACCTGGGGTGTGTGGGCTGATGGGATGCCTTGCCCTGGAGCCCTTGACCGTCACGACAAATGGGGTGCGGGCGTGGCGGGCGGCCTGCACCCCAAGTGTCACCTGTGTCGCCTTGGCAGCCTGCACACTGCTCCACCACTGGGTGGCGCTGGCTCCCTCCAGCGTCGCCAAGGGTGGCCCGCGTGCGGCTGTTCTGCAGCAGCAATGGCCCCAGGAGCCCCAGAACTTGTCTCAGTGGCTGAGGCGTGCCTCCTGCGTGTAGGAAGCCACTGCCCCAAGGCACAGAGCCGAGGCAGATGGAAAGCAGCAAATACCTAGAGGGGGCTGGACAAAGCCATCCTCCTTTGGGACCCACCAGAGCCTCACTGCCTAGGTGCAGGCGTTGCTAAGCAAGCTCCCTGCCTTAGCAGGTTCAGCCTGTGCCGCCCCTTATGCTGAGCTTGTGCCAGGTGCTGCCCTCTGGCCCCCCACGACTGTCATGGGGAGCTGGGGACCCGGAGGGTGGCCAGCAGCAGTGTCAGCAAGCACAGGAGCTGGCAGCAAGGTGGAGGTGGTGGACACTGCAGCAGTCGACAGCTCTGGTGTGGACGCTCAGCCACACTTTGCTAGTTCCTGATTTCCACGCACACAGCAGCTGACTGGTGTCATCCTGGGAGCTGGCTCAGGAACCCTCCTGGGCCCTGGCTTGCATATCACCCGTGCCTGAGAGCTCAGCACAGCTGACGCCCTAGAACATTCTGCACGTGTGCGCGCTGTGGAGGAAGCGGGTGGAAGTCGCCCTTACCTGAGTGCAAAGTCGCTAGCAGCAGCGGCGAGGGCTGGGGCGCGGCTCTCAAGGCAGCCCGACTCCCCGAAGAGGCTTCCAGCCTGCCTTCCAGGCCAGTGCGGAGCTATGCTGGCATTTAGTGAGTCAGTCATTTACAGTTTGCTTTTTAATTGTAACTGTGAAACGCATGACAAAATATTTAGTGACTTTTTATTATATTAATATACTTAAGGTGAATTAATCCATATGCCCTAAAGTGTAACAATAAAAATATATTATTTTATAATTCTGGTACCTGAAATAAAGACAAATATAAAATTATGTTAAAACATTAAAAAACTGCAAATTCATTAAAGGCATTTACATCTGTATTCTAATGTAAATGTATCGATACAACTCTTACAGACTAGTATCTTAAAATATGAAAATAATATAAATATTGTTAAATATCCACAATGTAATCAAATGAAAACTCATTTATTAGTGTTCCAAGCTCAGGCTTTTACTTCCGAATGGCCACAGGCTCTCGCAGCTCCTCGGGGCCTCGTGTACCCCTCTTGCTCACGTGGGAGTCATAACTGGGTGACGTCCGCAGCAGCCACTGCCACAGAAACTTGGCTCTCCAGTGCCTAGTGCAAGCATTAGGTGCGACACCAATTGCGTTCATTAATTACTAAAAAGGAATTTTTAAGTTTTTGAGATGGGGTCTCACTATGCAGTCCAGGCTGGCCTTCAGCTCACAGTGATCCTCCTGCCTCAGTTTCCCCAGTGCTGGGATTACAGGTGCAGCCATGCCTGGCTAAAATGAATTATTTTTTACAAATGTCTTAAGTTAAAACAGATAAGAGACACTATGTACATCTAATAAGTTTGGATTGCAGAGAAAAGAGTAATTTCTTGGTTAATTTTCTTCATTTTATTTATGGAAGTGCTTTCTCTAGTCTTAAAAGATGCCTTAGAAAGCGATGGCCAACATCTGTGGACACAGCTCCACTGGCCAGCAGCCCTGGCAGCTGTACTTCACCTTGTCTAATAGTTTTGTGTCACCTCTCTGCTCATGCAAAGATTTTTAACAGATTACCATCTTGGTAGGTCTTGTTCTCATCCAGCCGCACCCTGAGGTACTAGTTTGCCGAAAGCAGGGGTTAGTCGGTCCACGTTCTTGGTGACCATGTCGCTGGGAGCCGGGTGCTCACAGCGCTCGGCGTCTCGGGGCACAGCCTCGCCGCGCAGCCTAGGCTGTCTGGAGCTCTCGGCGCCCCTCCTGCCTCACACCTGCTTTGCTGTTCACCTGGTTGGGACTTAGAAGCGCTCCCACACTAGTCACAGGAAGTAGCTCCCTCCAACCCACACACTTCTGAGTGCATTTTGCAGGCTGCCTACGCAAACTCAGGGTGTGAGCAGCACCCGGCCACTGTGGAAGTGGCCTGTCCTGCAGCCCATGGCTGCCTGGCACTTGAGGCAGAGGGCACGGAGACATGACAAGATGGGCGTGTCCAAGTACACAGTGGGCAGCTCGTCTTGCTGGTTGCCCTGCTGGCCGTGAGGGGTGCTTTCCTGAGGTCCAGGTTGGGTCCGAGACAGCGCCTTATGTTTCAGCATCCTATGGATGGTCTGAAAATCAGACTTCCAGTTCACTCCCAGAGTTGGGATAAAGGACAGCAGGACAGACCTGAGCTGGCCTGCGCTTGCAGGGAGTGTCTGGTGCCAGGACCACAGCCGAAGCCTGCAGACGGCTGCGAGGTGGGGTGAGGCTGGCCTGGCGTGTCATCCCACCACACTGTCCCCTGGGCCTGGCCAGTGAGGGTGCGGCCACAAGGTGGGGCCTTGGGCTGAGAGCAAGCCTGCCCGCGGCACTGGTTCCTGCGGCTGCAGTCTCTTACATTTCCTCGCTCACCTTTATGTTGGTCCCTGAGGCCAGAGGGGCTGAACCCGAAGGCCACGGAGTCGGGTTGGGAGCTCAGCTCCTGGCTTCTTTGGTTAAGAACTACGCACACCTTTAGCAAGACAGAGCGGACCAGGCACCAGCATGGGAGCCGGGGCCACAGAGACAGAGCAGGGGCTGCGCATCCAGCGTTCTGGAGAAAGGGCTTGGAGGCAGGACAGTGCCTGGTCCCCGACGGAGAGAGCGCCACTGTGTCACCGCCTGGTGTACGTCCTGTTGGAGCTCTTGCTCAGGCCTCCCTTTGGGGTTGGGATTTTGCTTCCGGCCTTCGGTCCTGAGGTTCCTGACCTGGCTGTTATGGAGCCTTTCCCTGTGATAGGGACAGAGACACATGGGACTTAGGGACTGTGTCAGAGCAGGCTTGGGCTGGGTGACCCTGGGGTGCCTGGGAAGAGCCCACAGTGAGCAGCAGGGCCTGGGGCTGGACGGCGGCCACCTCCCGGCTGGCAGGGCCAGCACAGGGGCAAGGCGAAGAGCGGCGGTCATGGTCCACAGGTGACCGAGGCGAGGAGCTGTGTGAATGCAGACAGAGCAGACGTGCAGCAGCAGGTGGGAGGACGGAGGGGCAGGAGACAGGCAGGTCGGAGGGCAGATGGCGCCACTGCCCAGCTGTCGCTTGGGCCGCGCTCTGCACCTGGGCAGGCCCCAGGCGAGGACGGCTCCCCGTGTGGTGAGGGCCTCTCTCCTGCACTTGGAAGGCTGATGTCTCCGTACTGACCGGGCCGCTGCAGACTGAGCCCTCCTCAGTCACCACCCTACAGTGACGTGGACGAAATGTGTGTCTTTCTAGGCCACTGTAACCCTGATAGGACGTAGCTAGAGCAGCGATCAGGGACTAGACAGTGGCTTCACCCACAGCTCTGTTTAACGCCACCTTTCTCAGACCCCTGGGTCTGCCCTGCGGAAGAAGGTGACGAGGGCCTGCGTACCACCCGTGGGCACTGGGGCGGGGATACCTCCGAGAGCAGCCACAGCACGGAGCCAGGCCTGGGGTGAGGGAGGAGGGACACGTAGGCAGTGCTCACCCTGGGGCGGTGCGGGGGCCTTGGGCAGGCTGTGTGTCCTGCGCAGGTTCATGGTGCAGCCGGAGGGGCTCATCAGGTGCAGCTTCCACGCCTGCAGGCAGAGGCGGCGTCACCGTGAGCCCCTCGGGCTGTGGGGGCCTCGGGAGGTGACGGGCTCTCAGCCTGGCCTGCGGCCCGAGCGGTGCCTTCCGCAGACCCTGCCGGGCTACCTTTCAGGCACCAAATGCTGAGACCCATGCTCCACAGCCCAGCAGGCCTCAGGAGCCGGAGGAGCCCGCTCCACGGCCGCGGCGCCTAGCGGTGCCCTTGGAGTTGTCTTGGTCTACACTTGGCCTGACCGCTTGGGCAGGGCAGGCGGGCTTCCTGATTCTGGCGTGCACCGGCCACTGACCCCATGGGCGTTCCTCCTCTGGGCCCCCACTCCTTTTAGGCTACTCCCCTGCTGGGTCAGGCCCTCACCTCTTCTCCAGGAGTAAAATTCTCGTGGCACAAAGGACACCGGTTCGCCAGCTTCTCAGACCTGGCAGCTGAAATGGGGGTGAAAAGGATCCTATTAGCCACGTACACGTGCGCGCGAGGGAGGCAGCGTGTGCACGCTCCCTCTGACACAGAGGTCCGGGTCCCTGGTGGAGGCCGCAGCAGCACCTGCCCCAGGACACTCACGGGTGCACGCCTTTGCTTTTATGTGTCGGGGCAGCTCCTCCTTGGGAACTGCCTCGCTGCAGCGGTAGCACTTCCCGAAGGCGTCCTTGCTGTCGCACTCAGTCAGCAGGTGCTCTGTCAGGCTGGCGATCTCCACCACCTGGGCCCGGGGCACAGCACGGCGTAAGCACACAAGTCGGACCACGCCACTGCTTGTTCCTGGTGCCCCTCCTGGTGTCTACGGTCACTTCCTGCACCCCATACCACACAAAGGCCACATTAAGAGGCAGAGACAGGCAGAACTACAGGTGATTTAGATGTGGCTGATGTAATATCAGTGGCCACAAGTGGCTCGGAGGTTAAATGTGTGGCCCTGGGCTCAAATTTGGGCTCCCCTGGGCTCGGATGAATGTGTGTAGAGACGGGTCCTGGCCCGTCATGTCACAGCAGGAATGAGGTGCCAGGAGGCACGGGCCACTCGGACACCTCCCTGCAGCCCTGGAAGGAGAGGGTGTGCTCTCCACCAGCTGCCCTCCTCTCAACAGGAAGGCCTGGGGCATGGTGTGAGAGAGGAAAAGCTCGAGGCGAGGCGCTGCTGAAGAGCTGAGAACCAGGACCAGGTGTGAAGCCTGAGACCGGGAGGGTGGAGAGCCCGTGAGGAGCCTTGTTCCTCAGCAAACTGGGGACACCCCCTGGGGAGGCACAGGATGGGCAGCTGGTCCCCGCTCACTGTGTGGGGCTCAGATCAGGTGACCATGACTTGGGGACAGACTGTGCTGCTCAGTGAGACTGGCACGTGTGCTGGGGTGCCTTGCAGCAGCACGGCCCATCTGACAGATGGGGCCAGGCCTCACCGCACTGCCAGCACAGCCAGAAGGCTTGGCTGAGGATGTGACTGCTGGTGCTATCACAAGGACACAGACGGCAAGCCCTGGCTGCGCGTGGCTTGTTGCAGGGGTACGTGGCTGTCCCTACTGAATGCAAGCATGGCCACCCACACGCAGGCAAGGCGTGGCTGCTCAAACCGCGCTTCAGGGAGCCTGTGGGCGGCCCTGACCACTGGGCAGCTTGGCGACCGTCCCCGGGCTGGAGCAATGCCCAGTGAACCCTAGATGCCCCGTGACTTTTCTGATGCCGCCTCTGCAGCTATAGTGCCTGGGGCTCTGGGCCCGCTTGGCCCCCAGGCCTGCGGCACCCGAGCCAGCACCTGACCTGCCCGCAGTGGCCACAGCGCGTCAGCATGAGGCAGTGCTTCCAGTAGTGCAGGTCCAGGCCCTCCTCCGTGAAGGCCTCGCTCCGCTCCCCGCAGAAGATGCACAGGCTGTGGGAGAGGTGGGAGGTGGACTCCGGCCCAGCTGGGGGTCGGGCCCCTCCCTCCTGGCCTGCGACAGGTCCCGAGCAAAGCCCAGAGCTGTCAACACTGGAAGGCTTTACCCCGAGGCGAGGCAGGCTGGGCTCTGACTGTGGCTTGCCCCGTGGAACAGGCTCCTGTGCCCAGGTGTTCCATGGGGCGAGCCACAGTCAAGAGATCATGGGAAGGTCAGTGGGAATCAGGGACACACCCCTGACCAGGGTCCCTCAGGGGCTTCCAGCAGGGCAGTGGCCTGGCCTGACTCACTTGTCCAGGTAGTGGCTGTCGGGGATGTTCGGTGGTGCCGTGTTCCTGCCTGGACTGTCTGCGGAGCCGAGAGAGAACAGTCTCAGTGACCCCTTGTCAAGGTGCTCATGTGTTTAGTAACGGGTGGGCACGCGCTGCTCGCCACGGGGCGGGTGCTTAGGGACACAGGGACCTACCCTGGTTCCTGGGCCTCTCAGCATCACCCTCCTTCGCCTAAGAAGAAACAGGCAGCTCAGGTCAGTGCCGCCCCCGCCAGTGAGCCTGGCCCGGAAAGGCTTCCTCCGGGTTTGTTCTCAGCAGCAGACCCTGCTAGAGACTGTCAGCACCCACGCTCTCTGGCTCAGATCACACTCCTCCTCAGACACCACTGTGCCAGGGCCACCACCCAGACCTCACCAGCACAGGACTGGCGGCCCTCAGCGGGATCCAGGCAAGAGAGTGAGCGGGCCGAGACAGCCATGTGTGGGCGAGTGACCTGCGTGTGCCCCAGGTCACTGCCCTCGCGTCCTCAGGGTGAGGCACCAGCACAGGGTGGAGCCTGTGCACCTCTGCGGGGCAGGAAGGGCAGTGAGCCCAGCCCAGGCTGCAGGCCTGCTCGTGCGTGCTCCTCCTCTCCTGGGGCTGTGGTGTCTGCTCTTCAGCCCTGCTGTCTCCCCATGGGGAGGGTGAACACAGCGGGTGGTCAACCATACACACATACACGCACGCATGACACACGTATGCACACATGATGCAGGGAGCTGTGCCTCCCTCCCCCACGCTGCCCTCCTGTCCCCCAAAGGTGGCTGGGACAGCAGAGAGCAGCTGCCCCTCTGTGGCTCCCTGCACCCCACACCAGCAGGGTGGCTGGGGACCCGCACATCTGTGTGACAGCCTCAGACCCAGGGAGGCGACTGCCAGAGCACACACCAGCTCCCCACCTCAGCCTCGGCCTGGGTTCCTTTCCGAGCTGCCAGAGGCCCTTGCAGGGCTTTAACTTCTTCCTTCTGTTTTTCTGCTTCTTCTGTAGCTGCCCTTCTGTGTACCTGGTTAAAAAAAGTTACTTTGCCATTGGAGTCGCTTGGGGGCCTGCAATGGGTGACAAGGGCACCTGCAGAGAGCATGTTTTTGCTACGTGCTGCCCTCCACACTGAGCTAGCCAGACCCGGAACCCAAGCGTGTCCTCCAGGTGAATCTAACCAGCGATTTCCGCTCGGGCCGACTGCACTTGCTGCCCTCACAGATGGGCTGGAGGGGCACAGCCGATCTGAGCCCAGGCCCTGACGTCCCGAGCGCCTCCACCGCCCCCCCGGGGCCCCTGAGCCGGGCCAGCCAGGTCCCCAAGGTGCCTACCCTCCTCTCGCCGTGGGGGGGCCTGCCGTCGATCCTGGCGAGCCCCTCGAAGATGGTCTTGTAGAGCAGGTTCCTGCGCGTGCTGCTGTCGTCTGGGGGAAGGTGCTCCAGCACCAGCGCCCGGTGCTCCGCATACATGTCCAGGATGAGCCTGACGGCCATCTCCCGGACCTCGTGCACCCTGTGCTCCAGGGCGCTCACTGCGAACTGAGGGCAGTGGGAAGGCTTCTGGTTAATAGGCCCCGCAGAGGCTGAGCGAGGTCCTCCCAGGTGGGGGAGGCACGGGTGCATCGTAAGTGTTTGCAGAGAAAACCGCCAGCGCCGACGCGCACAGCCGGAGACCCAGAGGTGCTGCCGCACACAGAGCCTCTGCTGCACGTGCATCTGCTTTACTGTCCCTGCGGGCACACGCTCTGCCCCGGAAGTGTGGGTGGTAGGGGTCTTGGCAGCCGGCCTCCTGCGCACAGTGCTTCCCTTCCTTGCCTTGGCCTTAGCGGTGGCGCTGGACCCGAAGGACAGAGCCCCAAGTGGCCCATGGAGAGGAAAGTTCCCTATACACTGCCTGGGCCCACGCGGAGTGCGCAGCTCACTGTTCTGCACAGCAGTGCTCCCAGCAGCCGAGGCTGACATGGGAGGCAGGCAGAGGGGAGAGGGTGAGGCCACAGCACCCGATAAAGTGGCTGTGTGTGCTCTAGAATGGAGGGGCTTGCAGGGCACAGTGGAGTCCTCAGGGGACTACCAGCAGCAGCCAGGCAGGGACAAGGTGGTGGCACATGCTGCCCACTGCTTCCTACAGCTACAGTCACGTGCGGACACAGAATGCGTCCTGCACAAACTGGCAGGAAGGCCGTGGCGCCCTGTGCTAGCCCAAGCAGGGATGACAGCTCTCACGCGGCCTCAAACTCCCGGTAATCCGGCCTCAGCCTCCCACAGGCATGCCCGCTCACGCTCAGCCGGCTTGAGTTCAGTTAACAGCCCATGCGGCCAACACCAAGGCGACACGCCGGGCGGCCTGCGTGGGGCACTGAACGTGTCATGCCGGACACTCACCTTCATCACGCTGTCTACGGTGAAGCCGGAGCCCGCCATGCCCAAGTCTCGCAGCAGCCGCGCCAGGAGGTCCACCTGACTCATGGCCAGGTGCGCCGAGCAGTTGGGCTTCAGCGGCTGCACCAAGTAGGACGGGACCACCTGCAGCGCGCGGACCTCCTTACACAGGGCCATTTCCTGCGCAAGCAACACGACCTGTTAGTGTTCGTGCAGCACGCTAGAGGTGGTTCAGTCCGACTTGGGAGACTTCAAAATAAACGCTGAAGAAACAACAATAGTGACACCCTGTAGTACAATTACTGAGATGCTTCAAAACATACTTTCCCCCTTTTGGTTTTCTCGGGACAGGTCTCATCGTGCAGTGCAGGCTGGACTTGTACTCACTACGCAGCCTGGGCTAGCCTGGAAGGCTGCGTAAGCCTCCTGCCCAGCCTCCCGAGGTGCAGAGATTACAGGAGAGTCCCACCACACTCAGCTCATATTTCTGATTAAAGACTAGAACAATTAGAGCCTTAAAAGCCACTGATCCTAGCCAAGGTACGGCAGCCCTGCCTGTTGTTCCAGCCACTCGGATTCAAAGCCAGCCTGATACACTTAGCAAGAGCTTATCTCAAAGTAAAATAAAAAGGGCTGGGAAAGCAGCCGGCGGTGGAGCCCTTGCCTGCCACGTGCGAGGCGTGGGTTCAAGCTCTACCTCATACAGCAATCAAAATGAAGACGCCTAAACTGGCTGAGCTCACTAGCTAGTGCAGAGGGCACAAACTCACTCCCACGGGCCTGCTGAGCTCACTAGCTCGTGCAGAGGGCACAAACTCACTCCCACGGGCCTGCTGAGCTCACTAGCT
>NW_004524689.1:2043880-2051336 GCF_000260255.1 Octodon degus
CTAACAGCACACGCAGGGGACAAGCAGCAGCCCAGCCACGTGCGTTCCAGGGGAGGGCAGGCGTGCAGCCCAGCCCGCAGCTCTGAGAGGGCTCACAGGGAGCAGCGGACCTGGATGAAGTTGGAGGCCATGCCACGGAGGCGGGCGGAGGAGTCCCCAGTTCTGGCCAGCAGCGCAGGAAGGGTCCGCTCCACACAGTGCGAGGTTTCCAGCTTGCTCAGCTTGTGCTTGGGCACGTACTGGGTGAGGAGCATTTTCAACAGCTTCAGGGAGGCCTGGAAGACCTAGCAAAGGGGATAAAAATGAGGAGCTACAACATCCAGATTTCACCCAGGGCAAATGTGACACTCACTGCTGGTGACAAATATGAACGTCACAGTGAAAATGAAAACTCGAGGGCTGGGCTGAAAACCAGGCTGAGAACTGGGATTCGTGTGCAGCGCCTCGCCGCGAGCACCGTGTGATCCTGCTGAGGCAGCCCAGGCTCCTTCGGCACCTGCTCGGGAGCACTGGCCGTGGCTGCCCATCCCAGCTGGGGACAGGACAGTGGGGGAGGGGCCGAGCCCAGGCCGCTCCTGCTCTGCATTTCCGGTCCTGCATCCGGGCTCTTCCTGCGGCCAGAGCTGGCGGCTGCACTGTGCGGGGGCCGCCCTTGGCGCCCTGGCTCCTGCTGGGTGGCAGGTGTGTGGACCTGCAGGCCGGACTCACCGAGGTCACGATGTCCTTGATGGCTCTGCGGGTGAGGAAGACAGACGCGCGCAGCATGTTCTTTGCGTCCTCCTTTGGGGCTCCAGCAGGCACCTCCATCAGCTTTTCGTACAAGGCAAGCAGAGCGTTCTCGCGGCAGGACCAGGTCTTGGAGTAGGCCCCGGCCACCTGCAGAACATGAGCTGGCTGTGGTCCGGGTGGCAGCACCATGCCCAGGCTGGGCAACGAGGAGGTGGAGCCGGGCTTTCTCTTTCGAGACAGCGTGGCCTTGGCCCCGTCCGGTCTCGGCCTCCCCGGGCTGAGGTCACAGGCGTGTGCCTCAGGCCTGTTTTGTGCTAGGTACAGGCTCCTGTAGGGCACATGTGCACGCTGAGAGGCACTTCTCCGAGGGACAACGTCAGCTGGGTAAAGACAGAGACGGACCGAAGGCGCCACGGAGGGCATGCTGGGGCTGGGGCTGGGGCGGGGCGGAGGGCGCCCTGCTTGCTCCTGCCAGGGGATGTGTCCTGAACCAGGTGGAGCTCCAGCCTGTGCTCTGGGAAGACCAGGAAGACTCTCCCAGCCCCACAAGGATCTGCTCTCATCAAGTGTGACCTCGGCTCAGGCCTCCACGGTTCAGGGAGCTAATAACACGGGGCTTCCTGAAGGGAGCCAACTGCTCTGTGCACACGCATGCGCGTAAGTGCGCCCATGCGTGTGGTTGCAGGGAGCCCTGGGTGTCTCACCAAGCTCTCGCCGAGCACATCGATGGCAGTGCCGGCTTCTCGCAGTGCTTTCTCTGTCAGGGGCTCTGGCTCCCCAGCAAGGCTTCTTCTCCGGGCATCACTGGCGTCAGCCTCGCCCGCTTCCAGCTTTGCCAGCACTTCTCCGGGCTGCTTGCGGGTGGCAGGGAGAGGCCGCTCGTCATAGGGCAGGGCCTCGGCCTGCAGGAGCGAGAGCGGACGCGCTGGGTAGCTGTGGAGCTGGGTGGCAGCCCCACCTCCTCCGCTGCACCCTCCCACAGCCTTTGCTCTTGGGGCTGTAGGTCCAAGAGGGCTCTGGAGCTCACTCCTAGCACCACCAAGTCAGAACCGCTTGCACACCTGGCCCGGAAGAGGGAACACTAGATGAGGCTGTCTGCGCCTTTCTGAACTTGCTCCAGGCCTGCTAAAGGAGCTCCATGCCTGCTCAGCGCCTGTTTACCAGGTACTGTTTCCACCCGAGGGACACGGGACTGTGAAAGCGAGTGCTGTCACGGTTGTCTCTGACATCATTCATCTTCTTTCTTAAAAAAAAATCTTTTACTTATTCGGTACAGGGTCTCATTACACAGCTGACTCACAGTGATCCTCCTGTCTCAGCCTCTCCAGGGCTGGGCTTAAGGTGCGCACCATCCTGTCTGGCTCTGGTGGCTGGCACGGTGCACCTGTGCTTCTGGGGCTGACACACCATGGAGTACCAGGGGTCATACTCGGGTCCTTCCGCCTGCCAGACAGGTGCCTAGAACACTGAGCTATCTCCCCAGCCGATCTTCTCTTAGATTACTATCTGATGTAAGAACCAGACCCGGCTGTGTCAGATATGTGCACTGACTGCTGGCCTCTCCTGGCCAGGAGCTGACGCCCAACCCTCTCTGTCACCAGCGGCAGATCCTGGGTAGTTAGCAGAAGAAACACGCCTGGCCTGCTTTGCTTTCTGTCCCGATTTGTGCTTGGAAGGGGCTGTGGTGGCCGCCTCTGCGGCACCCCCTGCTGGAGGCATGTGCATCCCGCACTAAGACCCTCATGCTCTGTGGCTCTCTTGTAGGGAAGAGAAGCTGGGACGCCAAGAAGGGAGCAAGCAGGGAGCGCATCACCATGACAACAGGACAGCGCCACTCCAGGATGAGATGGGGCAAGGGCACACCGCAGGCTGGCTGCCAGGGCTCCCTTCCTCCTGTGGTGCCCTGGGGCCCTGGGATGGCCCCCACAAGCCAGCACAGCCCCCCTTGATCCTGGCTCTCCTCTCCAAGGCTTGCTGTATGTGTGCCTGAGACTTGAGGGCTCTTGTCTACACTGAGATGTGCTTTCTCCCTCAAATGTCACCATGACAGTCACCAGCTCCAGAGTGCCAGAAGCCCAGAGAAAAAGCTTTCGGATGACACCACTGAGCTACGCAATCAAATGGACCCTGAATGCAGCCACTGCACTGAGCTCAGTGACAAGAGCGAACAGACCCACTGGTCAGGTTCCTGGGCCCTCGGATCAGGAGGTGCGACGGCCCAACCTCACCAGGCTTCCCCACAGGGCTCTCTGCAGGGCCATGAGCCAGCATGGCCTGAAACAAGGCACCGAGCGTTGCCTGCATTTTATGGAGGAAATGGGCTCAGGCCGGACAAGGGGGTCCACAGGTGCTAGGGGCCTAAATTGCCTCACATCTGTGTTGCTGTTCTGGCCCAGGGTCCACCTCTCCTCTTACATGGGGGAGGGCTGGATGCATGGCACACGTGTCCGTGCGTAGGTTGGCACGTGAAGCAACATGGGTCCCTGACAAGTACCCGCCGCATATGTTGGAACGGTCACCTACGGTGCTCTGCGGAGCGGGAGTTGTGGCAGGTGGCGGCTGGTCTGGAGCCAAGCACCTCGGAGAAGGTGTCAGGACGTGTGATACTGGTTGTTCCGGGAGGAGAGGGTCTGCAAGCTGGTTTTCTGGAACCATCTCCTCCGGCTGTGGGAGGGAGGGCACGTGCTTTCGGCAGCGGGGACTGCTGGCATGGGCGAGGGGCTGGAGGGGCAGACGGAGAGGCCTCTGCACCTGCGGAAGTGAAGGGACAGCGCATCTGAGCACCAAGGCCGCCAGGGCCGCCCCACACAGACGACTGGAGGAGCTGGCAGGAGCTCCACAGCCCGCACACAGCAGCAGCCATGGCTATCGAGGGGCACGCTGGCCCCGGCGTGCACAGCATCTGTGCACAGTGCCTGCCCACAGGCTGTCTCAGGAAGCCAGTGCTGCAGGGCCAGGGCTGGATGCAGCAGTCCTGTGTCCAACCTGGTGCTGCTCCTCAGGTCTGCGGCCAAATGATACCTGTCACCCTAACAGGCAGAAGTGACCAGCAGTCACTAAACCCGAATGTGGTACCAGGTCACAGGCGGGGTCCCCAGGAGATCCAGAGCGGCTTGTCCACAGAAGCCTGACACCAGCACCAGGCAGTGGGCAGCCTTGTTCCACTGTCATGGGGGTGACCACCTACCCATGAGACGCAGTGATCCCAGGTGGGATGCCCTCCTGGAGGCCGAGCTCCCCGCTCCCGGCCAGGGCACAGGGATGGAGGACAGGGTGGTGCCCTGACCTTCTCAGGTCCAGGCTGCCCCCTTCCTCACTGGTGGATCTGTGGCGATCCCATCACGGCAGAGCCAGCCTGCTGCCCCCAGGCACTGAGTGTGCGCCCACCATCCCAGCAGTCCGACATCCCTGGGCCCCGCAGCAGCCCTGACCTCAGGCTCGCCCTGCAGGAGGCCATGCAGCGCCAGCTGCTCATACACCTGGGCCCGGTAGCGCGCCATCTGCTGCTGCTTCTCCTTGGCCAGGTCATAGTCCTCCTTCTCCACGGCACAGCGCTTCTCTACCTCGTAGCGCCCCAGGCGCTCGCCGACCTGCAGCCCAGAACAGGCGAGGTCTAAGTCAGCGCCTGCGCCTGCTCTCTGGTACAGTGAAGACTTGAGCAGGTACATGCTCCCGTGTGGGAGGGACCTGGGGACAGTCCCCACCCCCACCCCCCGCCAGGCCAAGCTGTTGCTGCACCCTCCCCAGCCGGGACCCTCCCCAGACTGGGGCAGCCATCGGTGTGCCACAGCTGTGGCAGCGCTAAGGCCAGGCGCATCTTTAGTGCTGGTGCCCTGTGACTATGATCGTGAGCGGAACCCAAGCCCCGGGGGCCATGCCTCTGCAGACTGGGTGTCGGGGGCCACACCTTCTGCAGGTCGGCGATGGCCTGCTTCAGTTTCTTGGCGTGATCGTAGCGTTCCCTCTGGACAGCCTCCCGCTTCCTCTCATCCAGCCTGCGGATGATCTGTGCGACCTCAGGGTCTTGGTACATGTCGAAAGCCAGGTCATCAAGGGGAGAGATGTAGTCAGATCTCCTACAGGGAGAGAGGACCACTCAGGGTGAGCCTCCATCCAGGAGAGACCAAAGACCTCAGTGCTGACTGTGGAGAAAATGGCCCTGTAACATTCACGAGCTTCCCCTGCATGGAGCCATGCAAGCTCAGGGAAGGCGGTGTGCTGCTGGGCCACAGGCTTTCAAGTGCCGACCCCAGTCAGGCCACGTCACCTGCATGGCATGTCTGCCTGTGAGCATGCACCGGCTCACAGGAGCAGGTGGGCTGCAGCCGTGGGGCCAGGCCGGTGTAGCCATGAGCATGGCGGGTGGACACGGAAGAAGGCCACGGTGTGCGGTGCTGGGCACGGCAGGGTCCAGTCCAGGCGCCCGTGCTCCTGAGAGCACAGCAGGCAGACTCCGCAATTGCGGCTGCGGGCTGCGGGCTCCCTCTAGTGGCCCCAGCTTTCATCCTAGCACAAAGCCACATCTAGCACAGGGCCCCGGGCTGCTGGATCCATGGGAGCTTTAACAGGTAACAGAGGAAAGGCCCCGCGCCAGCTACCCATGACAGCTGCATGGGGCGAGGCAGGCATTAGCTGTGGCCTGGGCATCCTCATATGTGGATGGTTTGTGTTTTTGCCCATGAAAGAGTTAGCTGATAAACTTGAATAATAATGAACTTGAGTGGAACTCTGGCATACACCACCTTGAGAAATCCCAGATTTTCTTTTCTTGGTGGTACGCACTAAAAACTGCACCTAGGGCCTTGAGCGTGCTAGGCAAGAGCCCTCCCCAACAGTCTCGTTAAGTTGCCCAGGCTAGCCCTGGGCTTGCAATCATCCTGCCTCAGCCTCCTGTGGGCTGGGACTACACGTGTGCACCACCGCACTCGGCGCCGAGCGTCCTCCTGAGGTTGCTCTGCTGGCAGCTATGGCACCAGGAAACCCAGCGGTGGGTACAGCTGGGACAGCCTGTGCACCGGCGAGTGGCCTCAGCAAGGCCCACACCGTGACGCCTGCTCGTGCCTCCCAGTGCTCAGTGCTGTGTAGTGCACCACACACCATGGCAGGAGGTCCTGCTGCGCTGTGGGGCCCAGGGTGAGCTCAAATCCCACCAGCGGTGAGTCCCATTTCTGGGGTGCTCAGCCCAGTAGGCTTTCCGCAACCTCACTGTGGCTTCCCCACACTCAGGTGAGGCAGCGCCCTGTGCATAGGCTGGCAGTGCTATGGTGGGGTAGAGGGGATGGCCCCCCACCCTGTGCACCCAGTGCGCCATGCTAGCCCCCACCCGGTGGGGAAGACCCTGACATGCCTCGGCACCACAGGCCTCACTGTGTGGTCCGTAAGTGATGCTGGTCACTGTTTTCGTACAAGTCCAAGCGTTTCACACCCGCAACAGCAGGGAAGGCACAGGCTGGCCTCCCTACTAGGCCCCTTGGGCTGGGGAGATGGCTCAGTAGAGTAAGCGCTTGCCTGGCAAGTGGAAGGGTCTGAGTTCAATCCCCGGTTCTAACAACAACAACAACACAGCTCCTACTAGGCCCCTTTTGGGCTGCTGCCTTCTGCAGAGCAGGCCTGGGGGGCGTGGGCACGGGCAACCGAAGCAGCGTCAGCTGGCAAGTGGCACGGCGCCATGATGCTGAGGACCCCCTTCTGCCGTGCACACAGTGTGGGTGCTTGGTGCTTCCTGCTGGGGCCAACTGTGTGCAGGGAGAGTGAGGCGACGTGGGAATGGAGGACAAGCACGAGGCCCGTTACAGTGTGAATGTGCTGCAGGACTCCTTCCTCTCGAGACCACAGCACCTGGGCCAGCGCCCTCTGCTGTGACAGCACGAGAGGCAGGTGCATGCACATAGACAGTGAGCTGACGCAGGATGGTGCCAGGGTTCTGCAGGTCTCCTGCCTCTTTGAAGCAGGGTCTCAGTGCAAGGCTTGGGGTGGCCTGAAGCTCGCAGCAACCCTCCTGCCTCAGCTTCCCCAGTCCTGGGTATGTGCAACCTCGCCTGGCTGACCCTAATGCTTGACAAAGCAAGGGTTCTTACACTGTAAAAAGAAAAAAAGGCAGCAAAAGAAACACGAGTACTCAATTGTTAACGGGAAGCAGGACTGGCCAGGTGTGGCGGCCCATGCCTATAATCCCAGCACATGGGAGGCTGAGGCAGGAGGACTGCTGTGAGCTTGAGGCCAGCCTGGGTTACAAAGAGAGTTAGAGGCCAAGCTGAGTGGCACAGCAATACCCTGTCTCAAAAAGACCAAAAAAAAAAAAAAAAAGCAGAACTGCACAAGAAAGAGTGAAGGCAACAGCTGTGCTTTCTAAAGCTGATGTGCTGCATGTCTAACATCCAGTGCCACCAGAAAGCCAAGCCTAGCGTGACCCACCGGGACTGACCTGTGTGTCTGCGTGCTCCTAATACATCCAGGAAGGGCCCCCGCGCCTGGGCAGGGCTGACATGGTGGCCTCAACTGCCCCTGTGTGCTAAGCCAACTGCACACATGCCGCTGCCCTCTGCAGACAGGGCCCAGGGCCTGAGTCCCTGCCCTGCTGTGTGGCCCCTGAGCCAGGAGGTCCTGCACGTGGTGGGGGCCTTACCCAGCATAAGTTCCTTCCAGAGCAGGGTCCTCAGCGTTGTGGCCCAGGTAATGGTCCATGAGCTTCTCCCTACAGGTCTGTGGAAGGAAACAAGCCACTGAA
>NW_004524689.1:2053887-2056329 GCF_000260255.1 Octodon degus
CTGGGGAGACCGAAGCAGGACTGCTGCAAGTTGAGGCCAGACTGGGCCGTTCAGTGATTTCGCAAGACCCTGTCTCAAAAAGAAAAGGTAAGTAAAGTTAAAAAGTAGGAGGGCTGGAGCTACCGTGCAGCGTGGAGGCCCTGGGTCGCAGCCCAGCATCAGGGACAGGGAGCCTTAACACGGCGCTGCTCACCGCGTTGGGCCAGCTATGCCGCTCTCACCTGGTTATAGATGTTGTACTTATTGATATGGTTCTGGTGAAAGATCAGCTTCAGAAATTGCCCGACAGCGTCCACATACACCGACTTGAGTTCCCGAGCTTTGCAGCCTGTCTTTTCATTGTCACAGAGGGACACATACCTACAAGAAAAAGCCCGCTGTGGAAGACGTGGGCTGAAGCGAGAGCTCGCCTGCCTCACGCAGCGCAGCAGTTCTAAGCCCCTGGAGGCTGCGCCCGGGCGGGGGCGGGGAGAGCCCCGGCAAACCCCCCACTGCAGTCAGCCGCTTGCCAAGCCGGCCACCTGCAAAGGGGCCGACCCGGGCCGGCCGGGCTGCCCTGCCACCGAAGCACGTTAACACTGACTGGCCAGGCCTCGGGCAGGGCTCCGGCCCGACCTGCTCAGGCTGCTGAGGCAAGCTTACCCCAGCCTGCGAAAGCGCTCTGCTTGGTACGGCACGAAGTACTCAGGCAAGCTTTCGCTGATGTAGAACTCGATTTTACTTGAGATCATGTACTGGTGCACGAGGAGCTGCAGCTTCCTTACGCGGCACCTCTCCACCATCTGAAGAACAATTTCTTGTGGAAACTGGCAGAATCTGAAAGCAAGGACATCTGTTTTTCTGGGTCTGAGGACTGAATCCCCAGACGCCGGGCTTCTGGAGGGAAGCACAGGACCCAGGGGCTGTGAGAAGCAGGGGTCGCTAGGCCCTCTGTGGTCCAGCGAGGAGCCCACTGCCGACGGCCAGACCACCAACTCATCAGGAGATGAGATGACCCTGAGGGCTGTGGCCGTGGCAGAGCCCAGAATTTTGTACAGGAAGCTGTTTGCTGAGGAAACTACCCGAGTTAGGACTCAGGTCCTAAACATGTGACCTGTGCTGGAGGACTGGTTTCCAGCTCCTGCAGCAGACGTGCAGCCTGGGGGGAAGTGACGTCACAGGGAGTGGCCTTGGGGTTGCTGGGACCCCAGCCGCTTCTTCCTCAGCTTCTGGGTGCCTGCCGTGGGGTGACAGCTTCCTCTGGTGGTCTTCCCTGTGAGACACTGTGCCCCACTGCCCCAGATGACCACAGACCCATCTCTGAAGCACTGATCCAAGATGAACCTTTCCCTCTTGATGGAGACCACATCAGGTAAGTTTCGTCAGAGGAACAGAAAGTGGAATACAGAGCTTGCTCCTCAGATGAGCAGCGCCAGCCTTCAAGGAGCGACTGCCTCGTGTGCTCTGTGCCTGGGAGGACGCTGGGTGGCAGGAATCCCTCGCTGGAACTGCTGTCCTTGCTGACCAGAAGCGCCACAGGGGCCACTGGCTGCCCCAGGAACCCACCCTCCTCTGCCCACGCTGCTGTAGGATCACTGGGGGATGCAGGGCAGTGGGAAGCATGGTGAAACTGTGTGGCCTTGGAGGCGGGCCCTCGGCCCTGTACCCAGTCCAGCGTAGCCTCAGACTCATCCTGAGTATCTGCAGGCATCTGTGCTGTTGTCTGGAGCGACCATTCCAGAGAAGTACGACTGGGGTGTGTTACAAAATCCGGCATGTGCAGCGTGCTGAGCAGGGCATGCAGGTCCGTTCCTTCACTGTGCCAAGGGCCTTGTGGTTGTGCCCTCAAATACTGCACCAGCGTGCGGAAGCACATGCGGGCCATTTCTGTGAACACAACTCAGCGTGGCTCCCCATCCAATCTGTACACCACTACTGAACCCGTGCAGCCAGCGTCAAGGACCTTCCGGGAGGGAAGTGCCTGTGGCCCTGGCCTGGGGAGGAGCCCGAAAGGTGCCCTGGCTGTGCCACTGCCCAGACAGGTGCCAATGTCGGACACCCGAGGGTGCACCAGCTGCAGCACGAGCACCCCTGCCTTAAACCCGCTACCTAGCTCAGGCTGTTCACAGTGACCCTCCTGCCTCAGCCTACAGCGTGCTGGGATTACAGGCGTGCACCACCATGCCTGCCACGGAGGCTCCTAGTTTCAGAAAAGCAATGAAAGTCACACTCAAATAGCAAGTGTTCTTATGAACGTGCGAGTGCTCAAGGAAAATGGGAAAGACTCTCTCCACTGAAGCTCGGAAACACGCCAAAGCCGTAAGATGCAAAATCCCTCACCGAGAGGTACCCAGTCCCGGAGCTGACAGCCTAAGGCACTGTGTGTGCTAGCTGCCAGCCGCGTGCAGGGGCCAGCGCGTGCTCAGGGCTGGGCAGGGTGTAGTCTTCACGTTTTCCTAGGTC
>NW_004524689.1:2056737-2062154 GCF_000260255.1 Octodon degus
GCGTGGATCATCAGTTCCCGGGCACTGAAGCCGTCTTCGTGTCCAGAAGAGCTGACCACGACGAACCCAATCTTGTGGGGCATTCTGCTCGCGGGCGCTGTCTGTAAGGGCAGAGCGTTTCTTTAAAGGAATTCACTACTCTAATACTGAAGATGGTAGTTTGTGCTGACATCTGAGGGGATTCACAAAGTATCCAGAACTTTCCATTCCTTTTTGTTAAACGCTTTAGAAAGGACTCTTCTAGTCCTGATTAACGCACCACTCACAGGGACTTCTGGCAGTATCTGTGCAGAAGTTTGACCTGTGTCATACGTGACAGGTTCTGGCCCTAGTATAAATTACTGAATTATTATTATTATTATTTTCTTTTTTTTCCAAAAATTTATTGAGCAACAAATAGCAATGAGACAGTTTCAAACCAAACTGGTATGACAGTTTCAATAATTAACACATTGCATACATTCTTCCTAGTGGTTAATTGCTGTACAAGATGCAGACATGATACCCTATTTACAAATACCATTAGAACAAATCACTCTATTCATTTAGAGAATGTAACTATATATTTATCCTAACCATTTGAATACACAGATACGAAATGGAAATTCATCTGCATCCCCTTTTTGTTGTTAAGTTCTGTTATTTGAATATTTATTTTTTGTTTATTTATTTATTTATTATTTTGTGAGCTTCGAATTTATTTATTTATTTTTTTCAAAATTTTATTGATAAACAGATAGCAATGAGACAGTTTCAAATCAAATCGGAAGTACAGTTTCAACAAATAATACACTGCATATATTCTTCTTGTTATTTGAATATTATAGGTGTGTAAACTCAGAAAAATAGTCTAAAACAGTCCAGTAGCCCATAATAGTATTGGGTCTTCTGCTTGACTGGCAATGTCAGAAATTGTTGACCTGAGTCCCCCACAGCTCAACATAACAGCATGGCTTTACTTCTTATACTATGTTTTTATACTTTTCTGCTGGGTGGTTAAGACCAAGGTAAAGCAGGACCTGTGCAACAAGAGTTGTAGCTTTTGGGTCTGATAAGGTCAGTGAAATCCCCTCAGGATTTATCCTGAGATCCTGTACCTCAGATTGTAGAACCTTTGTCAGTGTCAGCCATGTGTAAATTACTGAATTATTATGATGGGCATCTAATATGGATGGTTGAAGCCCTTAAAACTGATAGGTATTTTCAGGTGAACGGCGCAGCAGAGAAACAGGCAGAAGGAAAAAGGGAAAGGGGCTTTATTTTCTTTGAGGACACAGACAAGAATGTGGGGAAGGCTGAGGACTTCTCTCTCAACTAGAAAGAGGGAGGCTGAGGCTTTTATGGCCTTTACCAGGGGAGCGGTTGAAGGGCACGTTCATTGTTTTTTTTTTTGCGGAACCAAGGCTTGAACTCAGGCCTTTGCGCTTGCCAGGCAAGCGCTTGTTCTACTGAGCTATCTCCCTGGCCCCTGAAGGGCATGTTTAGATATACCTGAGAAACTCATTAGAGGTCTTCCCCGAGGCGGCGGGAAGGATGAAAGGAAATTATGTCCTGGGCTGAGCTGGAGAAGAAGGGGGAGGTGGTCTTGGGAAGACGGGCTTTTATTTTAAGGCATTCAGCCATACTGGTGGCCATCATGATGATTTCAGCAATTCATACTAGGGCAGAACCTGTCAAGAACAACAGCTCATCTTCCCAGGACCACCTCCCCCCTCCTCTCCAACCCAGCCCAGGGGGCACCTTCTGTTCGCCTTTCCCGCCGCCTCAGGGAAGGCCCCAGTCAGCTCCGCAGGGGTTCCTAAACATCCACCCCAAACTCCACCCCAGCAGAAGCCCATAAAGGCCAGCTTCTTCATCTCAGGTCAGAGGACCTCCACCTGCCCTCGATGCGATCCTCTGTCTTCGGAGTTAATAAAGGCCTCTTTTAACTTTCCTATCTCCTATGTTGCCCAGAAAAGCTATCAATATCTGAGCAGAACTGTGTTCCCCGAAGATACGCTGTGGTCCTTCCTTTGCTACCTGCGAATATGAACTCATCCACTAGGAGTCCTTGCTGCACATGTGACCTGGCTAAGACGAGGCTGTGGTCGAGTGCGGTGGCGCGCCTGTGACGACAGCACTCTGGAGGCTGAGCCAGGAGGACCGCACGCCTGAGGCCCGCCTGGGCAACTCAGCAAGGACCTTCCCCCAAAATGAAACAGAAAGCTGCTGGGGGGCTGGCGAGATGGCTCAGTGGTCTAAAGCACCCACTTAGAACAAGCTTAGCAAAGCACAGGGACCGGGGTTCAATCCCCCAGCACCACATGCCAGCCAGCCCCGCCCCCTGGTGGGCTGAGCTGCCCCCCAACAAATAAATAAATAAAAAGAACAGCTGCTGGGGATGTAGCGCAGGGCAGTTTCTGCTTTTACCCACAGCCCCCGCCATGCAGTCATAAGGGTAGGCTCAGTCCAGTCAGCCCAATGTGACTGGTTTTCTTGAGAAGGAAAAAGGGGCCAGGGGAGCTTGGTGGTACAGCAGTTCAGCTGCGGTGCTCACCAGGACGGCAAGAAACGAAGAAAAACAAGCACACACAGAGGGAGAGACAGACCCACGGGTGAACACCATGCGATGGCAGAGGCAGGGACTGCAGCCGCTCCCTGTGAGCCTCAGAACGGGCAGCCTGGCTGGAGACCGCGGGAGACAGGACTGACAGGAAGATCGTGGCCTGGTCCTGCAGGACACGCGGCCCTGCTGTCCCGATGCAGGTTTGCAGCTCTGAAACACATTTCTGGCCTAGTGGTGGTCTCGTCACGGCAAAAGGGAGGTGCAAACAGAAGAGCCTCTGCGCCAGCCTATTTTCTGTTAGCAACAAGGCAGGGCAAAGCTAACTTAACCACTGGCATAATTACTACGGAACAGCGTATGACAGGGAAGCAGGGACCACAGAGACTACGCTACACACAGAAACGTGTACCATGTGCACTCTCGATTGGCCGCGAGGGTATTGGAACACACTAGCTCACTGATTTTTTTGGCACTTGGAATCAAACTCAGGCCCTTGTGCTTGGCAGGCAGGCGCCATGCCACTGACCTATACCCTGGCCCATCACAACTTTTCAGTGAAGCTGACCCCGAAGCTAGCTCAGCAGCATCACTTGGAGGATGGACATTTCAATGCCTGCTCTTGCTGCTTGGCATCCAGCTCTCCTCCTTGGTATTTTAGGGAAGGGTCTACAAGGTGTTCAGGATCTCACTACTAGATCGGACTCGTAGTGATCCGCCTGTTTACAGCCTCCCAAGGGCTGGGATTACAGGCGCGCACCACCACGCCCATTCTAAGCTCTCCTCCTTGGGAAGCCCACGTTGACCAACTGTCCCCTGCTCACCCTGTCCTCTCCTCCCTGTCCTCGTGGTGCACACTTGGCCCACTGTGCAGTAAGGGGTTCAGGGATAGGACCTGAACAGACAGCCTGCAGTGCACGGGGCAGGCACAATGTTAGGACTAGGCTGCGATGACAGGGAAGGAGCTTTCTTCCCATGGGGACTGCTGGGCTCAGGATAACTCTGCCCTGGCTGCAGGGGCCACGGCGGGGCTGCCCCACACAAGTGGCGCTAAGAGGCTGCAGTGGGTGCCAGCCCCTTGTGAGCCCTCCAGTGTGGCCACCTGGAAAGCTCAAACTGCTCCAGGGCTCTTGGTTTATTGTTCCAGCACCCAGCTCCTGCTAAGCAAGCCAACGAGTTAAATCTTCCGCAAAAGCAAGACCCAAAGTCCTCCTGATGCAGGACAAAGAAGAACCTATCAGTGATTTCTCCAGGATGAAATCCACCCACTGCTCGCTGGGACGCTACTTAGGAGGTGCCACGCAAACACCCCACACTAACATGCTTGGTGCCTGGGCTTTCTGTCACCGAGAGCCCAAGCAAGGACTTTCGGAAAGAACCAGCTAGCTCGTGTTGGTAATGAACAAAAGCACCCAGAACAGAATGATAACCATGACAAACGATCTTAAGCATATTTTCATACAAAGTTCCCTGAAGGAGACCACAATATATCACTGGGAAACAAACCAAGAGAAGGAGAAAGCGCATGCAAAGAAAGCTGGCCAGAGTGATTTACTCCAGGCTCCACCAGCCCATGCGCTTTCCTGGCCCTCTGATGTCAGCACCGCACAAGCAATAGCTTCTCCCCACCCAGCAGGACCTACCACGCCCCTCACTTGCCCTCTTTCCTGGAGGGATTTTCTCTTGGCTACCCAAGCCCAAGGGCCTGAGGTCTTGCTGACCCCACCCTCCTTCCCTGGCCCCTCTTCTCCACTCAGCTACAGCAGCTGCCAGCTACCCACCTGGACACCCCTCTCCACCCTGCCCTGTGCTCTGGTAGACAAACTTTGCTTTCCTGACCTTTCTTGTCTTAAATTTGAATATCCAGCCAAGCTTAACTAAAGCTGGGCGGCACCATCCCTTGGCCTTCCTTCATCTGTGGAGCAGGGCCTGTGTCTGCCTGTCCGTCTCAATACCCTGGGATGGCACTAGGATTTACAGAGAACTTTTAAGTCCAAAAGCCAGGGTCTCCACTATCCAGTGCTGCCCTAGCAAATCTCAAAGTCCTGGCACTCAAGAACCAGGCAGGAGGACGGCAGGGACACTGTGCGGGCGACCTAGACCTCAGTGCAGACATCCACTGCTTTTCAGTGCCCCCCTCCACCCAAAGACCGTCCACCTGGAACCCTCCCGGCCCTTTTGCGTAAACAGGAGATACTTTGGGGCTCTCTACAAATCCCCATGCACCTTTAGAAAATCCGTGCACGGCAGCTACCTGGGAGGCTGAGGAAGAAGGATCGCCAGGTCAACTCAGCGGCAAAGCAGGGCGCGGAGCATAGCGCAGGGTGCCGCGCTCACTTAACGGTGTCGGGCGGGCCCGGGCTCACGACAGTGTGTGCAGGGGAGGAGCCGGAGCACGGAAAGACCACGCTTATCTGCAGCGGTGGCAGCTGTTTCGGGCTAGGCACCAGCCGGTCTGCACCACAGCAGGCGGGTTCCCAGCCTCCCCGGGGACTCCTGCACCCCGCAATCGCCAGATGCACCCCGGCCCCGCCCGCGCATCCGGCTCCCCCGCTCCAGTTGCACACCACAGCCTCACCCTGCGCAGACCTGTGAAGGGCACACGACGCTGCTTGTCGAGTAATCCGGGGTCCCCAAGGAGCTTCAGGGAACCCCGACACTTGCGGCGGGAGCACGGGCTGCTCTTTACCTCTCCAAGACCAGCGCCCGCCCCTCGGCCTCTGGCGGCCCGGCCTCCGTGGGCCCAGGCTGGGTTCGGGCGCACAGGACGACCGTGCCCCCCGGGCCGGGCTGATGGGTCTCGGCAGGGAAAGGCGGGCCGCGGCCACCCCCGCCCCGCGTACCTGCTCGCACGCCCGGTCCCCAGGCCGCCGCG
>NW_004524689.1:2062689-2070850 GCF_000260255.1 Octodon degus
CCCGCCGGGTTTCCTCCTTGCACTAGCCGGGCGCGAGGATGTGCTCCGCGCTCCGCCAGCCCAAGAGCGTCCGGCTGCGGGACCTGCACAGCGCGCGGAAGTTCGGCGTGGCGGGGCGCACCTGCCAGGAGGTGCTGCGCAAGGGCTGCTTGCGCTTCCAGGTGCGCGGGTTCCCCCGGCTGCTTTCTCAACCCGCGAGGGGCGCCCGAGACGCGTCGCCCCGGGATCCGCCTTCTCGGGGTGCGGGCGGGGCGCCCGGGCCTGCCGTGACGCCCGGGCCCCGCCCCCAGGTCCCCGAGCGCGGCTCCCGGCTGTGCCTGTACGAGGACGGCACGGAGGTGACCGAGGACTACTTCCCAGGCGTGCCCGACGACGCCGAGCTCGTGCTGCTCACCGCCGGCCAGACCTGGGGGGGCTGTGAGTGCGGAGACCCCGCGCGCCGGGGGCAGAAGCCTGGGGTCGGAGCCGCGGGCCGCGCCCGTCCGCGCAGCCGGCGCCTCCTGCCCAGCAGCGCAGCCCGGCCGTCGGCTGTCTTTGCAGTGCTGGCCGTTGAACCCAGGACCTTCGTTCTGAGCTCCATCCTTGATCTCTTCCTCTCCCTGTTTCTTTGAGGCAATGTCTTCCTTAGTGCCCAAGTTGTCCAGGCCGTGCTTGAACTCGGGATCCTCTTGCCTTAGCCTTCCAGCCTTCTGAGATTATGTTCCTGTGGCTGCAGTCTGTCTGTTTTTGTTTTTTTTTTTTTTTCTTCTTTCAATTCTTCAAATCCAGCTTGGGGTGGGGCCTGCTGCAGTTTCGCAGGTAGGGATGCAGCCAAGCTTTGTGCCTCTGCCTGGGCGGGGCAGGCCTTTGGTCCCTGAGGGGCTGAGCTGAGGTTGGCGTGAGGCTCTCCCTGGGCGCTTGCTCTGACGAGGTGGGGAGTGTGAGGCATCAGCATTCAAGGCCCAGCCTGTGAGTCTCACCTTCAGATCAGCAGAACAGCAAGTTCTGCTCGCGTGGGCAAGGGCCCTTGGGTGGGGGACATCAGCGAGTCCTGCGCAGGAGGTCACCTGGCCTCTGAGCAGAGGGTGATGTTGCTGCATGTGCTGCTGCTGCTGCTGCTGCTGCGTGGGGTGGGAGGCGGGGACGCAGCACCACAAGGCCCACTGGCTTCGGAAGAAGGGCTGGACGTCAGGGTCTGGGCATGGCCCTTGGGCTCTGGGTAGACCTGGGTGGGCAGGGCAGGGTGTGCCTTCCCTGGACTGAATGCATTTTTGTTTTTTCCTGGCTGGTGGCAGACGTGAGTGACATTGGTCGCTTCCTCAGCGTGTTTCAGGAGCCGCACTTGGGCGTCATCCAGGCTGCGCGGCAGCTGCTGGCGGATGAGCGAGCCCCGCTTCGGCAGAAGCTGCTGGCCGACCTGCTGCAGAGCGCGAGCCAGAACATTGAGGCTGAAACACGGGCCCAGGACCCGCCCTGGTTCGAGGGTACGTGGTGCGGCTGGGGGTCAGCAGAGACTGGGTGCCGCTTTTAGTACGTTTGTTTCCTGGTATCCGCGGGGAAGCCAGCACACCAGATTCTGGGAGCACTGAGCTCCCACCTACAGTAGGCCCTCGGACCTCATCCGTGTGGCCCACCACTCAGCTATAGCCTCAGCCCTTTTTACTTCAAAGCAGGGTTCTGTCTAAGTGGCCTAGCCTGGGCTTGAATTTGCAGTCCTCCTGCCTCAGCCTCATAAGTAGCTGGAGTTGTATTCCTCTTTTAAGGCCGAGTAATATTCTACCATGTGGATGGAGCCTCATTGTTTATCTTTTGGTACTCTGGTAGATGCATGCTATGTGTGTTCAGGCCATTGGTCTGGCCTTGGGACCCATTTGGAGGCGACCCTGGTAGAAAGGGCCAGAGGGACCACCCAGGGACAAGTCTCCAGCGGTGTCTGGTATGCCTCCGACATGAATACCAAATGGCATCCCTACGTGTCACTGTCCACCACCGTCCGCTGTCCTCCTGGCCTCTGGCCATGCCTTCTGGCCGGCCTGTGACTTGGAGGTCTTCCTGACAGGCCTGGAGTCCCGGTTTAGGAACAAGTCCAGCTATCTGAGATACAGCTGTGAGAGCCGGATCCGGGGCTACCTGAGAGAGGTGAGGCTATGGGTGGGCTGGGAAGGCAGGAAGCCACCCTGGCTGGCACCGGTGAGCCCCGCCCCCAGAAGAGGTGACACTCTGTTCCACTCAGCTGATGTCCCTTTGGACTATAGCCTCGCTCCCCTGGTGGAGGCCTCCCCTTCCCTCTTGGTGGGGTTCCTCCTGCATGAGAACTGGTCTTCACTTTCTTGTGTCGTGGGGATACTTTCTGTGTCCTCTTCTCTCTGGCCAACACCTCCGTGGTCACGCATTCGTGGCTGCAGGGGCATCTGACAGTGGGGTTGCTGTGGCTGTGTGGGGTGCCACGTGGGTGGCTCTGGTGATCTCTGGGTGGAGCTGATTCCTAGGTAGCTGCGTCCATTCCTGAGGAGGTGTCACTGCACACTGAGGCTGGCCAACCAGTGGAGGCTGTGGTGGGCTGTGGCCCTTAGGTGATCTCTGACTTGCTTTCCTCACAGATGACAGGACATGAGGGCAGGACTGCATAAACCTAGCCAGTGAGGCCCATCCCAGGGAGCAGGGCCCTTGAAGGCCAGGAGCTCCATGCAGTGGTTGCTGGGTGGCTCCTTCAGGTTCTCTAGACAGGGCCACAGAGGGGTGGGCGGGGACAGCAGCCCACCCCTCGGTGCATGAGAGCTAGCGGTGCAGGTGCAGACTGCGCAGTGGTTATTTCCTCACCCTGTACCCTGACCAGGTACATTCCTCAGGCGGCGCTTCAGTTTATATGGGGAGAACTGGGCACAAGCGTGCATCCTTGGTGTCACTGTCCTGCTGATGGCCCTTGGTGGCTGGTGTCTGAGCCTTGTCCTTGCTGCCCCAGAGAGGCCTCTCAGGCTATGTGCTCGACCCAGCATTCCTGGAACATGGTCGTTTTGCCTCTGTCACGCTGTGCTTGCCTGTTCCTCCTGCTGAGAAGGGCAGGGAGGGTGGCACTTCTGCATCCACATGCCCTCTCCAGCTTCCTCCTGGGCAGTGCTGGCGCCTGGCACCCAGGTGGGCCCAGAGCGTGTCCAGTGCTTGCATTCATCACTTTGCCCATCTGAGACTAAAGCTCGCAGAGGCCCAAGGTCCTGCAGCTCAGGCTCCAGGCCCTGCACCTGCCCTCCCCTGGCAGCTAACCTTGCCCTTCCTCCTAGATCTAGAGGCGGAGCCAGTCTGAGGCTCTGTGGTCTCCCTTTGACAGCAGCAGGGGGAGGGCTCTGTTGAGTCTGGCCTGCTTCCCTGAGCCCCTGCTTTCCCCTAGAGGTGGCAGGGTGGTGGTGTGCTGCTGCCTGCCCTCTGTGTGCCCCCTCCAAAAGATGACTGGGCGTGCCACTGGGTGCCCTGCCCTGGTGCCCTGTAGCGACTCACCGCGCACCCCCTGTTCCGGCCCCCCACTACCCCAGCAACACAGGCTGGGCCTTCCTGTCGCCTGCAGCCTTTGTGGCCTCGCTGGCTCTGACCTGCCTGCTGCCTGGCGTTGCTGTAGCTCAGGGGCTTAGACCTCTGACCACAGGCCCAGGCAGGGTCTGGAGGGCATGCAGGCCCTTGGCTGGGATCCCCACACCGGCTGTGGCCTGGGCCTAGGCTCAGCGGTGTCACCCTTTCCCAGGTGAGCACCTACGCCTCTGAGGTGGCCACGGGAGCTCGGGAGGAGTACCTGCGTGTCCTTGGCCACATGTGTCAGAAGCTCAAGGCTGCGCAGTACCACGGCAGCTACTTTGACAGAGCCGCAGAGGCCGGTGGCCGCCTGTGCACGCCGGAGGGGTGGTTTTCCTGCCAGGTGAGCAGTGCTTCTTGCCCCGGCGCTCCCAGGTGGCCTGCAGGGCCCACCCTCTGGGCGAGGTGGGAAAGGCACTCAGCTCTTGGTCTGGGTGTCCCTGGAGGCTGGGCGCCCGCACCCAGCACAGGAGTATGGGCTCTGCAGCGTGCAGGGATGCCCCGGGCCTGGGAGGCTCCTTTGTGACAGGCGCCATCAGGACCCTGCTTCGTTCCCCGCTGATGTGGGTAGCGCTAGTTGAGCTTGGCTTCCAGGAGGAGCACAGCCAGAAACAGTGCTCTGGGTGGCCGGGGACCCCTGGGGACCTGCTGTCCTGCATGTGTGAACAGCACATGGGGCACCATGTTGACGGGAGGCGGAGCGAGGCCCTCGCTGCCTGAGCTTTCCTTCTGCCAGGCATCAGCTGTGCTTCAGCCTCGGGCAGGGATGGTACCTGGGCCTGGCCTGGCCCTGCTCCCTGAGGTGTGGGACCAATGCAGGGCACCTCTGGCCACCTGAAAGTGCAGGTGCATTGCCAGTGCCCCCCACTGGGCCTTCCTGGTGGTTCAGGCAGCAGGGCCTGGTGTCAGGGGTGGCTTCTAGTGGCCTCCAGCACTTGCAGCCACTGCTGGCCATTTCTTCTCTGCGCAGTGGACTCTGCCCTTATAAAATCCTCATTGCCGATTCACCTCACTTTCAAGCTTTCAGCGAGCTCACTGGGCCACTCACTGGGGACCTTCCCTTCACCAGGCACTGAGGGGACACTGAGAGGCACAGCACCTTTGCCTGCCCACAGGAGGTGCCAGTGGAAAGGATGCGGAAACAGTGGCTTCATGCTGTGGTGCCAAGGGGGACCCTGGGTGGTAGACGGAGCCACTCAGCACATCTCCATAGACACGTAGTAGTGAGGAGTGCTGGCCGAGAGACTGGGCCAGCTTAGTGAGCTGCCCCAGCCTGTGCGGGTGACGGGGAGATACCTGAGAGCCATGTGGAGTGGACAGTCCGTGGCTCCAGCCTGCACTTGGTGGCTGTGGGCCCTGCCAGCCAGCGCCTTCTCTGTGGAGTGTCTCGGAGGTGGGGCTGTGGTGGAGAGCGCCCTGGTGCCCACTGAAGGGTGTCGTCCATGGGTGGTGGAGGTGTCTGGTCAGGATGCTGTCGTGACTAACAGTGACAGTGACTAAGTGCTCTCCTGGGTCCCAGAACACAGCCGGGCAAAGATTCCACAGGCAGAATCCCTGGACTCCCACTCTGTCCCAGTAGCACCATTTTCAGGGACTGGTGCCTGGGGTGTCGCTGCTCAGTGGACCCGCCCACAGGGGGGCCAGTGGAGCCCTACACCCCACCTTTCCTGTCTGCTGTCACACAGGGTCCTTTTGACTTGGAGGACTGTGCCTCGAAGCACTCCATCAACCCCTACAGCAACCGGGAGAGTCGGATCCTCTTCAGCACGTGGAATCTCGACCACATGTGAGTGTGCTTCTCGGGGACCCTGGCTGCCCAGCGCCTGGTGCCAGACAGACCCCGGCTCCCAGACCAGACCTGCAGCGGCAGGGTCCTACCCTGCCAGCCTGCTGGGCAGCTCCCGGGCTATGCCCGTGTGTGCTCCTGCTTAGGGAGGGTGCCTGGTGGGACGTGCTTGACACCCTGCTGTCCTCCAGCCCTCTAGTTCCTCTGCATGAAGTGAGGCAGTGAGCCTTGCCCGTAGCGAGGGGCCTGGCCCCCCAAGTGCCATTGCCAGGTGGTCAGAGGCTGCACGCCACTAGCCTGAGCCTGAGGAGCCGGGGTGGGGGGGGCACTGGCTGTACTTTGCTTTCCTGTCAGTGGGATAAACCACCTGGTGCCGGTGGCTTACGGCAGAAAGGTTCTTTTGGCCTGTGGTCTCACAGGGTTGTCTGTGGTCAGCTAGCTCCACGGAGAAGCCAGCTGGTAGAAGGGCCTGTGGCAGTCGAGAAGGAGAGGGAGGAGCCGGGGACGAGCTTCTGGCCTCTTAGGCTGTACTTGCGACTGTCTCCTTATCGAGGCCAACCCTCGTCACACACTCACTGGGTGGACGCTAGGGTGAGCAGAGTGCCCTGTGACCCTGTCCCCCTCCAGATGCCCCGTCTCTGAACACAGGTGACGTGGGCATGTTTTAGATCTGCATGCTGTAGACAGAACGTGGGGACTTGCGGGCCAGCTGTGGTGCTGTGGAAGCTCTGTGTGAACTGGGTGGACTCGTCAGTCTCTCCAGCATGACTTTCCCTTCTTTAACTACGGCTTTCTCTTCAGTATTGCCACGTGTGGACCTTGCTTTAGGGCGGCAGATCTTCAAGAGTTCTTTTTTTTTTTCTTTTGCGGAACCGGGGATTGAACTCAGGCCCTGTGCTTGCCAGGGAAGCACATATTTCACTGAGCCATCTCCCCGGCCCCAAATTATTTGTTTTCTTTTTTTTTTTTCTTTTTGCGGAACCGGGGATTGAACTCAGGCCCTGTGCTTGCCAGGGAAGCACATATTCCACTGTCAAGTGTTTTTGAAATGAGGCGTTTTGGAGTAAGTGGGCATCGCAGTGAAGAGCCGGTATCCGCCTTTTCTGTACTTGACCCGCTTCCACCTGCAGGGCAAGCTGTGGGTCCTTCTGACCCATTTTGTGCCTGCAGTGTGCACTCAGGGAAGCGTCCCACTTGACCCCGCCCTGTGCTCAGGGGACACACTTGTTCATCTCCACAGTGCGGGGTAATTCCGGTGCGGGCTGGCGTGGTTCCTTCAGTTCCCTTGCAGTTGGGCCTTGGGGCACTGTGTATGCCCACTGTCGTCCCTGGGCCCTGCTCCAGGGAGCTCGGCACATGTGACACTGGGGCTGGCAACGGTGCAGACTTGGCCCACTTGACCTTGCGCAGGGCCCAGGACTGGCAGTTCCAGCATGGGAATGCTGCTCCCATGTTGACCCCGAGTCCCTGTGGACTCTGAAAGACCCAGGAAAGTGCTGGGTCTTTGGGACACCTGGGTCCCTCTGGGGAGCACTGCCAGGGCGTCTCTAGGATGCCCCAGGGAACACACTCACTGGTGCTCCACGTCCTCGACGCCACTTGGTGTCACTGCTTTTCCGAGATGTTGAAGTCTGCACATGACGAGCCCGTCCCTGGCTGTAGAGTTGCGGTCCTGGTTAGTGCGTCTCCTTCCTGCTTCCTGGCCATCGGGGCCGTATGTGGTCTCCCTTAGCTCCCTTTCTGTGGAGTTCTTGGTCTTGTTTCTCTGTAGCGATTCCACTGGCTTGGCTTCGGGCCTCCGATGTCTGTCAGGACACGACACGACGCCCCTGCTGCTGTCTGTGTGTTGAGGCAACCTTCCCGACCTGCTCGTTGTGAACTTCCATCTGCCTTTTCTCTGCTGATTTGTGAGCCCCCTTCTTACATGGGGCTCCCTTGTGGTCCATTGGGGCGGGAACACTGCTCTGGGCCCACGAGACGTGGTCCATCGGGGTGGGGACACTGCTCTGGACCCACGAGAAAGTGAGCCAACCTGAGACAGGACAGTGGCAGCAAGAGGCACAGGAGAGCAGAGTGATGCTGTCTCCTGAAACACGTGCTTTTGTTGCTCGGTTATCCAGTGATGTTTATCAGGTTTTAATTAAAAACAGTTGTACTGCATTTGTGAGAAAGTTGTAGACTCTGGTGTCTGCTGCCGCTGTGGGTGGGGGTTCCGAGCGTCATGCCAGCTGCGAGTGAGAAAATGAATCATGGAAGAGAACGCCAGCCGCAGGCTCAGGGGAACTGAGGGCATCTCTGCTTCCTGCAGTGTGGCGGTCGGGGGTGCCCTGGTGAGCACGCGGGTCGTTTGTCCCTGTGCATGGGGCACTACCTGTCTGGAGAGGAGGCCTGGCAGAGGGTGGGGGTGGTGCTGGGATTGGGGAGGACTGCGAGGCGGCTCTGAGAGGTAGGTGCAGGCCCCCTGCTGCCAAAGACTGAGCACCATGACCTGTGGACTCCTTGTCCTGTGGGCAGGGTCTGCCGTCTGTCCTGCTGTACTGTCCACTCCTCTGCCCTTTCACCTCAGCCATCCTTGCCACTGTCCACTTTTTGGGGGAGGGAGGGGTTCAGACAGGGTCTCGATTTACAGCCCAGACTGTCCTTGAACTCATGGCGGTTCTACTGCCGCAGCCTTCTGAGGGCTGGAATGACAGGCCTGCGCCACCATGCTTGTTTACGTGTCCATCTGAGGTCCTGTGCTTGGTGTCTCTTGTGTGTGTTTTCGTCCCTGCTCTTTGTGCTTTGGTACCTTGCGCCTTGTGCTCCCTTTGCATCCTAGCATCCACTGAAGCTGCA
>NW_004524689.1:2071850-2088007 GCF_000260255.1 Octodon degus
TGCTGAAGACCTCAGTGCCCCTGTGAGCTCATCCCAGGGCCATGTCGTGCCTGTTTCTGGTTGCTGTTCCCTGTGGCCTTTCCACTTGTGAATGGTGGGACCGTGTGCTAGGAGACTCAGCCTCGGTGCCTTCTGCTGGACCTCAGCTCCCTGCCACCCCTCGGGAGTGGGGCCTTTTCCACCCTTTCCTTGTGCGCCCATTTTGCGTGTGTCATTTCCGCATGCCCTTGCCTGATTAGTGCGTGTGGCTGCCGAGATGCTGGGCTTCCTTTTGCAGACTCACTCGCGTGTGACATGCTGGGGCTGCTTCGCCCCTGTGACAGGGCAGCCACTGCTCTCTTGTCGGCCGAGAAGTGCTCGCCTCTCACAGCACAGTCCCTGCACCGGCACTAGTGCAGCGAGGTCTCTGGCTCTCAGGGCAGGACAGCATCTGGCCAAGGGGCTACTCAATAGATATTTTGCTCATGAGTAGGTTTATTTTTACGGCTTTGTCTGGAGTTCCCTATTCGCTGTACTATGGTTGTGCTTCTTAGGGTCTCTGCTGTGCTGTTGATTTGCTTGAGTGTCATAAAAATAGGGCTGGCCATATAGCTCAGCGGATTAAAGCACCTGCTTAAGCAGGCACAGCTGCCAGGGTACCATCCCGGGTGTGCTGTTCCGGCCCCACCCTCAGGGTGCACTGAGATGGCGATTGAGACTGGGCGTGGTGGGGCGCGCCCGTAATCCCAGCTCTTAGGAGGCTGAACAGAGGTGGATCACTCTGAGTCCGATCTATGTAGTAAGACCCTACAGACCCTGTCCTAAAGTACAAGAAAATAGGTATATAAACGTTGTATGGAAAGTCGGCTTCGCTGCCCTCCTACTCCGGTGCCTCTTGTAGGGCTACGGTCCCTGGATTTGGCTTGCATGGAATGCTGTGTCTCATGGTCAGTGCTGTCCGTACCCACCAGCAGCCCCGCATCCCTGGGCTCTGTGCTCACTGGGGCTCTGGTCCTCCTGCGGTGGTGGTGGTGGCACGAGGGTCTGTCGGGCGCGAGCGCTCACCTGCTGGATGTCAGTTGGCTTCTTTTTTTTTGTCTTTTTGAGACAGGATCTTGCTGTGCAGTTCAGGCTGGCCTTAAGCTCTCTTTGTAGCCCAGGCTGGTCTCAAACTTGCAGCAGTCCTCCTGCCTCAGCCTCTGGAGTGCTGGGACTACGGGCGCGTGCCACCAGGCCCTGCAGCTTCTTCTTGAGTGCTGGCTGACGCCAGTCCGCTTGTCTCCTGGCACTCGCTTGCGAGTGCCTGCCCTCAGCCGGACTCTCTGCCTTTTCTCTGGGTCACTGTCTGTAGCAGTCTCCTTTGGGCTCTGATGGGGACTCCTGTCTGCAGGGCAGCGAGCGTCCTGGGCCTTGCAGGCGGTGCAGGTGCCGCCTGCCGCCCTCTACCTTTCCGACTTCTAGGTGCCTTCCCGTGTGGACTGACTTGTGTCCACCAGCTCACGGCGCAGCTCCAGGGAGGTCATGAGGGCGAATGAGGCCACGAGGGGGCCAGCCCGCCCTCCGGTCCGAGAACAGGAAGGGCGCTGGCTCGCTCGCTGCGCGGGAGGCCGTGTGAAGGCGCAGCTAGAAGCCGTTCCGCCTACCAGGCCTCAGCCGGGAGCTGATCCCCGCCGGTGCGTGGGCCGCCCACCCCCGCTGCCCACTGCGCCTCCCCGTGCCCACGGTGCTCGCTCCAGCCTATGTGAATCGGTACCGCCAGTGTCTGTTTCTTCCTTGGAAGTGCTTTTCAGATTCTTTTAAAATCAGGCTGGCTTGTCTGTTTTCCTTACTTCTCTTCTATCCTTTCAGTCATCCGCTTTAAGCACTGCATGGTTGGGAGACAGAGACACGGAAGAGAGGCGCCCGCCCCTTGTTCGATGCCCCTAGGAGGGGCGTGGCTTCGCAGGCAGCCGACCCCTCCCCCGGACAGGAGCGCTTGCCTTGGTGACCCTCCACCGCTGCTTCCCTTCAGCGCTGCGCTGTCAGCTGCTGCATTCCCACTCTGCAGCAGCAGCGGGGAAGCCGCGCTGGCGTGGTGGGGCACAGGGAGGCTCAGCCGTGCAGACCCCAGCCGCCTGTACCAGGCAGTGTGGTTGAGTTCGGACCCTTCAGGCTCACCTTCCCACCTCTCCAGCCAAGGCTGCTCTGTAAGCCACACGCGCCTCCCGCGTCTGCTTCCCGCGTCTCGCCTGCAGCAGGGGGACCTCCTCTGCACCAGCACTCTGCCGGGTCTGGTGGCACAAATGCCGCTGCGGCAGAGCCTCCCTCAGCACTCCCGGAAACCTGCTCAGGGTCACTTTCTCCAGGAGTGCGCTCAGAAGGTCCTGTAAATCTCGATTCTTACCAGAGTGCGGAGGATGGAGTGGATCGCTTTAGAAAAGAGCTAGGAGCACGAGGGGCTGCCAGCAGGAAGCACTGCAGAGGCCAGCAGCCAGCAAAGACCAGTGACAGAGACCAGCTCCCGCAGAGATGACTGGGAACAGAGGCTGGCCTTAGCTGGCGGCAGCCGGCAGCCGTCCAGGTCTAGCGTCAGCTGGCGGCAGCCGGCAGCCGCAGCGTCAGCCATCCAGGTCCAGTGTCAGCGGCGGCAGCTGGTGGCTGGTAGCCTCCAAGGGCAGAGCCTGGAGCTGCATAATGAGGGTGGAGGGCCGTTATGCTCCATGCCCAGCCACCGCCTTATCTCAGTTGAGCAGAAGGCCTTCCGCTGACTGGCGACAGTTGGGGAGTGAGGAATTTAACCTTGTTCATGCATGGGGTTCTGGCTGTGCCCCTGCCTGGGAGGGCAGCTCTGAGCCCCCGCATGCCCTGCAGACAGTGTCTGTACTTACAGCATTGAGAAGAAACGCACCATTGTGCCCACACTGGCCGACGCCGTCCAGCGGCAGGACGGCAGGGAGGTGGACTGGGAGTACTTCTACAGTCTGCTGTTCACCTCTGCAAACCTGAAGCTGGTGCACATTGCCTGCCACAAGAAGACCACCCACAAGCTCGAGTGTGACCCCCGCAGGATCTACAGGCGCCAGCCAGGGACGCGGAGGCGGCGGCCTGCTCGAAAGTGCCCATGACCCGCGTGGCTGACTTCGCCGTGCAAATGGGTGCTGTTCTTCGTCACCCCAGCAGTTCCTGGGAAACACCCTGCAGCTCTTTCCTGCAGACCTGGCTCATGGTCAGCCCTGAGCCTGTCCTCCGCTTTGAGAACCCAGCCTCCATCAAACGCGGCGGGTGCTTGCAGACACTTGCAGGTCCTGGTCGTGTGCTCGGGTCTTCTGCGCCAAGTTGGCCTGTGTGGTGCATCTTGGGAGGTTTTCTGTCCCTGCCGCCCCCGAGGGGGACCTGGCCTTGGCTCTCTTCACACGAATGGCAGCTTGGACTCTGGACTTCTGAAAGCCACAGAGGGGTGTGGCTGTGTGTAAAGTGTTTACATTTCATAAAAAATACCAGGTAGACGCTGAATTTATAAAATGCAGAAAGTAGGGAAGCTGCCACGTCTCCGTAGGGAATTGCTGCGTCAAGCTGTGTGACTGCTGCTTCTGTAGGTCAGTAATGGTTGGGTGTCACTGGCTTTACGATGCCACCCGGTCCATGCACACGGTGTGAAGCGGCAGTGCTGGAAGCGCCCTGAGGTGCTGGTGCGCAGGAACAGTGCCACTGAAGGCACTGGTGGCCTGGGTTGCAGTGTCACCTGCTGGCTTGCTGGGTAGGCATGGTCTGGGGAGACACCCCAAATGCACAGGGCAGTACTCCTGGGGATGTGGTGGGCAGTGCACAGCACGGGATTTATTTCTTGTGCCATGTGTTTGTAATACCTGAGCTCTTTAAATGATCATTATGTAGCAATATTTTATAATGTACTTTGCAAAATGCTATATTTTGTGATATTTGAATTTTTTTACCCTTGATAAATCAGAGAAAAAAATAAAACTTTTCTAAGACAGACAAGTCCACAAAGCATGTGCTCAGTGAGGGGGTGCACACAAGGCCAGAGAGCTCTGGCAGGTCACCCAGGGCTTCTGTCTCCTTTAGTTACACAGTGGTGACCGAGGCAGAGCCAGCCGCGTGGGCTTTCTCAGCTGGTGTGGCAGCGGTACCTGTGGCTCGTCAGGGAGGCAGTACTGGGTATGGTGCGCCCAGAGCCCTCGCACAGGACTCGCTGGGGCTCGGCCTGCAGCTGTGCCTCGTGCTGGGCGGAAGCCTCTGCAGTGAAGTCTGCGGAGCGAGCTGCCCTGCTCCCAGGCTCCGCGCTCATGCTTCTCCTGTCTCTCACCTGAGCGCCCCAAGGGCAGCCTCCCTCCTCACCCCGACACAGCCCACCTCGCTCCAGCTCTGTCCTGAGGTAGCCCTCCACAGCCAGCACTGGTGTGCGTGATGCAGGGCCTGAGTGGCAGCAGCGCGTCCGGGTCTGGCGAGCCCCAGCACGTAGATCACACGGAGGTGGCTGCCCTTCCCTTCAGCCTGGCTGCTGGGGCAGCGGGGGCCACGAGCCTTGGGCACAGGAAAGCGGCTGGGACCCTCCCGCTGCCGAGGCCCCATGACTTGCCCGACAGATTTGAGAGGAGTGGAGCCTGACGAGGCTTGGCTGCACATGCTGAGGTCCCTCTTGAGGGCTGCAGGCAAGGGGGACAAGACCCCAGGGAGTCGTCCTGCGGGCTGGTGGGCTGTGTGCCCTGGAGGGTGGGGTCTGGGAGCCAGGAAGCACAAGCATCTGGGGCAGAGGGGCCCTTGTGCCACAGGTCCTGCCTCAGGCGGGGTGCAGGTGAGCTTGCAGCGGGCCACTCCTCCCCGTGGCAGGCTCTGGACAGCAAGGCTGCAGCGAGCGAGAACTGCGGCTTTGGAAGAAGCACACCACAGCTAGCCGCTGTGGCCCTGGCCAGCCTGCCGAGAGTGACGGGGCTCTCGGAGCAGCTGACACGGGCAGCGGCCCCTCCCAGTTCAGGGAGTAAAGGCATGCTGGGCCTTGGCAAATACCATGCTGCAGGTGGCGAGCAAAGGGTTGTGAAGCCAGTGTCTCACAGGGGTCCTGCTTCAGACTAAGGCGGGCAGGGGCAGGTTTTAATTCCTAGGTGCATGGAACCACTGGAAGGACCTAGGGGTGGACCTGACTGAGCCCTAAACGCTGACGCTCCAGGGAAGGGGGCCGAGTCTGTTCACCTGAGGCCGAGGCCCTGCACTGCCGGTCTGACCTAGGGGAGGGCTGCAGCCTGAGCAGCCACCGGCCTCATGGGAGACCTGCAGGGACACTGGACACCACAGCCTGGCCGGCTCCTCCCACCACAGAGAGGTGCTTTGCCTGCGCCACCTGGGCCCAGGGCAAGTCTGCCCCCTTCCACGCGACACTCCAGGCCTCCCCCATCTCTACCTCACTGCCAAGAGAACCCACGTGGGTTTCTCTGGTCTGCTCCCACATGGTGCCATCGCCTCCCTGGGTGTGGAGGGTGGAGTGACCCATGGTGGGACCTGCCCAGGACTGAGGTGTGTAGGGCAGGTGACCAGGACAGTGCTCCTCCAGGCAAGGTGTGAATGGCGGCCCAGGATGGGACACGTGTTCCTTTGTGGGATCAGGGACACAGCCCTTCTGCAGCCACACCGTGATTCAGGACACTGCCGCCGCTGGAGTGCGTGGAATGACCAATTATCCACTCTGGCCACTCCTCCGCCTCTCCAGAGAGGCTGCCTGAATCATTACTCATGCCACGGAAACCTGCACGTTATTTTCTCTCGCCATCAGAAAATGACTTTACAGCCAACACTTTCAAATGCTAGTTCATCAATCAATAAATCACAGAATTATTCTGAGCAGGTGAAGGTCACGGCTAATGGGAAAATGATCACCATGGAAGCGAAATGACTGCAGGAAAATTACTTGTGCGGGGAGGGGGCAGGCTTTGAACTGGGAAGCGATGAAAAATTTCATACAGGGCAGGCACCTGAGGTGCACCTTCCTCTGTGTTCGGTGCCGTATCAATAAGAGTCTATCAGTTGTGGGTCAGCTCTCAGTGTTTATTGTGTACAGCGCAATTGGATCTAACAAGATCCTCCACCCTCATCTATCTTCCTCTTCTCTCTCTTCGGGGGTAGAGTCACAAACTTATATAAGGTTTGGGCAGCCAATCAAGTTAAAGCAAGGATCATAAGCTGATAGGTCAGAATCATCATTATCCAGGCAGACATACATTTTACAAGGTTGTTTACGCGGTAACAAGAACCCGAAAGCAGGAAACAGGCGCGATCTTAGGGGAGCGGTCGGGACAGCTCCCAACATCTCCCCCTTTTTTATTAATTTTGACACACAAATCACACGGGCTCCTTTCGAGGGCATTCACACGTGGGCTGGGTAGAGGGAATATAGGGGTCTATACCCTGCTGTGCGCCATTCCCTTTGAGGGCATATCTTTGGCCGAAGACCATGCCGGGAATGGGGTGCTCATTTTTTGCAGGGCCAGGCATTGTAGAGCGGAACCTGGATGTATGTAGACATATATTTTTATCATCTTTTTTGGCATCACCAGGCTGATGATACTGCAGTACCCTTGGTCTCGCACCTCGGAACCCGCATACACGTTTTGCCCTATTTTTGGGGAAAGGAAAGGAGCCCATGGGTGCATTTAGCCAATTTAAACCTGCTGTTTAGCCATTTGCAGCAGGTAGGCCGCCATCGGTCCCCCTGTTGGGCCTTGCTCCGTAAGTTGCATAGCTGCCAATGCTGTGAGTTTAATTTGCTGTTGGGTTTGCATGAGGCGGTCAAACAAACATCTCAACATTATCAGACCCGCTACCACCGCAATAAAAATAAGAATCCAGGTGGTTAAGCGAGGCCACGAGAACCAAGAGGTGACACGGTCCCATAGCCCTGCCAAGGTCGCCCCTAGATTATTGAGCAATGAGAGGTCGAGGGTGATCGGTTTTAGATTGATTTTGTCCATACGATCTAGAGCCCCAAACACCTCTGCTGATACGTTCTTACAGGTAGGGAGGTAGGTGTTCTGAAGCCAATCATTTAGTTTTTCGTCGTGTTAGAAAGATTGGTTCTAGCAGGGTCACACAGAGACGGGCGAACAGCCATCTCTGGTCGCATAGTTGTGTGACCACATTCCATAAGTTACCAATTTCCTGCCCGATTTTGTCAATTTTTTTCTGGATTTTCAATATTGTTTGACTATTGAGTTTAATAAGAAGCTCTTGTTTTCTCAAGGTGAAGGCGGTTTTGTTGGCGAGAGCATTCACCGCATCTATGGTCAGAGCAATCTGGTTCATGGTCCATGCTTGTAAGACAGCGTGACCTACAGCCGGGACAAAGACAGAAGCAGCAACTCCGAGAACATTAACGAGCCAATCCTTAACATTTCTAGCATGCCTGGCAGGCAGTTGAGAGGCTGAAATTTGCTGGACTGCCGGCCCCACCCAAGACTCTGTTTTCACCGGCACCCAAAGAAAGCTTGGGTGATACACCAGAACCGCAAAGGGTGGGTATCCGTTTCAGCAGTTAGAAAGGTTGTACAGAGATTTTGTCTCATTGTATTGCTGAAAATCGGACGTGGCGGCAAGCAAAAATAGGAAAGGAGGGTTTACGCACACATAATTGTGGAGAGGAATACTATCGTTCTGCTCGTTTGTGCTTGTAGAAGTATTATAGAGGGTACCATTGAGCGTCAGAAACGGTCTGAGATCGAGGCAGGCCTTCAACGGGTTACAGACCTGATGCCCCATGAATACTTGGGGCCCATTAAAGGCCCGATCATCACAGTTCCCAGTGTAGTTATAATAGGAATTATAATTGGAGCATCGACTGCTGACAGTATTCTTAAGGTCTTATCCACCCATAACTGCCAGTCTCCTCCCGTAAGGGAGAAGGGAGTCGCAGTGGGTAAGCAGTGGCGCCAAAAAAGATTGTGGGTGATATTTCCTCCCGACAGGGCGGGATGATGGAGGGGGGTACAGGGATCCATCCAAGGGTGTTCCAACGGGTATGCAGACCGATTACAGTCGTTGAGACCAATGGAGGGCCATTTTACCTCCATCCGCAAACAGCGAGTGGCATTCCCTTGGGGAGTTATGGATGTCAAACACTCTCTGCGTGTCCAATTGAGGAAGTTTATGAATGGTCGAGATGCATTATAAAGCCCATAAGACCCCGCGCAGGTGAAGTTTGCAAAGGAGAAGACAAGAGTGTCGTCCTCTACTGGAAAGGAAGCATTAAAAGGGAAAGAGCTTAAGATCACCTGTTTATAGGGGAGCATGATGGAGGAGTCATTGGGCACAAAGACTGTAGGGGCACTGGGGGATAGAGCGGAAAAGGGAGCCAGGGTAGGGGGGTGTCTCCAAAGCCCCCACAAATATGTGGTTGAGTTGGACTGCGCTATAATGGGAAGGCACACCCACAGCAGGCAGAGGGTGAGACTACTTATCCATTTCTTCTGACGTTGTTGGGCCCGTATCCCGTGGCAGGCCATCCTAGTCTTTCTGTATTGGCAGTGAAGGATTTACTGTCCGTGTCAGTCGTTCAGGAATCCACAAGGGCTCGTGACCTGGTTCCTGTGGAAAAACACACACCGCACCTCGGGTCCAGCTGACCACTGGGTCCGGGCCCATCCATTGCCCTGTAAGAACATCTTTCCATTTTACCAACCCTTTATCAGGAGGAGATGGATTACAATGTTCTGCAGCAGGGGAGTGATTATCCTGGTTGAGATTTAAAAAATTAATAGTGAATAATGCAAGAGATAGCCTCTTTTTTGGTGACAGGCCATGGCCTACTCCTTCTTTTTGTTTTTGTAGAACATCCTTGAGTGTTCTATGAGATCTTTCGATTATACCTTGTCCCTGAGGGTTATAAGGTATGCCATGTTTTAGAGTAACCTCCATTTGCTGGCAAAATGTCAAAAATGTCCTGCTGGTGTAAGCAGGGCCATTGTCTGTTTTTAACATGGCAGGTTTGCCCCACGCAGCCCAGGCTGCAAGGCAATGATTAATGACATGAGTAACCTTTTCTCCAGTCTCTGCTGAGGCAAACATAATCTGTGAACAGGTGTCAACGGACACGTGGACAAATTTTAGAGTTCCAAATTCGAGGATGTGAGTAACATCCATCTGCCAAATATGATTGGGGCGGAGACCCCGTGGGTTGACTCCCAACGACTGTGTAGGGCGAGAAGGTATGTAGGCTGGGCAGTGGCGAACGATATCGCGCGCGTGAGCCCTCGGGATTTTGAAACGCTCAGCCAGAGTGCGTGCATTGACGTGAAATTGGGAATGAAAGCGTTGAGCAGACTCAAGTGCATTAGAGAAGGTGAATATCCATATCGGGCGTATGGCTATATCAGCACGAGCATTTCCTCTAGTGAGGGGTCCCGGTAGGTTGGTGTGCGCTCTAATATGAGAGATAAATATCTTAGAGCTTCCACTTAGCATTAATTTTTGAATCTCTGTGAACAGGGAGGCCACAGTAGAGGAGGATTTTATGGGGCCTGCAGTTTCCAGGATTTGTAAGGCATTGACAACGTACTTAAGAGTCCGAAGTGAGATTGATGTCATCAGGGAAGCGCAGTAGAACAACAAGTATAATTTGGAGCTCTACTACCTGGGGCTGCTCGGGAGCAAACTGGACAGTTACTGGTGGTTGTCCCATGACCACGTAAGCGCCCACACCCGATTTTGATCCATCGGTGAATATAATAGGAGCCCCTTCAATAGGTTTAATGGATGTAATCTTCGGAAAGATTACAGGGTGTACAGTGACAAATTGGACTAGAGGATCCTTGGGTAATTGATTATCAATGGTTCCCGGAAAGGTGCATTGGAGGATGGCCCAGGAATCTAGGCAGGCCGTCAGGACCTCAATTTGGTCTCTGGTGTAGGGTACATGCAGGGCTGCGGGGGGCGTTCCGAAGTGCTGGACGGCACGTTGGATCGCCTCCAAAGCGAGGAGTGCTACAGCCTCAGGATAATGCTCTATTGCTTTGGCAGGGGAAATCTTTGGGTGGATCCATAATAGGGGGCCTTGTTGCCATATGACAACCGTCGGTTGCCTTTTGGTTCTAAGAACACAAAGCACAAAAGGCTTTTCAGGGGTAATGCGTTTTAATGTAGCGTTGGCCAGTGCTTGTTCAACTAGCTGCAGCGCCTTTTCAGCCTCGGGAGTGAGTATTCTTGGAGAAGTAAGCTCAGGGTTCCCTTTTAGCATATCAAACAGGGGTTTGAGTTGACTGTTGGGCAGGGAAAGGTATGGTCTGATCCAATTAATACCACCGATAAGTTGTTGCATGTCATGTAGATTGCAAACAACATCTCTTCTGATTGTTAATTTCTGGGGGGATATCTGGGTGGCGGTAATCTTTGCTCCTAAATAAAGCGCCACCTCTGATTGTTGGATTTTTTCAGGGGCAATATGTAAATCTGCCTTCCTAAGAATAGTAATCAACTGATGCAACATCTCTTGTAAGTGGATAGGGTCCTTGCCGGAGATAAGAATATCATCCATGTAATGCAAGCATTTATTTTCTGGGAAAGATTTTTTCAACGGTTCAAGGACCGAGTCCACAAACAACTGACACATTGTTGGGCTATTTGTCATCCCTTGGGGCAACACGACCCACTCATACCTCAGATCAGGTTTTTCCTGATTCACCGTAGGCAGAGTAAATGCAAAGCGTGGGGAATCTTCAGGATGTAGGGGAATAGAGAAAAAGCAGTCCTTGAGGTCTATGACATAGACCGACCAGTGTCGTGGCAGCGCTGAGAGAGCAGGCATGCCTCTCTGGACTGCACCCAATGGTTGCATCTGGGCATTCACGGCGCGCAGATCATGAAGAAGCCGCCAATTTCCTGATTTTTTCTTAATAACAAAAATAGGAGTGTTCCATGGAGGTGTAGAAGGTTTGATATGTCCTGCTTGAAGCTGCATTTGTATCAATTCAAATGCTGCTCTTGCCTTCTCTATAGGTAGGGGCCACTGTTGCACCCAGACGGGGCTGTCTGTTCTCCAAGTGATTTTTATAGGAGTAGGTGTGAGAAGGCTCCTAGTGGCCCCTAAGAAAAACCCAGGCCCTTTTTGTCCTGTTTAGGGACAATCTGAAGAGGCGCCGGTATGCCCTGTAGTTTAACACCTAGGCCTTTTTCAGGGACATAACCCTGCTTGCGCAACATCGACTGGGCCTTGGGGGAGTAGGAAGTGGTCAATGTAACATGCATATCTGTCAGGACATCTCTGCCCCAGAGAGACACGGGCAATTGAAGTATAAAGGGTTGAAACTGGCCTCTGTGACCTTCCTGATCCTGCCAAGTCAACAACGAAGCGCTGACTTTTGGGGCATGGAAGAACCCTAGCCCCTGTAGACTCTGCTCTGCTACATTCGTGGGCCAGGACTCAGGCCAGTCTTTCTGAGAAATAATGGAACGGTCCGCCCCGGTGTCCAATAGGCCTTTGATAGATTTCCCGTTGACATTCAGAGTCAACATCAGCCGTTCCTGCAGAGTCATGTGTAGACCCTCGAAGAAACTGCCAGAGGAGCCAAAACCTCGAGTCTCTTTCCCCGCGGGGAAGCACTTGTGAAGGCTTGGCAAAAGGAGCAACTGAGCTATCTTATCTCCCTTGTTAATCAAAACAATACCCTGGAGCGCCTGAACCACAATCTTTATTTTTTCCGTATAGTCTGAATCAATAACTCCGGGGATAACTGTAAGGCCTCGGAAGGCAGCCGAGGATCTTCCCATTAAGAGGCCAACAGTGTCAGATGGTAGGGGACCGGGAAAGGAGGTATCTATTAATTGGACCCCCATTTCTGGGGTTAGTAGGAGTTCGGAGGCGGCACTGAGGTCCAATCCTGCGGAGCCTGGGGTTGCCCGTTGGAAGGGAATAGGGAGGGTTGCTGTTGTTGTTGCGGTTGGAACTGGAGGAAGGTTTGTGTCTGTGGGGACCCCGCCTGCTGGTGAGGTCCCCTCTGGCCATTTTTTGACTGGCCGTCGGGGCGTCCCGAAAGTCTGTTTTCATCTTTATCAAAGATCGAACGACACTGTGCCGCAGGATGATCGCCCTTATGGCACCTGGGGCACAATCCCGACTGGGGTTTGTCACTTCCCCTTGATAATTGTTGATTGGGACAGTTTCTCCTAATGTGGCCCGCTTGGCCACAGTTAAAACAGGCGCCTTGGTTTTTGCCTTTAGGTCCATTTTCCGACTGTTTGCCTCCACTCTTACCCTTTTGGAGTGCTGCCACCATAGCGGCGGCAAGGCCATGATTAGTTACTGGCCCACCGAGCTCCCGACATAATCGAGTCTAGTCCTCTAGGGTCTTATTTTTGTTGGACCTTAAAACATCACGGCACTCCTTAGTGCATTGCTCAAAAATTAGTTGCTTGATCGGGGATTGGCAGTCTGGATATCTGGAAAAATTCTACTCGCTGCCTCAAGCATGCGGGCTACGAACTCTGAGAATGGTTCCCCCGGGCCTGAACAATCTTGGTAAGATGGCCCGTGTGTTCACCCTTACCCGCTAACCGCTTTCAGGCTTGTATGCCACAGCGGTTGATTTGCTCATACACAGGGTGAGGGAATTGTGTTTGATCCTCTGCATAGGGTCCTTGACCCAATAGCATGTCCTTATTCCAATCACGATGCCCGTTATCCCTATTAGTTGCTGCCTGGTCTGTGTAAAATTTCTCATTCTATGATTTCTAATCTAGATATTGTCCAGGGGAGAGGCAAGCGCGGGCAATCTGTGTCCAATCCCCAGGTGTCAATAACAGGCCCGCCAAAGATTCTAAGAGAGCCAGTGTAAAGGGAGCATTGGGCCCATAGGCTGTAGTTGTATCCTTAATGGCCTTTAACTGTTCTCTAGAGGTTTATAAAACCCCCCTCCCCCTCTGCCCCCTATTTGAACAGGAAAGGCATGAAAGCCAACGCCATCAAAGGGAAGGCGTGACCAAACCCTCTGATGAAAAGAGCGCCTTCCCTCAACCTTGGCGGGGCGGTAGCCCGGGAAGTAGCTCCTCCCCCTGCCAGGGTGGGGCGGTGGGCCACAATGTCCCTGGGGGGGGGGGGGCTGTGGGAACAGGGCCCACACCAGGGTTGTGGGAGAGTGCCACCTGCTGGAACGGATTGGGGAAAGTCAGCGTATCCTGGGCAGAGGGGCGCCTGTTCCCCTTTGCGGGCCGCTCCCCACGCATTTGTAACGGTCCCCTTTTTGAATATCACTTCCTCTTCGGAACTCTCCAAGTCCGACCGGGAACTGTCAGAGCTTTCCTGAGAGCCAGGCTTATTTGGGGGGCCTTTAGGATCAGACTCTGCAGGTGGGATGGGCGTTTCAGAACACTCAGAGCGGGCTTTATCTAATGTCTGCCTAGCCAAATGTAGCTCGGAGGCGTTCTCATCAGCCAAACAGGCTCTAACTAGTTCCCACAGGGGCAAATCCATAGGGTCCAACTTGCCCATAGCCTTAGCACTCAGCAAATCCCCTCCCAACTTCTCCCAAGATGGGAGTTAGGGAGCCTGTGGACCAGAACCAGGGAGCTATATCATTAACATAATCTAAAAAATGGGTCAGGGTGCCCTGAGTAACCCGTATGCCGCGAGATTTGAGCAGCACCCTCAAGGAGGCAGCAAGGGGCTTGCGGGCTGCATTACCCATGGTGCAACAAACGAAAGGTATAAAAGGCAAGCAAAAGAAGGACACGAGGAATATCTAATAACCCGTATTCCCCTTTTGCTTGTCCCCCGCACCCTCAACGCTAAGGGTGCGGAGGCCGGCGCTTCTGTAAGAAGCACCGTAGAGTTTACCGGGTGCGTCCACCCGGCCCAGGCAATTTAGTACTCACCTGGTCCACGTACGTGTCTGCTGTATCGTGTGTAACCGACCCGGGGTGCGGAGAAGAGATGCTCTAGGTCCTCCGGTGTTGTTAGACCAAATTGTTTCCCTATCTATTGGCTACAACGGGGAACGCACCTCTGCGTCACTTGGCCAGAGTGAGCACAGTGGTAAATTAAAAGTCCCCGTACGGGCCACCAGTTGTTCGGTGCCGTATCAATAAGAGTCTATCACTCGTGGGTCAGCTCTCAGTGTTTATTGTGTACAGCGCAATTGGATCTAACAAGATCCTCCACCCTCGTCTATCTTCCTCTTCTCTCTCTTCGGGGGTAGAGTCACAAACCTATATAAGGTTTGGGCAGCCAATCATGTTAAAGCAAGGATCATAAGCTGATAGGTCAGAATCATCATTATCCAGGCAGACATACATTTTACAAGGTTGTTTACTTGGTAACAAGAACCCGAAAGCAGGAAACAGGCGCGATCTTAGGGGAGCGGTCGGGACAGCTCCCAACACCTCTGGGTTTATCTGTTATGTCACTCACTTCCTGTGCCTCAACGGCAGACGGCCTGGAGGTCACAGCTGGCTGTGGTCACCACCCAGAGGCTCCTGCTCACTCAGGAAAGTGCCCCATAGCTCACCTGGGCAGCCGGGATGCCCAAGCACAGCACTGCCGGAGGCAGGAGTGCCGGGGCAGCCCGCCCTGCGAGGGAGCGCTGAGGGCGGCTGGGTGCAGCCTGCTCTCCCGGGAAGCAGCTTGTGCTCTCCCTTCCCTGGCTAAGCTGAGCGAGAGCAAGTCCCCGAGGGGAAGGTGTGTGGTGCACGGCTGTCCTAAGGCCTCCGGGACGTGTGGTCCCAGCCAAGGACAGGACTTGTGTCCTCCCGAGGTGCTCAGACATTTGAGGAATAGTGCTGAGTACAGTTCTTTAAAAGTATTTCCAAAATATATATTTTATTCCTTTTCCCCGTGTGTTTGGCAAAACTGTCAAGGCGGGCGGTTTCACATTCACACATAGCTGAGCCCTTCAGGGACTGGCCCGGAATGAATCTTCAGGTCCATCCGCTCGCGATGACGGCCACCAGCCTGCGTAAGCTCTACGTCCCGAGCGGCGGCAGCGGGGCCTGCCTTACAGATCGCTTGCTAGCCCATGCCCTGCTGGCCCACTCCGGGCAGCGTGACAGCAGCTCACGGTGCCGCGACGAAGCCTCCCCCAGGCGCCCGGCGACGTGAGCCGCCCACGTGCACAGGTCACCGTCCCAGTCCAGCAAGGACACATTCTCTGGAGACGCATTTTATATAAACTTCATGACCCACCAGACCACCCTTGCAGTTGCCGGCTGCAGTGACCCGCAGCCCCACCCCCGTCGGCCCTCTACATCTCTGCGCCTTCGTCCTCCTCGTCCTCCTTGGCTCTGAAGTGCATCTTCCTGAATTCCCGTCTGCTCATGGAAGGACAGGACGACGAGGCCGGTGGCAGGTCCTTAGTGGGGAAGAAAGAGGGACTTGAGTCTCGAGGGACACCATCTGAGCACCTGCACTGCGACACTCCCACTCGGCTCTGGGTCTCGTGGGGCAGAAAACAGTGCGTCTGAGCGCGCCACCCCTCGGTCAGAAGCAAGCCGGCTGATGAGGACAAGATGGGCGTGGTGGGTGGGGTCTGGCACCCCGAGGGCCGTGGGTGCCCCCTGCGCCTCCACCAAGGCATCAAGTGGCACTGATTCTCAGGCTGGGAGCTGGAGCCCTCAGCAAGGACCAGAGCTTTCCTTGGGTCAGGGCTGCTGCTTTTTCTGAGACAGTACTCAGATGTGGACGTGGTGGGAACAGAACTCGAGACACAGTTATGCCTGAGCCCAGCAGAGGTCGGGGCACCGCTCTTACCTGCATGAACTCCACGTTTCCGAAGAACCGGCTCACGGGCAGGGGCTGATTGCTGTCCTCGTCCAGAAAGACGCTGCTGTCTATCTGAAGCAGCGGCACCCGCGTCTCCCCAGTGGTCAGCGCGGATTCCTCTGGCCCCCCAGAGCTTCGTTCCGACTCCTCTGCCGCCGCACTGGTACAGGGCTCCAGTGGGGATGGGCCACCTTCAGTCTTAGCTGGGACAGTGTCACTCAGGCACTGGCGGCCTGTGTGAGAGTGAGCTGCAGCCTCCTGGTGAGCAGGGACGGCAGTGTCCCTGCCCGGGAGCAGTGCATCCTCTTCTGCAGCCGTGTCCTGACAAGGGGCCCCGGGCACCACTTTGGGGAAGGCAGCCTTGTTGCCTTTGGAGACGAGTTTCTGTACTTCTGCCTTCACGAGGTGATCTTTGTCATACTTGAACTTCTTTGAAGTTCGCCTGTCTGGG
>NW_004524689.1:2088902-2092299 GCF_000260255.1 Octodon degus
GTCAGCAAAGGGGCGGAACCCAGGCTGATGGCCAAGCATGAATCCAAACAGGATCCCCAGCACTATTCCGCGTGTTCTGTGTCCCCGGGGAGGCATGTACTTTCTAAACACAAATTATACTGAAGGACTGTATTCCCTCTGGACAGGAAGCAAGCTTCACGAAGGCGGCGATCTTCTCTTTACTCGCCAGGTAGGGCCCGCTGTGCCCTACATGCTCAGCAGATATTAAGGTGACTGGCAGAACTTTATAAGCCACTCTGGAGCATGGCACCTTGCCAGTCACTGGGCACAGCTGTGTCCCTGAGCCCTGGCTGAGGCCTCAAGCAGGCAAAGCCACCTCGGACACGAGTTTGGGGACAGGCACTTCTTGGACATTACAGCTGCACTGAGCTACGTGCAGACCAGCGGAGGCCCTTTCTGGCCTTGACACTGCCCTCACTCAAGGCCTGTATGAGGGTGAAGTACTGTAGCAATGTCCTTGTCACTGGACAGGCCACCTTCCCAGTGGAACCGCTGGGACCCTCAGAGCTGGGTCTCTAGCTGACACACGCGTGCTGTGGCAGATGCCAGAGAGCAGCCCCTGCCCTGTGGAGGGCGCCTTCTATGAGAGCTGTGACAGCACTGTCACATGTCCCTCTGAGGGGAGCCTCCTCGGTGTCTATGTGACCTTCATGTCTTTCAATACAGCACAGCTCGGCGTGACAGTGCTGGGTCCCTCTGTGGTACAAAGCTCACCAGGCATGCTGTCTTGGGGGGTGTGGAGCCGGCGATGTCCTGGGCAGGGGTCACGATGTCTGCAGAGCAGCTCCGGGCTCTCAGGCGCGCTGAAGATCGCACTGCCCCTGTGAGCTAGACCAGCGAGGCTCAGTCAGAGCACGCGCCCAATGCAGTGCGCTCTGTCACCTGCGTGAGGGACAGCCACAGCCCGAGAAAATGCATGTCCCTCACAGCTCTGCCTGGTTCGGCGACAGGGTCCGCTCACCACCATCCTGGGGGCTAGGACAATCTGTCCCCTTTGCCTTGGATGCTGTAGGACATGAGGTCACTCCAGGGGACACAGAGTAAGGAGCACAGAGCCTTCCTCAAAGTCATCACACTGTCACACTGTTATGTGGGGTCCCAGTCCCCCACAGCAGGCAACATGACAAAGAGAAGCCCGCCGGCCTTATGGCTCCTCCCAAGTTATACTTCTGATCACGCAGTTCAGAACAAGTAGCTCCTGCCCCACGAGGCCTGCTGCCAGGGCACCGTGCACCTCTGTTACCCCGAATAAAGTCAGAGCATTTAAAACAACCTGCTTTAGGAATAATGTTAGGCTTGGAAAAGCAGCAGAAAATAGTACAGGGCAGCACCAAGAAATTAGCACCAGTACAGTACCGTCAACTGAACTGCAGGCTTTATTTGCATTTCATCAGATTTTGTGCAAATTCCTTTTTTCTGTTCCATAATTCAGGCTAGGATGCCTTGTTACCCTGAGCAGCTAATACACTTTAAAGCTCACCCTAAAATTTGAAGGTGAATAATAAAGAGAAGCGATGACTAAAACTTAGGAGTGAAGGGACAAACCCGAAGCTCAGAAGCTGCTGTCACAGCGGGCCAGGCCCCAGCCCTGGGCACCTGGAGGCTGCCAGATGGAGGCACACCACCCAACCACAGAGGAACCGCACAGAAAGGGAGAAGCAGGCAGCTTGGAAACCGCAAGGACCCCTCACTCTCCCACCCGACCCCGACCGGAGCCTGGAGTCCCAGTACTTGAGCCCCCGAGGGAGGCACAGAGCTGGAGAGCACGTTTTAAAGAGGGCAGAGGGGAGACATCTCTAAAAATTCTCAAAGTCAAAATTAAGGGCAGAACCTTGAAAGCAGCACCCCTTGCCCTTCAGGAAGAATCTGCTGGCTGCCTGAGGGGAAGCAGGCCAGGCTGCGAGCAGAACATTCAAACATCTTCAAAGTACTGGAAGAAAAAAACGCCCACCAAGAATCCTGTATTCAGCCAAGCTAGCCTTCAGAAGGGAAGGCAAAATAAGGCACTTCAAGATAAAAGCAGAGAGAATCTATTTTCAGCACTCCCCAAAGAAAGCCAGCACCAGGGAAATAACTCCTTGTGAAAGATACTTTACGTCTTCTTGGGGTACTGGGGATTGAACCCAGGGAGTGCTAAGCTACACCCCTGGCCATTTTTCTTTCCTAAATGACTTAAGCAACTGCACACAGCAACACCTGGAAGACAGGCGCGGAGAGACACTGTATTTGTCACAAAACGCAGCGGGGCCGGGCTAGCTGCGGGGGGCGCGGCGGGTCCCAGCTGGGTCTGCCCGCGGGAAGCGCAGCGACGCCACAGGTCTGACAAGACAGCGCAGAAGGCTGCTCGTGGGAAGAGCGGGGTCTCTCTGGAGTCAAGCCAGTACGACCCTGTCGCTCATTCAGATGTGTGTGATGAAATGGCCGAAAGCACAAAATACGGTGAAAAAAATCACTGAAACATGAAAGAGAAGTGTTCACTCGTGCAAAGCAAGAACGCACCAGAAGGCAAACGTGTAAGCAGGCCTCCGCGCGTCTGTCTGCGGGTCTCGCAGGGGAGGGGGCTCCATCGAGTCACCCACCGGAGGGCCCACTGCGAGTCCCAGGCCGGCCCTGACTGCACGGTGAGACCCGGCGGGGCTGTCAGGCTGGATGCTGGACAGGTCCAAGGCGCGGTCCGCAGGGCCCCAGGGAGGCGGGGTGGGCGCCCCTCGGCCTGGCCTTTCCCGCAGCTGCATCCCGGGCCCTGCAGCCTGGCCTCGGCCCCGCCGGCCTGGGGGAGGGTGGACCCCCAGCTGGCGCCCTGCACCTGGCGCCCTGCACCTGCCTGGCAGGGCCTGCCCCCCCCCGCTGCCCGGCCAGGCCCCCCCTTGAGGCGAGCTCCCCAAGGCCGCCCGGAGCGCGGCCTGCTCCTTTCCGCGCAGTCTGAGCGCCCATCCCAGGGGGCCGGGTTTACGCCCCCTTCTGGGGCGCGGTCCTCCACCCCCAGTCGGGCGAAGCCCGAGAGCCGCGCTCCCGGGGCGCGGCGGGGAGCCCCCTAGTGCTTCCCGTCCTCCGGTCTCCAGGCCGCCCCGCATCCCCGCGGGCTGCAACCCCTCACCTTCCGGTTCCTCATGAGTGTGAGCAGCGTCTCCGCCCCCGCGCCCAGACCTCAACAGAGCAACCACCCTGCTGCCTCAGCCCGCGGCTCCGCAGCGAGTGGCGTCATCGCGGGCCTGGCCAATCAACGCGCGCCGCTCGCAGCACGTGACCCAACAAAGTTTCTCTTTTGCGTGAGCAGGCGGGGCGCAGCTCCTCCCGGATTTAAAGTGGGGGCGGCGCGCCGGAACCGGAAATATGGGTACTGGCGTGCGCTGGCCTTGCTGGAGGCGAGGGAGGG
>NW_004524689.1:2092684-2110762 GCF_000260255.1 Octodon degus
GGGGCTGGAGGGCGCGGGGCTGGAGGGTGCAGGGCTGGAGGGCGCGGTCTCTGCCCTGGGGTGCAGCACGGGCACAGGCATGCCTGTGACCTGCATGCGAGACATGTGCTCCGCATCGAAATGGGAGGTGGCTGCATGCTTTTTCAGGTTTTACGTGCGGAAACTTTGTTGGCACAAGCACTAGGGAGGGTTTCCCGTTACAGTACGGGGGCCACAGCGACAGCAGGCACAGACAGCAGGCTGTGCCGGTCGACCGGCTCCCTCTAGTCTGACCACAGGCACGGTTGAGGCGGTGTGTGTCAGGCCCCGCCTCACTTGGACAGCTGAGGACCTGGGGCAGCCGCTGGCAGGAGGCTCCTGGAGGGATGGGCTTCTGGCCATGAACCCCGCACACGGTACCTGCACGCTCACCCACGTGGCCCATGTGGCCCCCGATCCCCAGCCCTGCGCCTCTCACGTCCTTACTTGTTGTGTGGACACAAAATGGAAACGACTGATGTGGGATTGGTGGGAACGGAAATTATATAATTGCTCGCCAGCTATTAAAATCCAGGGCGCAGTGCTCTGTGCCACTCGCTGCCCTCCCTGATTTCAGTTGGGGTCAGCATCTTGACAGATGTGGCTCTGGAGTTTGAGTCCTCTCGAGTGGGGGCTTGATCCTCACGAGCAGTTTCTCTTCGTGGGAGCACAGGACATCGAGGCCAGTGTCCCCCACGATGGGGTCTTTTCCACAGCCGTGCTCGGTGGCTCCCCTACTCCCAGCTGGGTGGGGCAGGTTTGTAGTACTCAGCTGTGCAAGGCCCACCCGCGCCTCCTTGCTCATGTCTGTCTCTCCCTCTCACTGCCCACTTCTACTTAGAAGGGGAGGCCCTGTTATTTACTCCATGCTGCTGCTCTGCTCTAGCTCCTAGTGCCCGCAGGCTCTGGACACCATGAATCCAAGGGCTGGGTCCTGGCATAGCTCCCCGCTTCAGCCTGCGTGTGACCTTTGTGGGCGCTTGAGCGCTTGCTGATGGCTTGTGGCAGAGGCCGGAGTTGCCCGCTGCTGTCCCAGCCCCTGCTGTCCCAGCCGGCCCGTTTCCTGCCCCCTCAGCTCCACTGCTGTGCACGCTGCTCTGTGGGGCCTCCTTCCACCTCTGTCCCTGTAGCTCCCCATTCTGCCTGGCTCTTCCATCTTCAGACTCCAGCCCTTGCCTTACGTTCTCATTGTTGACATACAGTATGAAACTCAGCGATGAGAGGTTTTTGCTCACAGATGGTAGATGTTTCAGGCTGTAGTTGGCCAACTCCAAGGCAGCATGGATGGCAGAGGGGCCTGGCAGAGAAGAAACCGTCTATGGCATGGTGACAGGAAGCCGAGAGAGAGCTCGAGGGAGGAGGAGGGCTGTCTGCAGCCCTCCTGGCCGCGCCCCCAGTGGCCTTCCTCCTCCAGCCAGGCTCCGCCTCCCAAGCTCTTTTAGCGCTAAGCTGCTCAGGAGTGATCCACTCGTGAGTTACCGCTCCCTCACGCCCTTATCGCCTCTCAAAAGCCTCGTCTATGTGAGCAAGAGGCTTTAGGGGAACATCTAGGTATGAACCATAACAGACTTCAGCTCCCTTTTCATTACGGCCTTTTTTTTTAGCATTCTTTCCCATGGGCTATAGTGACAAGGTAGGCCCTTTTCTGCTCTTTCTAGTTCCTTTTGTGGCTCATATATTAACACATCTGTGGAGCCCCCATTTAGGGCCATAAACAGGGCCGGGGTCGGGCAGAGGTGGTTCCCAGCTTTGCTGTGTAGGCAGGGGAGGTGGGTGTGATGGAAGTGCTCAGAGGAAGAGCAGCAGAAGGGGCTGGGTGTGTGTGTAGGGGTGGGGTGGGAGGCGACAAGGGGTGGGAGCCAGAGAAAGCACCTTGTCACCAGGGTCACCTCTGCTCTGCTGCCTTTTCAGGACCACCCAGAGAAAGTGGGCAGGGGTCCTCTAAGGGTAATGGGCCTGGTGGGCCACGTAGAGGTGATAAGTACCGAGGAAGTAGTCTTGGATGCTGCTGCTCCTCCTTTCTGCTGTGTCCCAGAGGGTAGACCATGCCAGATGGAGCTGAAGCTCAGCCTGTCTCTGTGACTTTCTCACGTCCACTTTATCTGTGGCCGGCTGCACCCCTGCTCTTGCGAGTTGAGTGGCCATGGTGGGATGGTGGTGTGCAGTTAGGCTCTTGATAGGTTGTGAGCCCCCAGAGGACACAGGCCTGCTCGGTGGGCAGTGGCTGCCAGGTTGCTGAGCGCCAGGTGCCGCACAGATGGCTTGGTGGTAATGCACGCGGAGGTCAGCACTGTGGGATTTGGGGGAACTTGGTATGCTGGTCCGTACCACAGATCTGCTGCTTAAACACCACTGTGTCCACAGCTCGGTATTTGCCTTTGGCAAACGCTGAGCGGCTAATGAGATGTTGAAGAGAATCTCCACCTGATTAATGGTCAGGAGACTCAGCCAGACCATCCTGCCCCGAGCAGGGTGCATTCTTGCCGAGGGCTGGTGGGCTCGTCTGTCACACCCTGATTTGCTGTATTTAAAAGAACCATGTAATAGAGAAGGAGATGGACAGTCAAGCAAAGCTTGGGGTCTGCTTTTAAAACACTCTGGGGCCAGCGAGATAGCTCAGTGAACTAAGCGCCTGCTTTGGCAAGCATAGGGACCAGGGTTTGATCCCTGGTCCGGCACGCTGAGCTGGTGATAGAGTCCAGGTGTGGTGACACATGCCTCAATCCCAGTGCTGGGGAGGCTGAAAATATGAGGATCACTATGAGTCCGAGCTATGTAGTGAGACTCTGTACCAAATACATAAAATGAAAAAACAACTGTCCCTTGTCTTCACAAGGACTGTCTTGGTGGCCAGCCCTCCTGTTCCTCTGGCTTTGCTGGTCAATAAGACCTGCAGTTGGGCAGCGGGAGTCAGGTCGGTGGAGAATGGCTTTCTGGAGTCAGCACCACATGGGTGTGGCGGACAGCCCCTTGCAGAGCTCAATGTCTGGAATGTTGCCAGCCTGCTTTGCAGTGATCGATAATCTGTGACGTTAAAATGTTTGAGCGAGTGGACTATTTTCTGCCTGAAATATCCCAAAACCTGCTGGGAGCAGGACACAGCTGGAAACAGCAAGACCCTTTGGATTTAGGAGGAGGAACGGAAGTAGAGGGGGAAGGAGGAAAAGGATCCGAGGAGAACTGAGATGTGCTACCTCTTGCGTATAATTCCCTGTGAGGCATGTGATCAGCGCGTACTACAAACACAAATAAAATGGACTTTAAAAAAGATCCTCAACACTGTTTCCCTTCTTGTTTACCTCTCTTTCCATTTTTGGCTTCTCTTTGATGTGACGCAGAACCATTTTGGCAAAGCCACAGACAGACGTGTAGCGACAGCTCTTAGCCGTGTCCGGGGCTCCGCGCACATGCCAGGCAGAGCTGGCACTGTCTGCAAATGCCTTTGCACGTGTTGTCCCTGTGACTGCGACCCGTTTGGCCCGTCCCCTGGCCATTTCCCCAGCTCTTGGCTGTGCTTCAGCACTTTGAGAAACATCTCTGCGGAGGGCAGAGTGTGGGTCCTGGTCGCCACCAGCCGACGTGGCTCTGTGTTGAGAGTCAGGCCACCCCCGTGGGGCCAACCAAGGTGCATGGCGGGACACAGCTTGCCCCAACGATGACATCGGGAATGAGTGAAGGTGCAGTCCGAACACACCCTGCACACTGGGAGCTCTCAGATCACCTGGAGCGGAAGCTGGGCCTCCCTGCCTCCTCGGAGCCCCCTGCCAGCTGAGGACTCAGTTACGCTGTCCTTTGAACAAAAGGCCTGGGTTTGCAGAGCCTGAGAAAGGCTAAATTTCCAGCTCAATGAGAAAGTTCTTTTTTTTTTTTGTTTTGAGAAGCTTTGGGCAGGCAGGAAGAAAAACAAAGATGAAGAGCCCTGTTTTGAGCACTCCCTTGATTTCCAGGGGCTCTGGGGGTGGTGGGAGCCTGCCACATTGAACGGTCACACCGTAGGAGGAGGTACGCAGATCCATACCTCAGCAGCCCTGTTCCTGCCTCCCACTCATCACAGAGCTCCCTGTCCCCTTGCCCTCCCCGCTCATCTGGCTAAACATCGGGGACAAGTTGGGGACAGCTGCCACGTGAGTGCACTTTGCCCAGGAGCCTGGTGATCACTGCGCTGGTGCTTTCCCGTCCGTGCTGAGGCTTGCTTGGGCCACACGCACAGAAACAGGAAGCCCTGGCTTGAGGGTGACAAGTCTGTTGTCAGGGTGTCACCATTGTGGATGTCCCAGAATCTTCACGCCCTGCAGGAAGGGCACAGGAGAAGCTCAGGGCCGGGCTGTGCCTCTTCTTGCTGATGCCATGTTTTAGCAGGGCGTGGCTGGTTAGGACTGGGGACCTCCGATGTCACTCGGATCAGCTTCGAGATCTGTTCCCGGATGTGGCTTCCCAGGGCTAACTTCGTCAGACTTCAAATCAAGCAGGGTTTCCTCTGCGCGGCAGAGAGAGTAGAAGGTGTCAGTGTCTTCCCCCGAGCTGTCCACAGGGGCAGCCAGGACAGGCAGGAGATGCGGTAAGGACAGGTCCTCTCTGGAGGATGGGGCAGCCTGTGACAGCCACCTTTCCGCTGGGAGCAGCCACCTCACGCAGTTGTGCTGTCCATGATGGGAGGCTGGCACTGGAAGAGGAAGAGAGGTGTCAGGCTAAATGGGTCACCCTCAAGCCTGGGCAGCAGCAAGGCAGCTCTGAGTGTGCCGGGTGCCGTGGGAGCTGGCGGGGTCCCCTCTGTGGTCCCTGGTCACTCTGGTTGCTTCCATGTGGAGGGATTCCCCATTCCTTGAAGGGCATCTGCCTGCTGCGGTCCCTGCCACTGGCATCCTGTCCTGTGTTTTGCAGGAACTCAGAGCGGGTTCAGTCAGCACACTTGGAGACTGCCAGTGCTGCCCCGTGGCACTGAATGTTAGCATGGGTGGCGAAGCCAGGGCTCCCTGCTTCCACTCCTAGCAGTCGCAGGCGTGAGCTATGGTGTGAGAAGTGATCTCCACTCCGTGCTGGCTCCTGCCCTGTCTCACCTGGCTGTCTAACGAGACGGTTTCCCCTTGTCTTCCCTTCTTCCCAGTCTGGTCACAAAGCGGGAGGCAGCTCTGCTTCGTTCCTGGCCCCCAGGTGGGTCTCGGGTTCTAAGCATCGACACACACACAGGCTGCAGCTGCTGAGGCTTGCGCCTTGTCTGGGATGCTGCAGCAGAGCCATCTGGAATCGCTGGAGATTGGCCTGAATTCAGGAGGTGTGACTGTTGTGGGCCCAGAAGCTGGGGAGAGCCTGCCTTGTCCCACAGAGACACAGCATGAGTTCAGGCCACCTGCAGAGTCAGAAGACCCAGTGCCTCGTCCTTGACACCTGCCACAAGGGCAGCAACCCCAGACCAAGCAAAGGCCGGACTCCTGGCCCAGCTCACAGCCAGCATGGTGAGCACAGAGGTGGCTTCTCATGGGGAATGGACACAGGAGGGGTGCCGGGGGCAGGGTACAGGAGAAACACCTAGAGCAAGCCCTGCCTTTCCTCCTGGGGCATCACCATCTGGGGACTGGCATGTGGCAACACATACCACATCTAGCCCGCCAGGAAATTGGCTTGAGCCTCAGTGTCCGGACCTACTGGCAGGGCTCAGCCACACGGGCAAGGCCGATGGGTTGCCCACACAGCCGGCCACTGTCCCTCGGCTGATGGATGTGGTCCTGAGCCTTCATCGAGTCCTCCAGCTTGTCCTTCTGGGATGTCCGTGTCTACCCTAAGTCACCAGCGTGGCTGCCCCCTAAAGCCCATCATTGGGCTATTCAGGGGCATCCAAAGTCCCAGGTGAGCAGGGTTACTTTTTTAATGCAAGACATCGTAGAGGCCACCTCCCAGCAGCTGAGGATGTGGTCAGGCAAAACTAGACCTTTGCCACACACAAGAGCTGGAGCAGGTACAACACACACACACAAGCACAGAGGCAGAAAATAAAACTTGCCCTAGTGGGTTTATAACTCCCTTTTTTGTAGATTGGTTCAAGCCCTTCTTATCTCCCTTTTCCTGATTTCTGTTGAAATTCCCTGGAACTAACACCCATTGCATGTACCTGATGACAAAGAAAAAAGGTGTTATAGAACATTTTCCTCTAAGGAATGAAGAGGCACCCTGCCTTCTGCTTAGTGAGGGAGAAATGCTCTTTTGAATAATTTTTTAATTTGCTAAAAAATTTCTGACTCACTTGCTAAGGGGACGCAGCCTTCCTGCGGTGAGACACGGGGGTGGTGCTGTCTGAACATCTGCACTGCACTGAGAAGCCACCACAGCCTGGTGGTAGCACGGTGGGGAATCACTGGTGGCTCCCGCCTTGCCCTGTGGGGTGGACACCACCTCACCCCAGCTCTCCCTCTGGGGGGCATAGGAGCCCTAGTGAGGTTCTACTGTTCAGCCAGCCCTGCTATGAGTTCGGACATTTTTCCAAACTGGAGGCCACCTCTGCTGGCTAGAGACAGCTGCGATCCAGCCACGTGGAGCTGCTGACCCTGGCGTCGGACTCTTCTCCTAGGGGGTTGGAAGTCAGTGGTTTGGTATCTTGTGCCCAGCAGCCCCGATCCCGGGTCTCACTGGTTCCCACAAGCAGGGCAGTGAGTCTGGGAGAACATGATTTTAGCTTGAGATTTCCAGGGTGCTCTCTCTCTCTCTCTCTCTCTCTCTCTCTCTCTCTCTCTCTCTCTCTCTCTCTCTGGCTCTCTCTCTCTCTCCCCTTCTTTCTCTCCTGTCTTCCTTCTTTTCCTTTTCTTTCTTCCTTCCCCCCTTCCCTCCCTTCCTCCCTCCCTCCTCCCTTCCTTCTTTTAGAGCCAGGGTCTCGCTATGCAGTTCAGGCTGGTCTTGGATTCACTGTGTGGCTCAAGCAGGCCTCAAGTTCACGCCATTCACCTCAGCCTCCCAAGCACTGAGATTACAGGTGTGTGCCACCGTGCCCCACTCTGGGGAGCTTCTCCTGACGGTGGCTTTTAAAACTTCGCCCCTGGAGCGCACAGCACCAAGGACAGCCCTCCCAGGTCCTGGACGAGCAGGGCCCCTGCCAAGCTCCTGTGGCCTGAGACCGGGGTTTCCGGTTCCCTCACACACCTCTCGCCTGGGCTCCTGTACCCACCAAACGGAGGATGGGGGTGCAGTGCTGCCCCAGTAGCCCGGTGGGGGGGCATTTGTGGACATGTGCTGGCCAGCACCTGCCTGGCGGGGGCCGGGCTCTGGGAGCACCCCATTCCTGCCTGATTCTTTGAAGCATCTACTATGGATCACAGCAGCCTGAGAGAGACTGGGTCTCTGTTCCTCTGTTCCTCACCTACACTTGGGGAAACTGAGGCACAGCTCAGGGGTGTGACTTGCTCATGATCACAAACAAGGAGATACTAAAGCCAGGATTTCACTTGGGGCTCCACCTCGGTTCACTGGCTAACAGGTCTGGGCAGGGACACCCCGGGCTGGGGACAGCGTCCAGGAGGCCTCTGTGGGTTCCAACCCAGAGGAGCCCTGCCATCTCCGGTCCCTGCCACCAGGGGGCAGGCTGAGAACGGGAACAGCGGCAGGCCTGGTGCTGTGGTGGGGTCTTCCTGATTCAAGGTCCAGGACGCTCTTGGGAGGACCTATGGGCGTGGCTTGGTGGCGAGGGCGCAGAGTGTCTGTCTGTCCTTCTAACGACCTTCGGAATCTTCCCTGCGGGCTGGGGTCAGAGGACGCAGAAACGTTTTCTGTAGACAAATGCAAGTTTTCGGCTTCTGAGGTTCTGCAGCCTGGAGCGGGAGCTGGGGACGGAAGGCAGCTCCGTTGAGGACCCGCTCGAGGACTGAGAGCTGCTTCCCGCTTCCACATGGCTGTGAGGGGCAACCTCAGGTCGCTTCAGAGGCCGAGAGCTTCCCTTGCGTCTGGGCCTGGACAGAGAGAGGCTCTGTCCCTGGCAATCGCAGTTCCCTGGCCTCTGCCTCCCTGGGGACAGTGCTGTGGGCTCCGGGGTGCCCTGGGTGCCATGCTGGCCCCCTTGGGGCTGGGGCCCCGCTCCCCCATTCCCAAGAGGAGCCTCCCCCATCCACCCCTGCTTTCACCAGGTGGGGTCTCATTCTGCTTAGCGCGGAGCTCTGTAACCAGTCCCTCCCTCTGGGGTCCTTGTGGGGATCCCCAGCTCTGGAGACCTCAGCCCAGAACACCCGGGGGTAGGCCACGCTGCCACGGGGCTCTCCTCTCCCCAGCCCCAGGTGGGGAAACCGAGGCACAGGGCGACCCTCGCTCTGGACCCACCAGCTGGCGGGGGTGTGTGTGTGTGTGTGTTGCTGTCTCCCTTGCCGCCTTCTGTTTGTGTCAGCCCTCTGCCTGTTGCACTGCGAGTACTACCACCTGGCCGCCTCCCTTGCATCTGCCCTGACCTTGCTGTGCTCTGCTTCTCAGCCTCTGCCTTGCGCAGGGCCTCTCCAGTCTGGCTCACATGGCCTGGGGGACTGGGGTCAGGCTCACAGGGTCCCGAGGCTCCTGGGCCTCTGAGGCTGTCCTGCGAGACTGGTGCCCCACAGCGCTGTGACATGGGTGTTCCCAGACACCCTCAGGTGTGTGCATCTGGGGCTTTATCCCGAGTCTTCGGTTTGCTGGGGGGAAGCTGGGATGACTGCTGGCCCTTGGCAGCCTGGGCGAGCGGAGAGCTGCCAGTGCCTGTTTGTGTGAGCAAAGTGGGCCGGTGCAGGGGCGGGGTGGACCTGAGGGGCTGTGAGGTGACTTGGTCCCTGGGCATGGCAGGAGAGCTGCAAGTCTGGGGCGAGTCGAGCCTGACAGAGAGACTGGGGGCAGTGTCTCTGGCCTGCACTCCCTGAGGCGGGTGCTGGTCACCGGGTCAGGGTGGCCTGCCACTGCGGGCCTGGCTGCCAAGGCAAACACAGATGTGGGAATAGGGGCCTGTGCCCAGACAGCAGCTAGCATGGGCTTCCGGGAACAGCACCAAATAGGCACCGCTCAGGCCCGGGGATGCAGGTGCAGACTGGAGACTGGATGACCGGCTCCGGTGTCCTGGCCAGCAATCGCGGTCCCCTCGGCCACCTGTCTGCAGCCTCATCTTTGCGGGCCGAAGCAGAGCTCCTCCCCACTGACCCAGCAGGGTCTGGCCGCTGCTTAGCACCATCCCCAAGCTGCCCTGAGCGGCTTCCTGCTTGTGTGGCTCTACAGCCACTGCAGGAGGCTGGTGGTGATCACTGGGCGTCACGCCACCCTGCCACAGGGCTGCCTGCTTTCTCTGTGATCACCCGCAGTCCTTTCAGCAGTTCTCTGGCCTGCGCCCCTGGCCCGAGGAGAGGCTGCCTGAGCAGGAGAGGTGGGTGAGGGGGTTCCAGGTGCACATGGGGCTCCAGGAAGATGCGGGCTTGCATACAGGCCTCGCTGGTTCTAGTACCCTGGTCCTAACCCTGTTTCTTCCTGGCAGCATGAGGGCAGTCCAGCCCCCCTCCCCTCCTTGGAGCACTGGCACAGTCTTCTGTCTAGCCCTCTGTGTACTCTTGGAGCCTGACCGCAGACCTCTGACCTTCCGTCCCTGACATCGAGTAGACATTGTGTGGCCGTGTCAGGCACGGCCACATCACCATCCTCAGGAAGGGAATTCCTTTACTTCCCCGCCTTGCGGGGCTCCAGGCCTGCACCAACCCCAGGCTACCTGCAGCACTGCCAGGGGCCCTGGTCTGGGTGGTGGCTGCTTAGGCCAGCCTCCCCAGGCTCCCAGTGTGCACCACTGGGCCGGGGTCACTGGCCTCTCTAGGCTCAGAGACACCCTCAGCAAGTGCACCTCACCCTGCCCCAGGGGAGAGGGAGTGGCCAGCTGCAGCAGCATTCTACAGGGCTCGTGTCAGGCATGGCTCCAACGCTGCAAAGCCCTGGTTCCTACCTGCTGCCCAGCTTCAGGCTGAGGCTGAGTGGCTTTTCTTCTCTGCTCCTTCCTAAGCTTGCCCCCCTCCTACATTTGTACCCACAGTTTCTCTCTGAACCCCATTCCTGAAACTGTCTCAATGACTTCTTCAAGGAACCCGCAGGTCTGTGGTGAGCCCTCTGCACGGTGTGGTGGCCCCGGGGGATGCACTGACTGCACAGGCGATCTCAGCTCTCCACCTTAGCGCTTGCCTTGGTCCACCTGCTGCCCAGGTGCAGACAAGCTGTGAAGATGCGGGAGCTGAGGGCACTGGGGCCCCTCCTGCCCGGCCCACTGGCCTCAGGGGCACAGTGAGCTGGGCGGGTCTGCACGGACCGCGCCCTCTAGCAGCAGGCTCGGCCTGCTGTGCTCCCTGCAGAGCTGCACCCCGGCCTCGCTTCATTGGTGAGATCGAGGTTCTCCATCTATTGCCTCACTTGTCTTGTTTCCCATTTGTCCCAGTCTGAGCACGTGGAAGGGTGACGTGGTTCTGATCCCTTCAAAGACCGTGTTAGCAGGTGACTCTGACAACAGCACCTGGCAGGACCAGTGTTGTGTGCACACCTTGGTGTCTCCTGTGTCATGTACAGAACACCGGCTCTGAGGCCGCGCGCTCAGACTGGGATCTGGGCGTGCCCGTGTCCCTGTTGTGTGGCCTGGCCTGGGGACACTCGCCCTCCATACAGTGCAGAACAACCTACTTTGACTGGCATTTTCCAAACAAGGTATTTGACAAATGTGCCTGGGCCCAGCCAGCTTTGGAGCGGTAACCAAGCTTGGAACGGGCAATAACAGCTTGGAAGGAAGGTCTCTAGCACTATAATTTCTGTTTCCCTTTTTCTCTGTGTATAGGAGGAAGCTATTAAAAAGACCCCACTAAATAAATCTAAAAGATCCCTGCAAGGATCCCAAGTAAACATTACAGATGGTGGGAAAGATGGTGTGTTCCGCGGGCAGCAGCCCTTTCTTAGTGTCCTTCTCATCACGGCATGCCTTAGATTTATGCGATTTATTCCAGGCAGATTCAGAAAGCTCCAAGTTAAAAATTTAAGCCCAGCTCTGCAACTAAACAGTTATGTGAACTTGACCTCATTACTTAATCCCTTTGAGCTTCAGTTTCCTTATCTGACAGTGGGGATGATGTGGGAGACATGCTGCCAATCCCCGGTGAAAAAGAGAAACACCTCAGACTGGCTCAAGCCAAAGAAAGGTCTGCAGAGCCAGGAGTGTGCATCCCCGGCCTAGCGTGAGCAGAAGTCGCGCTCCGCGTGGGCGCAGGATGCTGCTCCGGATCCAGCTGCCTGGGAGGGCCTCTGCCATCCCCACACTCTGATTGGGTCCCGGGCCCCGCTGAGAGCCAGTCAAGTGCCAGGGTGAGGGTGGAGCTCATTGGCCAGCCTGAGCGGGAGCAGGGGTGCAGTCGGCTCGAACCAATGTTGCTCCCACTACTAGCAGGTGATGGCTGGTCCCCAGGGGTACCCAGGCGTCACAGCCCACAGTTCTTGCATTCATGCCGGGACGAGACGTGGCACGCTTGGAGCAGGGACTGGTTCCTATCCTGTCCTCCCACTTATGGTCATGCACTTTTGGGTGCTAACCAGGACAGGACGGAGGGTGCAGAGGCGAGTGGGGGTGCTGGCTTTCTGAAGGGGGCCTCCTCGCCTCGGCCCCACAGAGGCAGGCGCAGTGACTGGCTCCCAAGCAACCTCCTTGGCAGACGAGGAGCGCTGTGGCCCGGGGGTCAGCGGAGAGCACCAGGCCCCTGGTGGGGTCGGGCACTTGGCCTCCTCTTTTGGGATAAATGCGTGACTTCCTGCTTGTAGAGAACGAGAAACGACCTCCCCCTTGCGGACGTTGCGGCAGATTTCCCGTGAAACCCTTGAGCAATTCTGTGTCGAGCTCTCAGCCCGAAGTACCCGCCACGCACAGCCCCTGACAGGAGCGGTGGAGGCTGCGGCCCTGCGGGCGGTGAGACTAAGTGCCCTTCCCAAGGGCCACCCGCCCCGGGCTGGCCGCGCAGAGGTGGAGGGCTGTGCCGAACGCCTGCACGGAAGGCGGGCCGCCCGGGGCTCCTCGTCCTCCCGGCGGCCCCCTCTTCTCTGGACCTCGGGCCCCAGAGGGCTGGCCCTCCCGGCTGCTGTTTGTGGATCGCGTTTCGCACGGGCCTCTCTCCGGTTAGGAGGAAGCCCCTCTCTGCCTGGAGGGCGGGCGGAGGCCAGCTCCCCCTGCCGTGCAATCCCAGCCTGACGCATCGGAGCCTTTGCAGGGACTCGGAGCCGAGCTCTGCCCCCCTGCGCTCTCAGGCATGCCGCAGCCCTTTCTCTGGCTCGGGGTGGCGCGGCTGGGGAGCGGCATGAGAACTGGGGGCCAAGTGTAGCTCGCAGCCTGCATAGCCCCTGTGGTTCTGTACCTGCTGATCAAGGTGGCTGTCAGGTTGGAGCTCAGCGAGCAGGGGAGGAGGGGTCCTTGGGGTCTGGTGCCCGTCCATATCCAGGGATGCTTCCACCAGTACCTCCCCCTACAGATGGGCTGTCAGCAGCCCCTTGGGGAGAGAGAGAGAGAGAGAGAGAGAGAGCGCTCGGGGTCCAGTCTCAGCGCCACTCTCAATCGTCCGGCCGTGGGTCCCTCCCGTCTTCCATCACACATTCCTCAGCCTCCTGACTCGAGCTTCTGTGAGGCATCGCCAGGACGCGTGGCCATTGCCGGGAGCTTCAGGCCTCCGCTGGGTTCTCCTGATCCCAGTGCGGCCGCATCTCTCCCACTCTTACACACTTGACTCAGTGAGCAACTGTCCTAAGCTTGTGAATTCCTGTGTCCTGCAAGAAATCTACTCTGGGGCAAAGCCCTGACTAATACAGAAAGAATCTATTACAGTTCAGGAGGCGGGGCCACCTTGGAGGCATCCAAGGCTGAAGAAAGAGGCCCCCTTGGTCTCTCTTCCTCTTCTTATCAAACTGTGAATCCCATCACGGGGACCCCTTCCTCACAAGGCCTTTGAGCCCTAACCGCCTTCTAAAACCCCACCTCCAAATACCATCACTATTTGAAGTTGAGGGCTAGTGTCACAATGTGAATTTTGGAGAAACAAACAAAACAAAGAAAGACTGGCTGTGTGTGTGTGTGTGTGTGTGTGTGTGTGTGTTGTTTTGTATTTTGATAAGGGTCTCAGTATGTAATTCAGTCCGGCTCTGAACTCACTTTGTGGCCTGGGCTGGCCTTAAACTTCTGGTTATTCCCCTGCCTCAGCCTCCCAAGTCCTGGGATCACAGGTGTACACGACCATGCCTGGAGGAAAATTTTAATAGTAGACCAAACCATTAAGACTTTCTATTGTATCAAAACACACACATAGAGAAAACCACACTGGAACATAAGTTTAGCCTAATGGAATATCACAACACAAACACTCATGAAGCCATTGCCCATATCAAGAAATGGAACTTGGGGCCACGGGACCCCAGAACATCTTCCGTGTGTCTTTTAATGTGCAGGTTGCGTGGCTTTCTCTCGCTCCTCCTTGTACTTTTTAGCTCACAGCCTGGGCCATTTGATGGCAAGGGGGCTGTTTGCTGGGGTTTGCTGCAGCTGTTCTGAGAGACCCAAAGATCGACCATTAGCAGCCAGAGGGTCCCTTTCCCTGCCTAGCCGGGAGCCTGGGACACCCTAGGGCTCAATTTCCTCGTCAAAATATCAGGCCAGCGTTGACGTCCATCTCCTAAGTCTTGGAGGGGAACGTGAGGGAACGCCCACGAGGCTGGAATGGAGTCGGTCACAGTGAGCGGCAGGAGTGCTCTGTGGTTGTCTGTGGCTGAAGCGAGAGCCCAGCGCGGTGCCACACTCCGGCCACCCCAGCGCTCTGGGAGGCTGCAGCAGGAGGGGCCCGAGCTCAAGCCCAGCACAGAGTACTGACCAGAGAGACTGTCAGAAAACAAAAACTGGCTGACTATGGAGCCAGGGGGAAGCTCTGGGTGTAATCTCCAGGAAGGAAAAGGAGGAAAGGAAGGAAAGACCAACAGAAGGAAAGAAATAAAAGAAGAAAGAAGAAGCAAACAGTGAACGAAGGGACAGGAAAGACAAGGGAGGGGTAGCGATGGGCTAGCCGGGTGCCCATCCTCTCTCGTACCTTCCCAGCTGGCGCACCTGGGGGCGGGCCAGGTCTCTGTGTCGTGCTAACTGGCCCTGCCTGGGGTCTGTTTACACATCAGGTCTGTGCTGTATTCCTGGACTCCATGGGTAGGTCAGCACGTACCCTGTACGAACCCCAGCCTGGGTCAAGGTAAGGGGAGGGATGTCCTGGGCTGGGCCGTCCCATAGCAGGGGCTGTGCCTCCTCCTGGCGTCTCTGTACAAGGAAACCATTTTCTTGACATCAGGCAGTGTCTGCAAGTGCCAGCTGCCCAGCCTGAGGCCCCTTGGCCAGTGGGCTTGGTGGTCCCTGGCTTGGGCAATCTGTGGGAAGCAGTTGGAGAGAAAAAGCCCCGGCCCAGTGAGCATGTGGCCGAGGGTCAGCTGGGGACAGTCCAGCTCCTGACACACCATGGCTCCCTGCGGGTGGACAGAGGGATTATATAAGATGTGTAGAGCTGGAAGATTAGGAGAAAGTTTGAAGCCATCCCAGGCGCTCTGACAGCTGTGGCTGAGCCGATCAGCTTCCAGAGGTGGCTCTTTGAAGTCACCTCCCCGGGCTCTGTGGAGAGGCTGACCTCGGGGCTGCGAGGAGCCGCTGCGAGGAGGCACAGTGCCGGAGCCACGGGCACAGCTCACCACTTGCCTGCGTCCTCCTTCCTGGGGGCGTGCCCTCCCCACACCCCACCCACCAGGCAGTGCCCCACAGATTCTCTAGGTCCCTTCCTGCAGTGCCTCTGTGCCTGGCGTGGCCCAGACACATGGACAAGGAGGTGACAGGCGACTCGGTGAGCTGCTGCCTGCACACGGGGACCAGGGATGGACAGAAAGCTGTAGCGTCCAGCTGGTAGAGGAAACTTGCTCCTGTGCTCAGAGGTGATGCGGCCTCTGCGGCCTCTCTGCGGCCTGTGTCTGGGCTGCTGTTGCTTCTGTTGTCTCCCAAGCTGACACTTGTAGCTCAATGGAAGAGAGGCCACTCCAAGGCCGGACAGCGTCGCGGAAGGGTCTGGCGGAGGACAGTGGCTCGCCTCATGGCTTCCTGGAAGCAGAGGGAGAGGGAGGACCGGGGAGGGAGACAGACCCCTGCGGGCGGCGTCTCCAGGGATCCACTTCTCCCATCATCGCAGTCAGCTGCAGCACCTCCAGGATCTAGTCACTTTCCGGAAGACTCACCTGTGAGCATGTGGGGCCCTTGGGGGCCATCTAGATGGAAGCCATAACGTGTGCCTGGACTAGACGTTTGCAGCTCCAAGTCGTGGTCCCAGCTGCCCCCTGACGCCTTCACCCTCCTCTGCCAGGGGTGCCTGTCTTCCCCGCCTCCCCAGCCAGAGCCAGTGGAACCCCCACCGCAGTTCCACTTCCTGCCTGGCCTCAGGGCACCGTGCCCCTGAGCCCCGCCTCCCTTCCCACCAGCGTCTCTTCCCTGCCTGGTCCTTGGCACCCGTTTATCTTCTCTGGAGTCACAGGGCTCTGGTATGCCCCTCTCTAGCCAGATGGCAGCTGCCAGTCTCAGTGGGAGCCATCTGGATTGTCCCCGGGTCCTGGCAGTTTGTGGCCAGGTGCTGAGCATGCCAGGCGGAGGGGCCTCCCCCATCTGCCTTGCTGGCTTCTTTCCTCCATGCCGACCTTGCGCTGTCCAAGGTGGGGCTGGGACTCCTTCCTCAGGTCCCCTGTGCCCAGCCAGGCTAAGTCCTCGCCTGGCATGGAGTGGCAGGTGTGAATCCCATTGTCTCAGGTCTCAGGGACGTTGCCCAGGGTGGAGAGGGGGCAGGAGGCCTACCCTCTTCCTGCCTGTCCTTGGGGGTTGGTGTGGAGCCCAGAGAGCCCTTGTGACTTTGCTGTCCCAACCCTCCCCTCCCCCAGTGCCCATCCGTTACCTCCAGCCTCCTGGCTGCTTGCTGAATGCTTTGCCCCTTGACTTCCTCTTCACTTAGGTGTCCAGGGATGCACTTGGATGACACGCAGTCCCTCCACATAGGGCCTGTGTGTGCTCGTGTCCTCCCTGCACAGCCTTGAGAGGTGGCAGTGGCTGCTTCCTGGGTGCCATCCATAGGCTGTGCCAGGTTCCCGAGGACATGTGTTATCCTTTGTCAGAGGGGAGGCTCAGGCACCGGGCATGCTGGCCACCTGCTGGTGTCCGAGCCAGGAAGTGGTGAGAGGACCCAAGTGGCTGTGTTGGCAGGAGCTGAACAGGCGCCGTGTATGGGTGTCCCACTGCTGGGACACAAGGCCAGCACCAAGTGGCTTAGACCTGACTGGCCTGCTCCCTTGCTACCTCCAGGTCAAAGTCTAAAACACATGCTTGAGTCATGTCCTGAGCAGGCTCCAGGGAGCTCCAGGAAGGCTCAGTTTCTCTGCTCCTGCCCCCCTCTTCTACAGACCCTTGGGGACCACAGAACCCCAACCACGACAACCTAGAATAATCTTCCTGTGTCAGGTTCTGCAGAGAAAAAGAAGCAATAGCACATGTGGGCATGTATGTGAGTGTGTGTGTACATATATGCATGTGTATATAGGTGTGTCTAGCTTTTGGTTGTCCCTTGGAAGCCACAGGCTTGGTCCCAGGACCCCTTGCAGACTCCAGCATCTGCAGGGTTCAAGTCCCTCAAATAAAGCGGTGCATGTCTGCATGGAGCCCACGCATGCACGCCCATGTGCTTCGGATGTATTGTCGTTTGTCTGTCTTGTGGTGTTGTCCGGGGACGCAGGCCAGGGCCCTGCCATGCTTAGGTGGTGCTGCTGCAGTGAGGTGTCGTCAGCCCTGCTGTGGGCTAAGTCGCCTCGAGATTCTTCCCCAGTGCAATGGAAACACTGTGCAAGTAATTGTCATGCTGAGCTGTTCAGGGCACAGTGGCAAGAGCAAAGCTTGTGTCTGGTCAGGACAGACGCAGCTGTTCGCCTCTTTAAATTTTTTGATTGACATCATGTTCACACACACTTATTAGGTGCGAGGTGATGTTTTGATTCCGGTGCGTCGGGTAACAAACACATCGTCCCTACACATCGATCGCTGCTTCACATGTGCGTATTCCATTCGTCTTATGCATTCCTGTTAATCGCGTTCGCCTTGGCTCCTGTCCCTCCCACAGAACAACGACCCTGTTCCCGGTGGTCTCCTTCTGTGCCTCCCCACAATCCTTCGCTCTCTGGTATCACCAGTCTACCCCCCACTTACCAGGGGTTACAGAAAAATATGGCTGATATTTAGATTAAAACTACATTGCAGGAGGGGCCGGGGAGATGGCTCAGTAGAATAAGTACTTCCCTGGCAAGTGCAAGGACCTGAGTTCAATCCCCGGTTCTGCAAAAACAAACAAACAAACAAAAACAAAACAAAACAACAACAAAAAAAACCCTACATTGCAGGAAGGGTCACATTGCCCATAATCCCATCAGAGGCCTCCTGCTCGCCTGAGGCGCTTTCCCCGTCATCCTCGCTGCTTTCTGGGGCAGCTCTGGAGTCCTCTTTCGTGAGCGCTCTCCGCTGTGCTGTCCTGGCCACTCGGAGGTCCGGAATCTACCCGATGCGTCTTCCTTTCACGGTCATTTTGACCTCGGGGAAGGGCCAGAAGTTATGCAGTGTTAGCTTTGGTGAGTAAGGCGGATGGTGACGTGGCATCGTGGTTTTACAAGCCCGTCTTCCTGTTGGGTAGCTTGGCGGCTGCGTTCACCACTTTTGAGATCGCCCCTTGTGGGGACACTCAGGAAAGACGACTCCAGAACTGCGTCAGAAGCGGCAGCTGTTGCGCGGAGCCAGGGATCTGTGCCAGCGTGTCTCTCACTGCAAGAGGGCGACGAAACGGTCACTGTGCCTGGTGACAGATGACTGCCACAAAGTGCTGTAAACTACACTGATAATAAAATACAAGTAAAACAGTCTATATGCACTAATGGTAATATATTTATTGCTAAATATAAAAAAAATCTATCATGACACCTCAGTATCTGAACCAAAAGCCTTCATAGCAAGAGTTTATTATTATTATTATTATTATTATT
>NW_004524689.1:2110862-2117872 GCF_000260255.1 Octodon degus
CTTAGACCTGTGCGCTTGCCAGGGAAGCGCTTATTCCACTGAGCCATCTCCCCGGCCCTTCCAAGAGTTTATTATTCTAATGGTCAGAATCGCCAAGATTTTTTTTATTTTTTATTTTTTTTTTATTTTAACATTTTAGTATGTGTGTGTGTGTGTGTGTATGTATGTATGTATGTGTGTGTGTGTGGCCAGCTCAGCCCACCAGGGGGCGGGGCTGGCTGGCATGTGGTGCTGGGGATCGAACCGCGGTCCCTGTGCTTTGCCAAGCTTGTTCCAAGTAGGTGCTTTAGACCACTGAGCCATCTCTCCAGCCCCAGAATCGCCAAGATTGATGGAGAAGTGACAGACTTGGCACTGAGATTTTAAAACATGGCACTCGGGAGACTTGGTTTCTTTCAAGACTCCCTTGGTTTTCTGATGAAAAGACCCACCAAAGAAGAAAACAATCTGACAAGCTGGTTGCTATTTACTCATTTTCTGAAATACCTGTTTGATCACATGCTGCATATGAGATCAATGTCCTAACCCTCCCCTATGGGAAGATGTGATTGTTAAGAAAAAAATTATTTGCATTTATTTTATGCTTAATTTATTCCCGTGCCAGAAGTTTTTGTTTCTTCAGTTGCTTCTGGGATATCTTTTTCTTCTGTGCAACTTCCTCCTCTGGTTTGGGAACAGTTTGTTCCTTTCCAGGAAGGATCATCTCAGTGTGGCAGGGGAGCTTGTGTGTGGATTAATCCGTACGGCGGCACATCTTGGGTGCTTTGTTCACCTGGATGTGTTCAATAACCAGAGAAGCTACATCCAAACCCCTAAGTTCAGCATGACTCTCTGCATTTTTAAGCATGTGCAGCAAAAATTCAGCACTCTTTTTGGGCCACCAACCCTGTGTCCAGCCCCACTGTTTGGCCTGGGCACACCTACCAACTCCACCATTGTAATGCCGGAACGGCACACATTGCTTCTTTAATGTGACATCCTTCAGATCCTTGGTGGCCTTTCGGATATGCATTCTCTTGATGGCCGGGCAGTTTCACGCGTGTTCTTAAAGTGAACGTGAAGTTTGAGCCTCTTGATTTGCATGATTTTGTGGGTTTTCTGCGTTGAGCGAGTAGTGAGCTATGTTCACAGTCACCTCAGGCCACTCACAGGAAGAGGAAGAGCGGTGGCGGTTTCTGCCAGAAGCACGTTTTTTGATGCGAGCATTTTTGATTTGTTATTTGATTCTGGCCTCCCCCAGAGCCCGCGGGGGTTGGGGTGGGCGGTGCAGGGGCTGGCAGCCGCCTATTGATGGCCGAGGAGACTTGCCATGGGATGGCCCGCACAATCGTGCAGGCAGGGTTACCTGTGTGCCGCTGGCTGCCAGCTGCCCGGGGCTGACGGAGACCACTCCAGAAGGCTGTGGCGGGATTTAAAACTGACCCACTGGCTCTCCCTGTTCACTTGAGAGCCTCCCCGAGGCCAAGGCCACTTGTGTGGAGGGGGGCAATGGACTCAGTGAGCAAAGCTCTGGGAGCCACTGGTCCCACTGAGGCCTGTAATGGTGGGTGACATCATGAGGCCCCAAGGGACAGGACAAGGCCACAGCTAGGGACGCCTGGCTCCAGCCTCAATTAGTTAGATACAGACAGCAGCTGCAGGCACTTCAGTCCTGGGTGGAGACCTGCCCGGAGAGAGCATGGCTGTCCTAAATGAACATCAGGCCTTACGTGGAGAAGCCCTTGAGAGGACTCCCAAGTCCCTGAGAGGCCCTGACATTCCCCACTTTGGTTCTGATAGCTAAATAAATAGGAGTCACCCAGAGAAGATCTTTGTCTTACCCCAGAGAATCTCAAATTCTTTCAGAGGGTTTGGTCCTCCCACAGCCCATTTATCTCGTTTACTTAGGCCTTCACTGTCCACTCACCCACTCATTTGGGAGACTGCAGGCCTCAGTCTGTGGTCACTGGGGGCTAACTTCGTGCAAGAGGGGCTGCAGTCCTGACCAAGGCTGAGGACCTAGAACCGTGGAGGCCACTGGTGTTAAATTCCAGAGTCCAAAGACCCAAAAGCCAGAACCTCAGGGGAAGACAACGTCCAGTTTGTTCTGTGGGGCCTCAGCGGGTTGGGCGGCGCCCTCCACACCGGGCGAGGCCCCTGACGTTGGCGCTCTACTCCGCCTGCTGACCCCGTTGCTGACCTTCTCTGGAAACATCTGCATAGACACACGTGGGGCGTCCCTTGGCCTGATCAAGCCAAGCTAGAGCGAGCCAGCGCTCTGTGCTTCTCAAGGTCCTGTCACACTGGCAGGGGCCCTCTGATGCGCCAGCTGCCACATTCACGGTTCCAGCGATGAGGACCCAGCGCGTTCACCCATGGGCCAGCAGACCGCAGCCTTGGGAGCTTCATACATGGAGCATCCAGCATCTTTCAGGTGCCTGCAGAGAGCTCTGGCTTCGGGGTAGAGGAGTCTGTGTCACACGCGTGCTGGCCGGAGGCCCACCTGCCTGGTGGCCGCATGCACAGCCCTCGCATTATTCAGCACGGTTGGTGGAGTGAGATTAAAATTGCATCTGGCAGTGGAAGCTCCTGCCCCAGCACCTGCCGGTGACAGAAGAGACTGCTTTACAGGGACTCATTAAAAATGGAAACATGATGTTGATTTCCAAACTTAAATTACTTAAGCTAGTGTAAGTGGATAAATATTTCATGTGGCAGTTTATTAAGTTCCACCAACAGTGCAGCTGCAGATCGGCCGAGGACGCTGCCGCGCCGCAGTGTGTGCTCGGCTGGCCGTGAGGGGTCGCATCCCCAGCTCCACCCCATGTGCTCTAGTTCTTGGGCTGCACATGGGCCCAGCTGCAAGTCCCCTCCTGTGCAGTGGCCAGCCCGGTGAACGGTGGCAGAGGTGCTACCGAGGGAGCTGCCGCCTCTGTTCTTCTTTTTCTCTGAGAGGGAAACTAGAACTGTGAGTTGGGAACTTACCGAGAGCTGCTTCTCTTTGACAGATATTCAGAAGCTGGTACGTCTCAGGCGAGGCTTGGGGCCTCACGGGGAAAGTCCCTGGGCATAGGATGCCCTCGAGGGCTCGCCACACCCGGCTCTGCTGCACTCTCTCTCCTCAGGGCTGTGACCATGAGGAACAATCTCTGTCCCCAAGCCCTGAACATAGATAGCCCTGCCCCCAACAGGAAGCAGAGAGCGGACGCACGCAGGTCGTGGGGTGCAAGACCACATAGCCCAGTCATGCCAGGCAGGGCCACTTTGCCCAGCTCTCAACTCTTTGCACTGCTGTGTGACACGGCATCTTCTCAGGCTCTCAAGTTGGGTTTTGGGGTGCATTGTGTCCTCCCCATATTCTGGTTGAAGCACCATCAAAGTAGTAGAGGCTGTGGCCATACTTTATTTTGATTTTGTTTGTTGAGACAAGTTCTGGGTAAGTAGCCCCAGCTGGATTTAAACTCATGGTCCTCCTGCCTCAGCCTCCCGAATGCTGCCATTGCAAACCACTGTGCCAGGCAAAGGCGGCCATTCTTGGAAACAGGGTTCTTGAGGAGTTTGTTGGTTAGGACTGGGGCTTTAGATTGTTCCTAATCCAGCATGGCTGGGTCGTTACTAAAAGGGTAAATTTGGAGACAGATACACAGAGAGACTTTGTGCAAGGCGGAGGTAGAGGTGACAGATCTCCAAGCCCAGGACACTGAGGATGGAAGCGGCTGCCGGCAGCTGGAGGGAGGGCCAGGACAGTCGCCTCGGCGCTCTGGAAGGTGCAGCTCTGCCTGCTGCCTGGGCCCCGGGGGCAGTGGTTTCTGCTCTGTGAGCCGCCTGTCTGTGGTGCTTCGCTAATGACAGCTGGAGCCAATGTAGGCGGCCAAATTTCCCTGTAGAAGTGGGGCAGGAGGTGGTTGCAGGTGGGTGGGGCAGAGCTGCACTGGGCCCGAGCAGCATGTTTGGGATCTGGAAGGCGAGGCTGGGTCAGCCACATATGGCCTGTGGAGGGAGGCGCTGCCGCTTCCTCCCTGAGAGCCTGCCAGGATCTGACCCCAGCAGGAGGCAGAGCTGGGATTTGAACCTTGACTGTGTCCCTGCAGGCCAGGCTCCTGCCCGGAAGAGCGGAGAACTTCCTGGGAACAGAGGTGACTTCTCAGCCATTGGTACAGAGACTCAGCACTCTGTGGCCCAGTGTGTGACACCGTGCACCGTGGGCACCACGCACTGTAGGCATCTTGGGGGGCAGATACCACTCACTTCTGCCCTTGGAGAGGTTTCCCTGGATGTCTTTTCAGCCTGTACTTCCTCTTGCGGGGGTTAACCCGTGCCTGCCCTGTGTAAGCCTCCTGTCTGTGCCAGTCACATCCCGCTTGTCCCATCAGTCCCGGGGGGTCAGTCATTGTGCCCGAGATGCATTGTCCCCTGGATGGCTCTGGCCCTCACTCTGCAGGATCCACTCCTATGACAGCAAGAGACAGCTCCATCCATAGAGGGCGGGGAGCCAGTCTCCCGAGCGCATCCCGGCCCTGAGCAGCGTGCAGGGCAGCCGCTGGGGAGGGCTGGGCTGCCTGGTGGGTCAGCCCGAGGATTGCTCCCCCACACCTCGTCCGAGGCGGGCTTCACATTCCAGAGCCAAGAGAAGGCGAACAGAGGGGACGATGGGCAGCTGCCAGCCCCCCCATAATCTCCAGGCCTCCCAACTCTGTGGCCCCTTTTGCAGCAGGCTCCTTTTCAGCCTTAGGAGGGGATGATGGGTTGCACCTGCCCCAGCATCCCTAAGGATGGAGATGGGCCTGCCAACCAGGATGAGGACCCCTGGCTGGGTGGACAGCGCGAGGACCACTTTGGAACTGGTGGCAGATGTCCCAGCCAGGCTGGGCGTCGCCTGAGCAGGACTGGGGCTCTACTTTGTGGTGGTAGGTGAGGGAGGCCGGGAGGTAGACAGAGCCTCCCAGGTACTGACCAGCAGGTGAAACAAGACGCTGGAGGCTGCATTTGGTTGCTGCTGTCTGGGGATGTGGAGGTCGGGGGTCCCCATGTCGCCCAGGACTTAGGGACAATGGAAGACTTTGGAGGTTTGTTTGCTTGCTGTGTGTCTACCAGGTAGGATGCAACAGGGCCAGGAGTTCCAAAGCTGGGGGACTTCGGGGACACTGAAGATGTGGTGGCTGAGCTACTGTAGCCCCGTGCTGAGGCCCTTGGGTGAACGTGACTGAGTGCCTCTTGGGGCCACGGATCCCTCCATCTGAACCCCGTTTCAAAGGTTAGGGGCAAGGCACTGGGACTGGGGTTATAGCTCTGTGGTGCAGTGCCTGAGTGCCTGGCAAGCACAAGGTCCTGAGTTCAAGTCCTAGTACCTGCAGAGAAAAAAAGGATTGGGGATAAGAGTGAGGTCTCTGTCCTTGCAGGGGAACCAAAGGCCCCACCTGCACCTAAGTGTACCAGGGAACTTCAGGCAAGAGAAGGACTCACATGCTTATAGCTCAGTGCACTAGGGGCACCCACGTCACTGTCCTGCTGGGCCCGTGGGGAAAGGACACTGGACACAGGTGCAGTGAAGGTGCCAAGAGTGAGGATGGGGCTGGGTGGCTTTGACGTGCAGCAGGCCCCCAGTCCTGAGGCCATGCACACTGGGAGGGGCTGGAGCAGAGGCGGCCTGGGCTGAGGACACACCGCCTCCTAGCTGCTCCGGCCTCCTCTCACTTCTCGCTCACCTCTGCCTCCTCCGCCCACTCCTGCTGGAGGGAATGCCACCTCCGAGGTGCCACCATGATAGCTCTGGGGACCCTGAACTCAACAGGTAGGGTTGGCAGAGATCTGCAGTGAAGGAGAGAAAGAAATCGTTGAGGTGACCTCACAGCGGTGTCCCCTGGGGCCCACCTCGGGGCGGTCCTGCTGTTCCCACGTCTGCACGAACTGTAGGAGCTGCTGTGTCACGTTAAGCGTAGCATGTTTTCTTTTCTTTTTTAAAAAATATTTATTTATTTATTTATTTATTTATTTATTTGTGTGTGTGGCCAGCTCAGCCCACCAGGGGGCGGGGCTGGCTGGCATGTGGTGCTGGGGGATTGAACCGCGGTCCCTGTGCTTTGCTAAGCTTGTTCTAAGTAGGTGCTTTAGACCACTGAGCCATCTCACCAGCCCAAGTGTAGCATGTTTTCAAAGGTGCCCCAGCGGCCCCGCGGGCACAGCTGGCCTCTGTGGGCATGTCTGCGTGGGGCGCGCGCTGATCCTTCGGTCTGCACAGTTCAGGAAGCTTCCAGTGCTTTTGTTCCGAGCAGAGCGCGGGGCTCTGTCTCCCTCCTTCTGGAGCTCCGGTGGCGTAAGCACTAGGCCACCCTATTTTCTTTATCAGCCAGAGATTCCTGGACCCTTTTCAATAATTATTTTCTCTGTTAAATAGACTTTCATCTATTGTTTTGATCTACTTTGAATCTCCCTCCATAAATGTACAGTTTTTTTTTTTCAGTTACTGTGTTTTTCAGTTCTACAATTTCAGCTTTTTTTATTTATATCTTCTACTGTGCCAGGCTATAGCTGGGGTTATAGTTGCTTGTTGGAACATTTTGATAATAGCTGCTGGCCACGGTTTGGCTCTGGATGAAGGGTATCCCAAAGGGTTTGTGTGTTGAAATTTAATCCTCAGTGTGAGGTATTCAGAGGCTGGGGGCTTAATTTGGCTGTGGGCTGAGAGGTGGGGCTTTGGGGATGACTAGCATTAGATAGGGCCACCAGGGTGGGGCTCATCACTGAATCCTGGTGGACTCATGGGGGGGGAGGAGAGAGACAGAGACAGAAACAGAGACAGACAGAGAGGGACAGACAGAGAGAGACACAGAGAGACAGAGAGACAGAGAGAGGGAGAGACAGAGAAAGACACAGAGAGGGAGAGACTGAAGAGACACAGAGAGACAGAGAGACAGACAGAGAGAGACACACAGAGAGAGGGAGAAACAGAGAGAGAGACACAGACAGAGACAGAAAGAGACAGAGAGACACAGAGAGAGACAGAGAGACAGAGAGGGACAGAGAGAGAGAGA
>NW_004524689.1:2118222-2139298 GCF_000260255.1 Octodon degus
GAGAGAGGGAGAGACATACAGAGAGAGGGACATACAGAGAGACACAGAGAGACAGACAGACAAAAACAGAGAGAGACAGAGACAAACTCACAGAGAGAGAGAGAGAGAGAGAGAGAGAGAGAGACAGAGACAGAGACACAGAGGCAGAGAGACAGAGAATGAGAGAGGAAGAGAAAGAGAGAGACAAGGAGCCAGAGCCACGGAGACAGAGACGCAGAGAATACCTGTGCATGTACACACACACACACACACACACACACACTCACACTCACACGCACACGCGCACACTTTGTCTCCTGCTGTGTGAAGCCTGTATCGCCTCAGGACTTCACCAGCAAGGGGCTGCCCTTAGATGTGGGCCTTCTAACCACACGACTGTGATTAAATAAACTTCTTCTCTTTATAAAATAAGCTGCCTCTGGAATTTCAATATAGTCATGAAAAATGGATCAGTGCCCTGCTCTAAAAATATAATCTCACCATCTTTGCCGTCTTTTCATTGCCAATGATCGTCTATTCCAAGTAAGCTGAGCTGTTCCCTAGTTCCTGCGTGCTGTACAATTTTGGATTGTTCCTGGAACACTTTGAATATTCTGCTGTGAGACTCTCAGCTGTGTTTGAACTTGGACACCTGTTGGTGCCTCTGCTTTAGCAAGCAGCAGACCTGGCTGAGCTCACACTCCACGCTCCACACCCCCTTCCGTGGGTCGGTCCCACGTCGGCATGGCATCCAGAGCTGTGGAGGACGCGGGGTCTGCCCGGCAGGTGTGCCACCTTGCGGGGGTCTGTGAGGTGGGGCAGCTGGGGAGGCTGGGGCCTGGGGTTCACGTGCGGCCCGCTTGCCCCACGCTCTGCCGTCTGCTTGGTGCCGTTCGGCACGTGGGTCCTGTGGCTGGAGCGGGGCCTCTGGTCACCTGCCTGATATGCGCAGCTGTCAGTGTGCCATACATGGTGTTGGGCCGCAGACAACAGGAGGAGGAGGGAGCAGGGGCATTTCTCCTGCTTCTCGGAGTCACAGGGCCACAGAGTGTTCAACAGCGAGGACTTTGACCTTCCCCTGTGCACCAGGCGACTCCTCTTCTGCACTTTTTTTTTTGTCCAGTGACCTCTGAATTTGCTCACTATTTCCCAAGGGCACCCCACTCCTGTTGCTTCAGTGTCTCAACACTTCGGTGTCACTGGTCTCAGACACTAATTTTCCATCCACGACTTTGCGACTGGTGATTCTCTGGACGGTTTGCACCAAGGCGCTGCTGCTGTCCAGCGCATCCCCGAGATTGAAATCGTCCCCATCTCCCATCTGAGGCGATCTCAGCCTCCAGGTTGACCTTGATGTCCAGCAGGGCCTCGTACTCCTGGGCCTGGTGCTGCCCCTTTGTTCATGTCTGTGTCACCTCAGACTCTGGGTGCAGCAGGACACCACTGAGTTGGTCCATCTGCATAGCGTAGCGGGCCCCCAGGTCCCTCAGGCTGATCTCCAGGCCGGTCTTCAGATTTCTCATGGACTCCAGGTCAGTCTCCAAGGACTGGGCCATGCACTTCAGCTCTGTGAGTGTCGTCTCGGCAGCTCCAACCTCAGCAGACTGCGAGGTGACTGCTGCTCTCCTCAATGTGCTGGGACCAGTACTTGTCCAGCTCTTCTGGTTCTTCTGAGCCAGCACGTCGTACTGGGCCCTGATGTCCGCCATGATCTTGCTGAGGTCCTGAGATTTGGGTGCATCCACCTCCACAGCCAACCCAGAGCCGGCAATCTGGGCTTGAAGGCCTCTGATGTCCTCCTCACGGTGCCTCTTCATGAACATCAGCTCCTCCTTCAGAGTCTCGATTGCTGTCTCCAGCTGCAGCCCAGTGATCTTGGTGTCACCGATGACCTTGTGAAGCCCGTGGACGTCGTTCTCCACGGCCTGATGCGTGGCCAGCTCTGTCTCATCCTTGACTCTAAAGTCATCAGCAGCAAGAGGAGCACTGTGAATCTGCAGGATGAGGCGGGCGTTGTCCACAGGATTAGCGGAGATCTAGCCTCCAGCTCCTCGACAGTCTTGAAGCAATGGCCCCAGCCTCTGACTGGGACCCCTTCTTCTCCAGGTGCTCCTGGATCTTGCTTTCCAGACTCCGATTTTCCGTCTCCAGGCTCCTCACTCTCTCCAGGTAGGAGGCCAGGCGGTCGTTCAGGCCCTGTGGTCTCCGCAGTCTGGATGCTGTACATGCGGGCCAGACCCTTGGCCACTCCTGCAGCCAGGCCTGTGGACGCCATGCCACCCTAGAGGATGGTGGAGTGAGACACGGAGACGCCGGTGCTGGCATAGACGCTGGCAGCGCTGCTGGCCCGCCCGACCCGTTGGCTGGGGGCCCGGACCGAGCCTGGGGACTGGTAGTTGGTGGAGAAGGTGGAGCGGGTGGTGACACTTATGCTGCCCGGGGGGAAAGCGAGAGACCAGGACTCAAGTTCGGGTCCTCCTGTGCTTGAGCCAGAATTAAAGGGCTGTTTCTGGGCTTGTGCTGTGTGTGTGTGCCAGGGCCCCCAAGGCCACCCCAGGGGACACAGGAGGAAAACTGACCTTGCTCCTTAGATTGATCTCTGAGGCTTGACTTTCTCTACTCTCCTGCTGCAGTTTGCTTTTCAGAGACCTCAAGTGAGCAGTCTGTGCCCAAGTCCAGCTGTTCCAGGTGCGCCCGGAGGACGGGGTGGTGGGGCGTGGCTCCTGCACATCCTTTGAGCGTGGAATCCTTGCCTTTGTCTGAAAAGACAACCTCACCACGTGGAATTCCAGGTTGGTGGCTTTCCCTGTCACTGTCAAGATGCTGTGTACGGTGTCCCTGCTTGCGTGACTCCCCATAAGAAGTCTGCTGCCACTAGGCTTCCTTCCCCAGATAGCATGCCTTTCCCCTCAGGGTGCTTTTGAGGTGTTCTTTCACCCCTAGGGCCAAGCAAGTCCATTGCTTGTGTCTTTATGTTTCTCTTCGTTCTTTTAAAGCTGGTTGTTGTAACTGGGGTATTGCAAGAGGAAAAATGCAACACAGGACACATATTTTATGAGATGATTTTATGATCGTCACCCCAAGAGTCATATCCAGAGAGAGTGCAGGAGATCTGCCCACACTCTAAAGATAAAGGCTCTAGCTGAGGGCCTGGATCCCATGGCGATGTCCTGCGCGGGTCCCGCTGGAGGCCTAGAGCCCCTATCAAGGGCTCCCCCAAGTCCACCTGGAGGCCCAGAGGCTGGGACAGTGCCTCATGCAAGCCTGCTTCCTGGATCTGCACTGGGAAGGCACAGAAGTTAGTGGTGGAAGCTAGAAAGCCTGTGCCGGCGGGATGAAGGATCTGCGCTTCCAGGCTGACGGGTCGGAACTGGAGCCAGGAGGCGGTGCTCAAGGCAAGAGCTAGAGCTCCCCCAAATAAGTACCACAGCCATCCTGAGCACATTGCAGTGAGGTCCAGAGCTCCTCCAGCGATGAGGAGAGCTGCCTTTCTATTAGGAAAGTCAGCGTGACAAGCTTCCTCAGGAGGCTGAGCAGTGCACAATCTTCCCCTCCGGAGCTGGGAAGCGATGCTCAAAGTGAGGAGCCAGGCTCCCCACAGTGAGCCGCAGCCATTCTCAGCAGCCAGGGCCTGAGCTCCTTTGATGACGAGAACAGCCAAGCTCATCAGGAAAGGCAGCACGACAAGGTCCTCCAGGAAAACCAACAGCTCTCTCCAGCCTCGAGACTTCTTCCTCTCCAGTTCTGCCTCTTATGCGGCGGGCAACAATCCTCAGGTGGGCCTCCCACACCCCGCACCATGCTGGTTCAGTTCAGCTGGGTGTTCAAAGTTGATCGCCAGGTGTCAACCCACCACACTGGTTACACCTGCAATCCCAGCACTCAGGGAGGCTGAGGCAGGAGGGTTGCAAGTTTGGGTCCAACCTGGGCAATTTAGTGACAGTCGAGACACCCCAATCTCAAAATAATAAAAAAAACCAGGTTGGGGATTGTGGCTCATTGCAAAGGCCGTGGGATCTATGCCCAGTACCGAGGAAAGCTTGACAGTTCTTGTCTTGAGGCCCCTTGGGCTTCTTGAGTTTGTGCCTTTAGTCAGGTTGGGATATTTTCTTCAAAAAGAAGAACAATGTCCTCGCCCCCATCCTCTCGCAATTTCTGTGACACACACGTCAGCCTGCTTGAAGCTGAGCCCGGCCACACCGATTCTATGTTAAGTTTCATAAGTATTTTCCTTGTGGAGTTTTGCTTGGAACATGTAACTTTTGTGTCTTTCCGTTCACTGATCCTTTCGTTCTCGGTGCTGAACCTGCCGTTACCTACTCGCACTGTGCTTTCCACCTCAGATATTATAGTCTGTGTGCATGTCGAGAAATAGGATTTGGGTCTTTTTGTGTTTTTCATACCTAACCTTTTGAGCGTATAGAACACAATTGTCATGACCTCCTGAAGGTCCTTGACCGCTAATTCTAACGTTGTTGTTGGTTCTGAGTCATTTCGGTTAATTTTTCATCTTATGATGGGTTGTGTCTTTACTCTTCTGTGCAAGCTAAGAAATTTTTTATTGGTTGTTGGCTTTTTAAAAATTCCTAAATTATTATTATTGTTTATGTATTTGGCACAGGGTCTTACTACACAGCTCGGACTCGTAGTGATCCTCTTGTTTTCAGCCTCCCCAGCCCTGGGATTACAGGCGTGCACCACCACATCTGGTCTCGGTGACCAGCTCAGCACACCTGGGGGCGGGTCTGGCATGCATGTGGTATCAGGGATTGAACCCTGGTCCCTATTCTTGCCTAGGCAGGTGCTTAGACCGCTGAGCTATCTCTGCGGCCCCTAAATTATTTTTTGAGCTTTGTCGTGAGATGCAGTTATGTCCTTAAAAGGACTTTTTTGATGGCTTCAGACCCTTTCAAGGCCCTGTAGGTGGGCCAGCTTGGTGTTGCGTCAGGGCCATTGATTCCTGTGGCCCAGGCACCGCTCTGAGCCCCTCCGCGGTGGGCACTGCGCTTGCCCGTGCCCTTTTGCTCACCCCTGGGGCCAGCTCCCTCATCTCGGGGGTTTTCCTGACTGTATACTCTGCTCACTGCTCTGCTGGATGTTGAAGGGGGTCCTCTGCACCCCACACTTGGCTCTGCCTCTGCAGCCACCTCCACTCAGGTGCCCTGTGCCACAGACTCCAGCTGCCCCGGGGTCCCTGGTCTTTCAGCATGGTCCCCACACTCAGGGGTCTTCAGGGTTGCACCAGGTTCCTGTCCCTACCCTGAGTCTAGAAATTCACTACCCAGAAGCTCGGCGGCCTTTGGGCTCAGCCCCATTGCCTCCCACCTCTCAGGTGTCCTGTCCGATGTCCCTTGCTTCAGTTTTTAGTTGGGACAGGGCGTCTAGTGCCTGCTGCTCTGCTTCGCCAACCTGGGTCCTGAGTTGTCCTACAGCTGTGGTAGTTGCCAAGCAGTTCCAGGTGCTGACTGGCTGAAGAAATGTCATGGGCTGGCGTGTGTGATTGGCTCGCTGGGTTGCCCATACTGGACCTGGCTCTGCTTGATGGCTAAGGGCTGAGCACATTTCTAGAAGGCCGCGTGAGCTCTCGGGGCTGACCTGTCGGCGTTGCTTCCTCAGCCCCAGAGTGCACACGCTTCATCGGTTGAAGCTGACATCTTTGTTCTGCAGTTTCAGTGTGGGGTGGGGGACTCTTCCCCAGGCTGCCCAGCGCCCAGCATCCAGCTCCTCCTGAGCCTGCCGAACCCTCCGCCCCACCCTGCGGTCCCCTGGGTGGCCCCTCCCTGGGCAGTGTGCACATGGGTGGAAGGACTTTGTCACTGGGATTCTCGTTCCTTACACGAGGCAGTAAGCAGCCTGAATGAGTGCACGAGCCTCCAAGCTGTGCCTGTGAGGACACCACGGGTCCTGGAGAGTGCTGTCGTCTCACAGAAGTTCTGAGGCAGGGCAGGCTGCAGGCATGGCACGAGAGGGCTCCAGCTCCGTCCCTCGACCCCATCTCTCTGTGCCCAGGCACCCTCCCTCATAGCTTTGGGATGGCACAGTGCCTGCCACAATGAACTGTGGTCTTGCTCATTCACATCAGTAGGAGAAGCACAAGTGGGTGGAATGATCAGAGAGTGACAGGAAGTCCCCCTGCGGGCTCCCCTGTTCCCTGTAGAACAGGACAAGTGACCTCTCCGGGCCTGGTGTGTCTGCCTGCACTGCCAGGGCAGCAGAGTGCAGCTCCCTAGGGGCGGGTGGGCCGCTCGCGTGGGGACAGGGAGCACAGGTGGAGAAGGCTGGAGACGTGCCTGAGGCACACAGCTGGTCCACTGCGGACGTCCAGGGCCTCAGGGCCCTGCTGGCCAGTGCGGTGCTCTGAGCAACCCTGGTTCCAGGCTACACCCTCTGCCTTACCTTCCCCAGCATCGCTCCTGCACTCCTGCCCGCAGTGCACGTGGAAGAGGAACCACGTCGCCCCGTCCCTTCTGCAGGGCGCCCTTCTCAGCACTGCGGCTGTCGGGCACACTTCATGCTCCATCATCCTGAGACGGGAGGTCGCGTGGGCCACTCCCTTCTCTGCACTCAACCATAGGAACACCACACTGACGATCATTCCGGCTTATGCTCAGGAGGTGGCGCAGGTGGTGGCATCCATAGCGACAGGCATGGGGGCCATGGGTGTCCCCGTGACACTAAAAGCCCGAGTGACCCAGCCCTTTCGTGGCCCTCCTGGCCCTTCCGCCGTTCCCGCTGCTCTGCCATCACCAGGAAACTTGCTGCACACGCTGAACTGTGAGCTTTGCAATGCTGTAGGTGAGAACCTGACTACTTTTCGGGTACTCAGCTGTGTCACCCCATCTGTCCCCTCTGCTCCCGCCCAGGGGTGAGTGTCTGTGGCAGGCAGAAGGCACAGGCTGCGCCCAGGAGGGCTCGGTGCAGAGGTGGCCCGCGTCGCCTCCACACTGTCTCTTCTGTCTGGGCTTGTGCAGGTCAGGGGTGGAGAAGCCCTTAGAAGGACAGTGAGGGTGCCCGACCGCCCCGGGGCTCCTGCTAAGGACATGCGGATGTGCGAGAGGAGAAAGGAGGGCATGAGGAAGAGCTGAAGCTAGGCCCGGGGCTCCTGGTGGTAAGCGTGGGGGCTGTGCCCCTGGGCGTCCCCCCGCCCCGTGAAACATCCGAGAGGGCAGCTGCCAGTTGTGCTTTCCCTGCTGCCCTGGCCTTCCACAGTACCTTCCTGGGTGTGGGGCTGGCCTCGCTGCCTCCTCTCCTGGTGAGGCCCTCAGGGTGTCTCTGAAGGAGGCTACTTGTCCCCATCTTACAAGCAAGGACACTGAGGCAGAGACATCGGGAGCCCCAGCTGGGAGGAGGAGCCGTGACCCTGGGGCCCCTGCTCCCGAGCCAAGCACAGCGAGCCCAAGCGCAGAATCAGGACACAGCCCCCCACCCCCCCAGTGCGCGGCTCTGAAGGGCCCAAGGGCTGCTCCCAGCTGGCCAAGGGCACCGCGGCTGTGGTCCTCTGCAGCCCTGCTGCTCAGCCCTGGCCTGCTCTTCCTTCCTGCAGCCAGGAGCTGCTGCTCTGCCGTTGCCCGTTGCAAATCCATCATCGTGCAGGTGTCTGGAAAAATGCAAATAAACTCAAGATTATGACTGTTTTTGTAAATAAGCTGTGCAGCAGCTCAGATCTGGTTCGGTCCGTTAGCCGGATCCGCCCAAGAGATATCGAGGCTGAAATATTTGCGTATGTGCTCACGGAACATTTATTGCAGAACTCTGGGCTCCAATAAAGCTTTTCTATAAATTATTCATTATGGAATTCAGACGCAGTGCCAGAGCCTCCCGCCCAGAGACATGGCCTTCTTTTTTTTTTAAAATGATCACCAAAGAGCTGGTCTCCGTGAGCGTCTAACAGCAGCAGCTGGCCGGTGGGGCAATTAGCAGGCAGAAGGGGGTGCTCTGCTGCGACAGTGCCGACCTTGTGAGCGCGGAAGGCTTTCTGTGCTGGTGGACACGCTCAGGTCCTCCCCTCCTGCGAGCAGCGGCTGTCACAGTGTCACTGGATCTCGCCCTCTTCCTCTGCCTGAGAGAAGGGGACACCAGTGCAGCCTCACAAACCTCCCTGCGCCTCCCCGCGGAGCTTCTGGGGTTACCCCTCCTGCTTTTCAGACAAGGAGCTCAAGGCTTGGAGAAGCTAAGGGGTGGGTGGTGTCCCTGTCTCATTCAGGTCCGGATGTCCTCACTCGCAGGATGTGTAATGGTAACCTTGTTTGGGGACAGGATCTTTAAAGGGGGTTAAAGTAAAATGAAGCTGTTAGGTGGCCCCGAAGCCAGTCCGACTGGTGTTCCTAGAGGAAGGGGACTCTTGGGCAAGAGCACTTCCAGTTAGAAGCTGTGAGGACACAGAGAGCTGGCTGTCCACAAGCCAAGGAGAGAGGTCCCAGGAGGTGCCCGCACCCCCAAGCCTTGGCCTCAGCCCCCAGCATCCCTGTGAGCCTCGGCAAAGGGTTTTGTCCCTCCAGCAAAGACGCGTGGCCATGGCCATGGCCTGAGATCTCATGTACCCGTGTGGCCACCAGGGCCTGCTGGAGCTGTGTCTTCTCCAGCTGGGGCAGGGCTGGGCCAGGCTGGGCCTCCAGAATGGCCTGCACCAGAACTTCTGCATGGGCCACGGTGGGCCTGGGTACCAAGGTGGAATCCGGCTCTGGAGGAAGCTTCGCCAGGGCACGGTGCTCCCAGAGACGCTGGACGTGACCACAGAGCTGGGCAGCCACTTCCTGTGGCGTGGCTGCCACCGGGCTGCTGCCCTCTGGGCTGTGGGAGGCAGGAGGGGGCTATGTGAGTGCTGTGAGGCAGTGGAGCCGACTTCTGGATGGCCCCTGGTCCCATACTCTCCAGCTAGCTGGCCACGATGGGCCCTGAGGCACACTGAGGCAGGAGGGCTGGCACCACCAACCCTGCTTTGCACTGCCACACTGAGACTTTGTTACGCCAGCCCCAGGATGTGGACGTGAGGAGGGCGGGATTTGAGGCCAGCCTGTCCCCGGTGGCTAGAGAAATGGGGGCTACTTTGCAGCTGGCTGGAGAGTTCTCTTTGGGGAGAGCAGGCTTGGCCGTTTCTCCCCCAAGGACCCTGCAAAGCCCTCTGGAAGTGTTTGCAGGATTAATTTCACAGCTCACATGAATAGTGAGGAAGTAAACAGGCAGGCGCCCTGGCTTACGTTGGTGCTGCACACGCAGCGCCGTCCAGCTCCTGGCCCCAGCTTGGTGGGCCTTCCTCAGGAAGGCTTGTGACTTCCTCAGGATCCCCAGGGCAGGGCATGGGCTCTGAGGGGCAGGCGGCAGGTGTGCTCCTCCCCTGGGGGAGGCAGCCCCGCCTCCGCTCCCCTGACCTTTGCTTGGGGAGCCGTCATGATTTGTATTCCGTGATTCGCGTGACCATCGGGATTTTTATATTTCCTCTCTTTGCTTTGTGAATCCCTTTTGCTCCGTGGGGAGAAGCAGGTGCTAGGCTGAGCAGAAACCAGCCCGAAAACGTGCCGCTGGCGAGGCTCACGCAGAAAGCTCCTGTGGGGTGCAGAGGGTGCCAGCCTTGGGGCCTGTGGGTCTTTGCTGCTTCTGTCCTCGCTGATTCCAGGCTGGGGCTCGAGTGTGCATGTGGCAGCTTGAGGCTGGACCAGTGCCTGCTGGGGCACGCATGGCTCCCTCCGCCCTCCCTCCTCAGCTAGCCCTGCCCTGGGTGTGGGTGCGCGTGTGTCGGCATTTTATTGTCCCTGATGCTCCCTGCTTCCATCTTGAAGGTTTGCCACAGACCCTTCTGGAACCCCCGAGCTGTCCCTGCTCTGGGCATGCTCGGGGGCTCTGTTTCTGTGGTAGCCTTTCCTTTCTCCTTCCTGTTCCTGAGACCGGCTGCGCCCAGGCACTGGTGTCTGAACTGTGTGCTTGTCCCTCCTCACCTGGCCGCTCTCACTTCCAGCCTGGACCCGCTGGGCTGTGGCCGTCCCTGGGGCCTCCCTCGGAGTGTCTGTCCGTGTTTTCTCTTCCTGGCTGCTGACCTCTGTGTGTGGCAGGACCTTGAACAGGAAAAAAGCGAGCTCTCTGACAGCAGTGACGGGAACAATGCCCTTGCTGGTGCCCTGCCGCCCTCCAAGTGGTACCTTCCGCCTCTCCAGAAGCAGGCAGCGAGCAGAGCGGGCAGGCCTTGCCCCAGGCCTTGGCGAGTGAGATGCAGGCCCAGGCCAGTGCCAGAGTCCTGCACACCTGCTCTCCTTGTGAGAGCAAGAGCGCTGGCTCTGTCCTCTGTGCCTCGCCCCACCCCTACGCGTCCCCCACCTGTCACAGGCAGGAACCAGGGCTAGTGACACCCGGGCACGCTGTCCTCCTGCCCTTCATTTAAAGACTGTAGGCAGGAGAGCGGTCTGTTCCCATCCGCCACCACCAGCTGTGCAGTACGCATGCTTGCTTGTTTGTCCCCAGGCCATGGGACCTGTGCCTTGGACCTCTGGGTGACATCAAGGGTAGGGTGCAGGGACAAGACGTCCCTCGGTTGGGCCCAGGCCCCGTCCCCGCTGGCACGCTCCTCCTGCCCGGGATGTGTGACGACTCGCCCGCCCGGGAACGCTTCCTCGCCATCTGTCTCTGAGTTAGACGATCAAGGGCCGGCAGAGGCGTCCAATTTGCAATTGTAAATTGTGTTTTCCTCCCCTCTCGCTCCACGTGTGACAGCGCTGAGGGCTGGAAGGGGCTGTCTGATGTGTGGCAGCCGGCTTCCTTCCATATGGTGCGAGCACAGCCCTGGCATCCTGCAGGGGCGGGGGACACCCTCCCAGGGGCTGGGGGTGCGGGCGCTGGCTGTGCGGCTGAGCTCTGGGCCTTCTTGGCTGCTTCTTGCCCTTGGGCTCAGCAAGGTGACCCGAGCTCCTGAGCTGAAGACTCCCTCCCGTGCATGATGCGGTTAGATAGCGCCTGCAGTGGCCCCCGACCTCTGGCCTCGCTGCCACCCTCGAGGACCCCAGCATGAGCCGTCCCACCACAACACAGGTGGGTCCTGTCACCATCTGTGTGGCGTCCTCCACACCCCAGTCCTGCTGCAGGGCCCTACATGAAGCTGCTGCCCAGGCTTTTGCCCGGCTCCGACCCTGGTGACGACGTGGTCACTGCTGAATGTAGCACTGTGGTCCTTGTCCATCCCGGGCCTCTGCCCAGGCTGGCAGTTTCCCTGGAGCCAGCAGCCAAGCTCCAGCCCTTCCCCGGAATGGAAGAGGACACAGCACTCCTGGGAGCAGGGGGCCTCACAAGAATGTGGGGGCTTTGTGCTGTCCTCCACCAGCTCCTCCCGGCTCTCACTCTCTGGGCTCCTTGTCCTCTGGTGTGGCCTCTGCTCGGTGCCCTTCCTGCGTGTCCTTCTTGACCCCGGACACACCACAGCGTTGGCCAGCTCACCGCTTTCCCATCCCCCACCATGCACGTCCTTCGCCCTGCTCATCCGGCCTGTCTGGCTGTCGGTCACCTGTCAGCCGGTCTCCTTGCTGGATAGGTGCCACAGCCTCTCTGCCTCCCCAGCACCCCTGGGCCTGCCCTGCCCAGAGTGCACCTGCAGCAGCTGCGTCTCAGCCGGCAGGTGTGACGGTGCGCACGGCTGCCAGGACCTCAGGGTCAGGAGACACCGTTGTCCGATCCATGCCCCGTCAGAGTTCTGCGTGGCACCTCCTGAGCCCTCGCTCCCTCTGCAGGGTCTTCAGTCAGCTGTCTGCTCCTCCCTGTGGGGTTGAGACCTCCTCAGCACTGTTGGTCTTGCCTGGAGGAGGAGCTACGCCACACAGCGCACACTCAGATGGAGCCGGTAGGATGAGCCGGCCAGGGCCTGGGCGGCTGGTGGGTGTCTGCAGCCCGCTGGGCGTCAGCCCTGCAGCCCGCTCCTCACAGCACCAGCACTGGGAAGTCAGGCAGGGTCGGGCACCTCACGCTTCTGGGGGTGGGCAGTATGGGGGTGACAGAGCGGTCCTAGGACCACGTGACGACCCTGAATGGCACTGTAGCGGCAACACCTGCATTCTGCGTGTCCAAATCCACAGAACGTGCAATAGCAGAAGGGATTCCTGGTGCAGACCGAGGACTGGGGAGTGGCCACCGTGGAGGTCACCTGGGGACAGGTGCCTTGCCCTCGGCGGGTGGCCGCGGGGAGGCTGCAGGGTGAGGTGTGGGGGTGGGAGCTCTCTGCTCTTCTGCTTGCTTTTAGTGGGAACCTATCGTTCTCTCAAAGATGAGGTCTATTTACCAAAGTCTCCCGGAGGTTAGGGCAGGGCCTACAATGGAAACACGAGGAAGAGGAGCTGGGAGACACCCTGGAGCAGGCTGGGGAAGGCAGAACTCCTGGGATCTCCCGAGAGGCCCAGTGGGACCGAACCAAGAGGGCGGGAGCTGGCGCCCCCTTCCGGACCCACAGGGTACTGCGCGGACCGGCCCGTCTCCTTCCTCCTCCCCCGCAGCGTTTGGGGCCCCGGGGAGCAGCCGCAGGTTGGGGTGTGGGGTATGAAATAAAAGAAATATATTCCCATCTCTCAGCTGATGGCGCTGCGCTCGGGTTACCTCTGGCCGCTGCCTTTAGCCGCCATCCGTCCGTCGGTCCACCATCTATCATCTATCTTCGATCCCTCTCTCGTCTATCTACCCATCCATCATCACTTATTTCTCGTCTGCCTGTCCATCCGTCCATCATCTGCCTACTCCATGTATCTACGTATCTATCAATCATCTGTCTGTCTATCTGTCCATCATCTCCATTTATAAGCTGCTGGAACGGCCTCAGTGTTTTCAGTGGTCTCTGCAGATGGCTAGCTGCCCACCAAGGACCTGCGCCCCCTTCCAAGCTGAAGCGTTGCTGCTGGGAATGGGCTCTTAAGGCAGGGCTCCAAGCCCCCGACACTGTCACACCTGCGTGGGCCGGGGTCCAGAGGTGTGGACCAGGCCTCCCCCGCACAGTGTGGAGGGCCCTGGGATAAGACACTTGACTTTCGACTTCCCAGCTTCATGGCTGTGGCAGCGACGTGCACCTGAGGTTGAGCTCCGCTCTCTTCCCAGGCTAGCGATAGGCGGTCCCATCCTCCTGTGACACACGCAGGGCTGTGGCAGAGTGCTGCTCCGGTCAGCCCTGCACCACAAGGACAATAGCTGAGACCCACTCATGTTTTAGGGGTGGACCCCAGCGTGACCCCAAAGCCTGCCTCTGTGTGTGCACGAGTGATCGAGCCCCCTATGATCACATAAGCTTGTGCTTGATGAATTTTGCCCTGCCTGGGATGACGTAAGCTCTGGGTGTGTCTACGGTGGGCAGGCCTCGCCAGGCGGGGCGCTCCGGAGTCAGGGGCTGATGCAAGTTATCCAATGGGATGTTTTCAGCCCATCCTGAGAACACACCTGTGTGCTAAGTCAGGAGCCTTAGGGCCTCTTTCTGTCCTTCCCTATCTCGTGACTGGACAGACAGATCCAGTAAGGACTCTGAGAAGAAGCAGCGCGGCCCTGGGCCACAGTTCAGAGAGCCCCGGGCCAGTCAGGAGACCGGCTGGATTTTACTGCAGGGAGAAGTAAGGTTCTGTTGTGCGGAGCCCTGATGTGTTTTGGGCTTGACTTGCTAGAGCAGTCGACAGTACCTTCAGTAACGGGAGGTGCACACTTGCCTCAGGGGTAACGAAACACTTCTCCTCCTGAAGGAGCAGTTTGCTATCGCAGGAAAAACAGAGCAAAGGAAAGCAGCGCAAAAACCAGAGCCAGGATACGGAGCCTGCCTCTCCTAAGGACTTCTTAGCCCGGAGCCATCAGAGGGCCACTGAAGATTTTCAGCATGAGTTCAAGCCGCAGCTCCAGTGGCCATAGCGTGGGCCAGCGTGTCAACTGCCTGGCAGTGGCACTGCCCTCTCTTACACTCAACGAGCGAGGCAGAGCCACCAGGCCTCCTGGCAGCTGCATGGCTCTGGCCAGTCTGTCTTTCTGCCTGCCTGTCTGTCTACCATCTACCTCTTCCCTATCTGTCATCTATCTATGTGTATCATCTATCATCTATCTGTCTATCCGAGAAGGCATGTGACTTCTTCCTTTGTCATCTTTCCCTTGTCAAAAACAACCATTGTTTAATTCCTATGATTTTATTTAGTGAAGTTCTATATCATTTCTAGTATCTTTAAACTATTTAAAAAAAATTCTCTTTAAAGAACAAAAAACTCCTTCTTTCCTTCAGAAATCTCTTCTAAGCCTCTCAGACCTTTGTCTTCTTTCTTAGATTTAGAAGTTTTCTTTTTCTTTCTTTTTTTTTTTTTTTCAGTGCCAAGGATCGAACTTAGGACCTTGTGCTTGCCAGGCAGGTGCGTATGCCTCTGAGCTGTCTCCACAGCAGATTTAGAGGGTTTTATGCACTGGCCTTCCGCCTTCCACGCACAGTTCCCAGGCTGCAGCGCACTTCCTGCTGGAGGGCGCTGCATTCACACACATTCTGATGGCGATGTCTCTGTCCCTGCCGCTGTGACATTCCCGTTCTCTGCTTCTTACACCATCTGCTTGTACAGGCGGTGCTGTCATCCTGCGCCATGGGCGGAAAGCTGCTGGCTGGCTTGCCTTCTGCAGACCTCCCAGGGGGACTTCTGGGTCCTCTGGTTCTCTGCAGCCCGACCGCCTGCTGGAACTCAGCAGTTTCAGCTTTTCACCTCACCTGGAAGGCAGGATTCCGTGTCTGTAATGTCTGTAGTATCTTTAATGTTGTGTGTGTGTGCATATGTGCATGTGTATGTGTGTGTGCATGTGTGCATATGCATGTGTGCGTGTGTGTGCACACGTGTGCAGTGAATGTCTTTACACAGGCAGCTGTCGACTGTTCTTAAGCAAATCTCGTGTTACCTAAGCAGTGCCTTTGCTGATCTGGTCTTGGATTTTGTAAAAGATTGTGTTGGAGCTGCCACCCCTGCCCCCTCTCCCGTCCCTCCTGCCTCTGCAGGATTCCTGGTTTCTCTCCTCCTGCATCTGCCCGGTGCAGACCCACTGTGCCAGCCCGGTGATCTGCTGTACCCCTCACGATGCCCAGCTTGCTGCATCCCTCCTGCCGCCTCCCTGGCCCTGAACTGGTGCCCCCTTCCCATCCTCCCCGCAGGGGCGCTGAATCTCTTCTATGGATGTCCTCAGGCCTCCTTCTGAGGCTGCTCTGTGCTGTCCCACTCCATCTCCCCTGTCCCTGTCCCCACAGGGACCTCACCCAGTGTCAAGGAGAACTGACCCTGGGCCCAGAAAAGAGTGGCATGCTTCACAAGGGTCTCTACAAGTGGAGGGTGGGTGGCAGCGGGGAGAGAGCTGTCACTTTGAGGTCCACCAGCTCTTGAGGGTCAGGCAGAGGGAGGTGTCTTTTTACACAGCGGGTCATGGTGGACAGATCCTCAGAAGGATAGCATGGGGGGTGCAGGAGGGGCACTAGGGGCTCTAGGGAGGGAGTACGGCAGACCTGAGCTTGCAAAGTGTGGGTGAAACCCAGCGACGGTCTCCTTGAGCAGAAGCGCTTCCCAGCATAGATCTGGTAAGTGGGGAACGCCTTCCCCATGGGCAGCAGGAAGACCTCAAAACGAAGAGCAGTTTGGGAACATGAGCTTGACCTGAGTTCTGCAGTCCCATGCCCCTGCCTGTCTATCCAGAAATGAGTGGTTTTTCATTAGAGAGGTGCTCCCCACCTCAGCATAACAGAGCAGGAGACCCTGGAAGCATGGCTGGCCTTGACCTACCCAGACTTGTTTCACCTGGCATCCTGCCTCCCTGGCCTTGGAATTCCTTTGCTCTGCCGTTGACGGCTGAGGCATCTGTTATCCGTGCTCTGGCCTGCAGAATGGATCATGTCCCACCTTCCCTGCCGCTTCTCCCTGGCCAGTCGCACCTGGAGGTCAGGGCTTGTGTGTGACTAGGCTTTGCAGAGCAGGGCTGTCTGCCTGTAGGTCCCAGGACAGGAGTGTCCATTTGGTTGAGTGAGACACAAGCTCACCATGTGCACCACTGTGAGGGGCAGGGTGAGCTCCCAGGGCCTGCAGAGGAAGGGATGCTGGGGTGGGACCGCAGGGCTGTGGTTGGAAGTGGGGGTCCAGGAGGGCAAATGTGCTTCTCACGATGGCCGGGAGGATGAGCCCTGGGTCTCCCTTGCTGTGACTGGATGTTTGTGCACAGCGTCTTGGGTGTGGCTTTTTGGTTCATTTTCTCTCTGTGTCACGTGACCTGGGCGTGCAGGGAGAGCCACAGGGAAGGACCACACACGTGTCAGGAGGGCATTCTATGGGGCCCTGGAGACAACCTGTGGGGGTTGGGGTCCATAGTCCATGCTGTGTCATAGCACGGGGCTCCCAGAGGGGGTGTCACCGGTAAAGACTCAGCCAAGAAAGGGCTCCAGCCTTGCTCAGAACATGAGGCTGGTGTGCACAAAGCTAGGCTTTGTGTTTGTGTGTGGTCAGTGTGGGGGTGTGAATGTGTGTGTACACGCATGTGTGTGCGAGCTTGTGCGTGCTTGTGAGGAGCAGCCGGCTGTTGCAATCGCGCTTCCTTCTGTCACTCACTGAGCGGCCGGGCCTGCTGTGTGCCCGTCAACGTGGATGAGGGAGGCCAAGGACACCCGGAGCCTGGAGGTGAGGAGGACTCTGGGATATCTCCTCAGGAGCTGGCCGAGAGCCTGGCACTCCAGGCCCGCGTAAGTGAAATCCTCTTCCTGACTCGGGCAGCCAGAGCCCTGCCCTGGGGTTGGATGTCCACCTCCCTGGAGCCAGGCCCACTCCTTAGGCTGCTGCCTGGCCAGCACCAACTGGACCCAGGCTGGGACATGTGAGGTCTCTTTCCTTTGCCCAGGGTCTGCCTACCCTCCTCCTCCTTCTTTCCAGCCAGGTTGACTGCTTGTTTTCCAGTGAGGGGCTGGCCTAGCAGGCCTGCAGACTGGCACTTCCCAATAGCCCTCTGGGGACAGAGGTTTCGGGTCACCAACTCTAAGCTCTGCAGAGCCACTCAGGAGGACGCAGGGGGAAGTGGGCCCAGGCCGCGTCCCCTCCACAACTGACCTGGTTTCCTGCTGTGTTATTTATGCCCAAAGCTCCGATCCCTGCCCGGTGGCTGGAGCCTGGCCCCGCGGCTTGTCTGCAGGCTTCCTGGGGATTCAGTTTCCCCAAACTTGGGGGAAAGGCCTGTCTTCTCGCTGGCAAATGACTGCTGGTCCCCCACACATTTTAAATTACCCTCATTTAATTTGGCTAATTTGGGAGGAATGGCAGCAATTACTTGCTCAAGTTGCGCTGTCTCTCGGAGAGACATTAATATTTGGATTCCAAGAGGGATCTGCGGAAACTCCTCAGTTACAGATCATACAATTATATTTCTAATCCTTCCCCTAAATTAGCACAGATGGCTAAAAATGTTCTTGTCTTTTAATTAATCTTTTGGCCAGTAGCCCTCTGAATACAAATGCGTCATTATCGCCTTCACGCTGGGCGGTGGGTGCGACAGGATCTTGGGTTAGGTCCCTGCTGCCTGTCCTGTGTGCACAGAGACCTCGAGCCCCGTGGACCAGAGACCTGACTCCAGCTGGAGTGTTCTGGTGCCCAGATCCTGCATCAGACATTTGGTTTGTGAGTATTTTCTTCCTTCCCTGAGGTGGCCCTTCTACCCCGCTGATGGAGACGCTCGACGCAGCAAAGCCTTCGTTTTGGTGTAGGCCACAGAAATTGTCATTGGGTTTTAAAGCACAGTGACTCCATCCAGGCTGTGCGTTGGGGAGGCCGTGGGCTGCCTGACACCTGGGGGTGAACAGACTCACAGATACTCGACAGCCCCCACAGGTGCATCTCAGGGACAGCACCTGACACAAAACTGCCTGGAGGTCACACACACGCACACACACGTGTGCTCATGAAGCCTAGTGGAATCCGCCTCACAACAACACAGATTTGTGGGCAGCTAGGGGAGGGCTGTGCCCTGGAGGACTGAAGACCCCTTTCTTGCTTCTTCCCTGACCAACAGGAATCCCAGGACAGTCTGGCTCCTCAGGCAAAGGTCGGCTCACTCAGCCCCACTTGGGTCACAAAACCAGAACTCGGTCTTGGAGGGATGTAGGAAAACAGGGACCCTTGTGCCTGTCGGTGGGAATAAGAAAGCGGGAAGCTGCTGTGGGGAACCAAGCCAGCATGTGCGGGCCAGAGTTTCCACCTCTGGGACACAGACGACAGGACTGGAGGGAAGACACACATGTTCACATGTGATCATGGCCACCGTGTTCACAACAGCCGAGACACGGAAGTGACCCAAGTGTCCACAGACAGATGAATGGATAAAGCACAAGTGTCCCATACCATGGAGTATTATCCAGCCTTCGAAAGGGAGGAAGTCCTGCCGCCTGCAGCCATAGGGGTAGACTTTATGGACGCGATGCTGCATGGAATGAGGCAGCCATGCAGGGCGAATCCTCTCTGCCGCTGCTCAAATATGGGAGTGAGACCATGGCAACAGGAAGTGGAAGGTCAGCATCAGGGCTGCGATGGGGTTCGGGGACCTGGTGCGTCATGGGGCTGCGTCTGCGGTTGGGAAAACACGAGGCTCTTGAAGTGGCAGCAGATTTGGTGGCACTTTCTGAAGGTCCTCACTGGTGAAGAACTGTCCATGGAATCGCAGTTAAGCTGGTGGGATGTGGGGAGTGGGACCTCTCTATTTGCTTAGTGTCTCTGACTGGGCCTAGGAATTAAACATACATAAATGTGTGCATCAGAATCTATACATTCATGTAAAATTCTCTCCAAACAAAGACAGAAAGAAGCTCCAGCACAGACCATTTGCTCATGGGCCACAAAACCAGCAGCCGCCATCTCTCTTGTACCAGGGACTGGATTCCATGGGTTGGGGGAGGGGCTGGTTGCAGGCTGGTGCAAGGGCTTTGCACTGATTGGGCCTGCTGTCTCTGTTACTACGTTGCGATATATAATGAAGTCTTTGCCCCACTCTCCAGAATGCAGAGTCAGTAGGAGTCCTCGGTCTGCCTTCCTGCAGCTAGACAGCCGCGTCTAGGGGTGAGGGGTGGGGGGCAGCAATGCCCAAGCTGCGGTGCCTGTGTCCTCTACCCTGTAATCTTGTTTAGTTGCTGACACTACAGAAAACCCTGCTTCATGAGGGAACCTGTTGTGATACTGGAACCTGTTACGGTTTGTGTCTAGCTGTCCCCCTAAAGCCTCAGGCAGCTACGGGGAGGTTTTCTAGAAGTGCTGATTAATTCATGACCCAGTTCTGGGATTATGGGTGTGAGCGTTACACCCTGCTCAGGGTGGGCAGCCTGGATACAGCACGCTCTCCATTGCCCGTTGCCGCTGCTCCTCCCTTTTGCTCTCGCTGGCTTGCTGCCTGTCACTGCCATGAATGGTTGTACCATTCCTTCCTCTGCCATGTGCCGCTCTGCCTTTGAGCCAGCCGAGTATGGACTGAGACCTCCACAGACTGTGAGCTAAATACATTTTTCCTTCCTTAATTTTGGGTGTCAGGGATTTTGTCCCAGCAATGAGGAAAAGGTAACTGAGACGGAGGGGAAGCAGGCTTTTCAGCACTTCCGTGGCAGTCTCAGGACGTTCGATCTGCACTTCGCTCCAGAACTTACAGAGATTTGAAGTTGTGTCAGACACACTTGTAAGGCAGCAGCAAGCAGCTGGTCCTTTTCTAGACTGAGCGAAGTGATTCACCTGGCTTACTCACAAGTGTGCCTGGACCCATTCCTTTCCAGGTCGGGGATCGTCCCTGGTTGGGAATATCCAAACTCATTTTCTTGGGGGCTGGCTTGGGACAGGGTCTCCCTGTGTAGTTCAGACTGGTCTTGAACTCACTCTGTACCCCAGGCTGGCCTTGAGCATGTGTTGACCCTCCTGCCTCAGCCTCCTAGCACTGGGGTTGCAGGCGTGTGCCACCAGACCCAGCTCACACTCTTTTGAAAGCTGAGATAGCTATCATGTACCAGCTGAGAGAAAGATGGCCTGGTTCTGTCTCTTTAAAAATATCTGCTAGTGTATGAAACGATTAAAAAAAAACCAGTGTTTACTCATCACCTCTATAATTCCAGTTGGGCACAGTTATCATTCTCCCATGAAGTGACAGACTGAGTTCATGGAGCAGGCTGAATTCATCACATGGATAAGCAGGTTTGTGGCCCATTTTGTGCCACTGAAATGGCTTCCAGGGAGACTTTTTCTAAAAGAAAGCTCTAGAGCAGCTCTTGTCACCCACAAGTTTTGGCCAGCGGCTCGTTTATCTTCTAACAGTCATGCCTAAATGTCCTCTGCTATGTCATCAAGTTGGGGTCCTACCCAAAAGAGGACGAAAGCTACCTTTTGCGTTGAAGCCCGTCCCCGTAGTTCAAGACGAACGACCTTAGCAACATGCAGGGTCAAGTCTTCAGCAAGTGGAAAGGCCCTCAGCGTTAGCTCTAGCGACTAGCCACCGAGGACGCCGCTCGCCACGCGGGCACATCTGATGGTGTGGTGACCTTGAGGGCTTGCTTCTGCTCCTTGCCATCACGTTTTTTTTCTGTTTGAAAAGTCCCTAGGTCTTGTCCTTTAGTGAAGGCCACTTGGTCCACGTGGGGAAGCCGGCTTGAGGACATCACTGTGCCTTAGGTACCCTTCTCTTGTTGCTGGGACGAATACCAGATGCTCAGCTGAGGGAAGGAGAGGTTTATTTAGCTCACAGTTACTGGAGGTTTCAAGCCATGGAGGAGAGGCTGGGGCGCTGCCCTGTCCAGGATGACTCTCCCCACGTCTCTCAGAAAGCACAGGCTGGCAAGTTTAATGGTTTGCGCCTCTCTGGCCCCGCCCCTGCCCCTGCCCTCGTCCTCTGGCCCCGCCCAGCCCTCTGGCCCCGCCCTGGCCCTCTGGCCCTGCCCTGGCCCTCTGGCCCCGCCCCTCGGCCCCACCCAGCCTTCCTGCCCCGCCCAGCCACCTGGCTCCGCCCAGCCCTCTGGCCCCGCCCCTCGGCCCCGCCCAGCCTTCCTGCCCCGCCCAGCCTTCCTGCCCCGCCCAGCCACCTGGCTCCGCCCAGCCCTCTGGCCCCGCCCCTCGGCCCCGCCCAGCCTTCCTGCCCCGCCCAGCCATCT
>NW_004524689.1:2139398-2160316 GCF_000260255.1 Octodon degus
GCCCTCTGGCCCCGCCCCTCGGCCCCGCCCAGCCTTCCTGCCCCGCCCTGCCATCTGGCTCCGCCCAGCCCTCTGGCCCCGCCCCTCGGCCCCGCCCTGGTCATCTGGCCCCGCCCCTCAAGCCACTCGTTGCTCCTCTAGCCGCGTCCGCCCCATAGCTTACAGGAGGCTTTGGGGGGACACCTGGACACAACCCCTAACACACTGGCTCACCAGTTGCCATGTGATATACAAAGCAGCTTGGACTATGTGATTCTCCTGTTGCCATGAGCCTGTAATTGGATTCGGACTCAGTATCTTCCCTTAAACGTGACTTGCCCTCTGTTGGCATCTTCGAGTCTTCTGGAAGAGCCTCACTGGATCTTGCCCTCTTTTCAAAAAAGCTCTCTGGCGACGTTTGTTTTTCACTCATTTGACCAGGCTTGAGTTCATCAAGCCGGTGACTGAGACAAGTGCATAGTGTGGAAAAGGGACGCGGGCGGGAGGACTGGCGAGCCGAGCAGGGGCGGGCCGCCCACGGGCTAAGCAAGTGCTGGGCTCTGACGTAGCTGCGGCCCAGATGCAGCTGGACTATCGTTTCACTCACTGACGGCGTCTCACCGGGAGTCCGAGGGCGGCTGATTTGTTGCAGTCTCTGCAGTGGGGAGACTCTGCACACCAACCTCTTCCCAGGGCTCAGTGTCTCCTCCCCTCCCGCAGGGGAGAGGCGGCAGCGGGAGCCTACGGGCCTGAGGCTCTCCAGGAGTGCAGCCCTCCCGGGGCTGCTCTGAGTCCCCGCGGCAGCCTCACCTTCCCGCTTGGGCCCGGCTGGGGCTGGACTCAGACTCAGGGAGAGGCGCTGTTCTGGACAGGGCTCCGGCCACTGCAGAGGAAACGCTGCTCTTGCCAGGGGCGCCAGGATGGCATCGCTTTCTCTCTTCTGAGCCCAGTCCCCGGAGCGCTGAAGTCTGCTGGTCTCCTCCAAACTCAAGAGCAGACTTGAGCCGTGATTGCCTGGGTCCAGCTCGGAGTAGGGCTAGTGCGGCATTCCAAGCAGTGTCATCCTGGGCCAGGACTCGGGCCGGGTGAGTCGAGCTGGTTACTGGACGTCACTGAGGGGCAGTGAAGCTTACTCTACAGCAAGATGGGGGTGGTTTCTACATCCACCGATGCCAACTGTGTGTCCAGCCACAGGTGGGTCAGGCTGGTTGGGCCCCACACCGGAAAGTGGACGTTGCCCACAATTTCTTGCAAGTTGGTTTGGTGCCTCCAGGGATAACTACACCATGAAAGGGAGTGGGAATCTTGGCAGAAAACAAACGAGCTGAGCTGGACGTGCTCCCTGGGACCAGGGAAGAGGGATGCAGCCCCTTCAGTCTGTGCCCACCTCCCCTGCTGGGTCATGGCCCCATTACACGTTACGGACACTGGTGCGATGCCATGAGCTTTGTCTCACTCTGGCCACACTAGCAAGTGCTGAGACTGGCGATCTCATTCCACGTCCATACCTCTGCTCTGCCACCACCATTATCGATGGAACTTGGCCACCATTATTATCCACGGAACTCTGCCACCACTGTCATCCGTGGACCTCTGCCACCCAGAATGATAAGTTGAAGGCCTAACTCCTGGACCCATGAAAGTGACCTTATTTGGAAAACAGGATCTTTGCAGTGATGAAGTGAAGGTATTAAGGTGGGCCTTAAGCTACCATGACCAGTGTCCTTGGAAGAACAGGAAAGCACCACACAGTGACGGAGATGGAGGGTACAAGGCCTGTGACAAAGGAGGCTGGGAGCAGAGAGAGGCGGCTGTAATCTCGGGACACCAGGGGTTTCCATGGCCACAGGATGGGCTCTCCCCAGAGAACCACAGGGAGTGCGGCCTTGCTCGGGGCTCAGCTGTAGACTTGTAGATCTGGGAGCGTAGATTTCTCTTAGTTTAAGCCACTCAACTTGTGGTGTGTTGTTGCAGAGGTCACAGGCACGAGCACATGCATCATTAACTGACTATGATGCCCCTTAACGAGCCACCATTCCACACCACCTTTCCTTCTAAGCAAACACTGCCAAGCACCTGCCGTGTGGCTGGGAATGTGCTGCGTGAGGAGGTTACTAGAACGGATGACACAGTCCTTGTTCTCACAAAGTGCGTAGTCCCAGCGTCTATGTGCTTGAGGTCGTAGACAATGTCCAGCGGTTGCCATAGTTCCAACAGGTGGCCACTCAAGGAGTCCTGAGACCACCAGGTACATCCAGGGAGAAGGAGTACTAGCACTGTGGTGACAGTCAGGCCATAATGGACCCAGGATAGGCACAAGGGGAGAAAGAGTTTCTCCAGGGACCTGAGTCCTGGGCTTGGGCAGGGTAGTGGGAGAGTACAAGGCATGACAGGGACAGAACTGCTGACTTAGGGCGCCAGGAGAGGACCCGGAAGGGGACAGGAGGTCACAGAGTTGGGAGGAACCACATTATGAGAGGCCGCGTGAGCCAAAGTAAATCGAAGCAAGGTGAACTGTTAGTCCCAGAAAATGAGACAAGTTGGTAATTATCATGACTTAATGCCTTCTCGCACTTTAAATCTCTGGCAGTTGGAGTCGTGAGTGATAACTGGAGAGCTCCTGAATCATGCACGCAGCATGTCTGGCCTGATCAGAGCGTGGGCCACCCAAGGCCCCCTGTGTCTCTTGGCCCTGGAGAAGCCATCCTGATGTCCTGATTACTGTGCCCCAGAGGAGAGCTTCAGGGCAGGGACATTAATTGAGAGTAGATTCCCAGGAAACAGGAGAGGAAATCAATGGGAGTAGGAGAGGAAGAGAGAGAAAACTGATGGAGGGTTTGTTGTGGATCTAGTTGTCACTGTGGGCAGCTGAACCCCAGGGCTGCTCAAGAACCCCTGAGAAATGTTGAAGAATGTACTTTGGGACTGCCCTCTGCAGGATACAGTGTGGGTGCATTTGTCCACCGACTCACTACACATCGTGCCAGGTTGTCCTGTGCAAGGGGCATTCTGGAACTTGCTGCCGAAGCACCGATGCAGAGAAGCAGGGTGTTGGGGAGGCGTGGAGATAAGCAGGAGCCCAGCTGCGCGCGTGGAACTGCCTGCGAGAGCAGAGCTGAAGCTGGGCCTACATGCCGCCCCTTGCCTGCTCAGAGCGGTGTGCATCCACGCTCGGTCCGCCTGACCACAGAGTCTCCAAGCCTGTGGTCAGCTGGACCCTAAGCAAAGCCAGAAGCCCAAGGGGCTTGAGAGACAGCTAGCTCTCCAGAGAGATCACAAGTGCCATTTGGCAGCTCTGCCTGTGCTCAATCTGGATGTCACAGCCTGCTCGGCTTGTCCTGACGATGGCCGTTTGTTATTGGCCTGGAGGCCATGAAGAGAGGAGCCAGGGATTCGGAGAAGAGGGAGAGGTGCCCTCAGCGTGCCGTTAGGCCAAGCCTTGCCTTTTGTCATGACTGACTAAGAGGGAGAGAAACCTTTCCTCTTCTAGCTGGAGGGTTCAAGAGTCTCAGGCGCCCGCGCATGAACGTCTTTATCCCTAGACTTGGGGTCTCACTCCTTCTCTGTGGGCCTCATACTAGCCTCGGAGACCTGCCACCGCTCTTCACTCTGTCCTTTTTGTGATTTTTCCGCCCTCAGATCTAATTAGAGGCCTGGTTTCCAGCACCACCTGCCCTCTGGCTGCAGGAGATGAGGGTCACTCTAATTGCTGCCATGGAGGCCTTCTGGCTTTGACAGCAAGCCTCACGCTGGTAATTGGCTGACCTGAGCCTGTCGTTCTCTTTCATCAAGTCCAAGGCTGTTAACGAAATCCAGGAAAGTCTCCCATCCTGTGACTACCGTGGCTCTGTGCACTGGGCGCTGGCCCCTGCGGCTCCTCCCTACATACCGTGGGCGGAGGACTTGGTAGCTGTGGGTCCAACGCAGAGATTACCCTCAGCTCAGTGGCGTTAGCATGGAACATCGGGGTGTGAGTAGCGCCGCCGGAGACCCCACCAGGAGGTCTGTGCTGCTCTCTTTTCAGGGAGCAACCCAGCTTCAGGAGGCACTTCCTGAGGGTCACCCTAAGTTAGGGTTGGATTCCCCACAAGCAAGTTAGTAAGATTATAGAATTTCAGGTGAGGTCTTGGGTGCGGCTACTTCCGTGGGAGGGGAAATCCCAGCAAGTAGAGGCGGGATGATGAGAGCGGCTAGGACAGGAAGAAAATCCAGGGCAAGACTTTCTTGTCCATGTTCACAGTTGTGTTCGACTTGAGTTTCAGTTCTGCTTGGGATCCCGTGGGCGCCGTGTGGATCGCTCTTCATTGTTGTACTTCAGTGTGTGTGTGTGTGTGTGTGTGTGTGTGTGTGTGTGTGTGTGCGCGCGCGCGTGCGCAGGGAATCGAACTGAGGACCTTGTTCTTGCCAGGCAGGCGCCACTGAGTTACATTGCTGGCATTGTTGTACTTCTGAAGAAAATGAAGTTTAGCAACTGCCACCCCTTATTTTTTCAGGGTACCTCTGGGCTTATCTCTCCTGTAAGTCTGAGTTGTGCCAACGGAAGCAGCACGGCCACCACCACTTCAAAGGAAGCGCCGACACCCTCAACACTTCAGCCAGGGATCTGTCCATCTCTGTGGTGCTGAGTTTAGGGGGTGGAAAGACACAGAATACCACCAGAGTACAGATTAGGATTGAGGATGCTTCCAAAATGCCTGCACACCTTCTTAATACCGTGAAGCCTGGTATTTTAGGCTGCTCCATGATTTTATTTCACAATCCTAACTTCCTGTACTTGGGGTGCCGCTCTTCAACCTAACACTGAAATCCCTGTGCATTTGTGTTCTTGGGAGACAGACACTATCTGTACCCAGAAAGCAGAGGGCAGCCCACCAGCTGGCTGCCTGCTTGTAACCTCTTTGTCACCCCTGTTTGTTCAGGAAGAAGCAACTGGACATCTGTTTCAGGGTCCATGGCGAAAACATCGCACAGAGGCCTGTTTTCGTGTTTTGGTTGAGTAGTCTCCCGGAACCTCGGGGGTGGCAGGCCAGGATGCTGTAATCTCTGGCTGCGATAAGTAGCGCCTGCCCCAGATCTCTCACTCTGGGCTCCTGGAGACAAATGTCAGCTGTTTCATCAGAACCAAAGAGCTCCCCTGCAGGGCAGTCTGCTCAGCTGACCTGTGAAAGGTCTTCCTTTTGCTTCCACTTTGGAGATGACTGGCCTGGTTTTCCCCTCCTCCAGTGTCACCCTGGAGTCCTAGGGCTTCCCAGCCATAAAAGAGGCACAGTGCTCCCCTTTCACGCATGAGGGCCCAGGAGTGCTGGAGGGGCCACGCATGGCTCTGGAGTGCGCTACAGTCTTAATCTTGCTAGCTGTACAGCTCACTGCAGAAGGGACCTAGCGGCCTGGTTGGGGAAGGACACGAAGACTGTGCAGATGGAGGGCACTTTGGTGAGTGGCCGCCCTGGGGCTGGAACCTCCCAAGTCCCCTCTGCGCCCGCGAGCTGGGGGTGTGATCTCTGCTTTCTTGCCCCAGGACACCGGCGAGGGATAGCAAAGCAATACAGGGTCTGAGGGTACGAATAGCCCTCAATCTGGATTTCCTAGGAGCTGAAGACCCAAGCCTGCACCCCCAGAGCCGTGGGGAGTGTGTGTGGGGCTGACTTGGGCTGTAAGCATGGCTGCTTCCTTGACAAGTGGCCCAACTCTGAGCAAGTGACCAAGCCTCTCCAAGCCCCGGCTTTCTATTTGAAATGAAGGCATAGAATTCTTCTCCTTGCCGGCTTGCCATGGGATCCTGCACGGGGTGTGCCTGGCGTCCACGGCGTCCACAGCGTTGGAACCTTCTCGGGGTGTGCAGGGGGAGTGAGTGCCACGGTTCTGTGGCCTGGCAAGAGCACGGCTCGGGAGGGATGCGCAGCACATCCTCTGTGGCCTCTGGGCAGCCTGGAGTGTGATGAAAGGAGGTGTCAGATGCGGAGAGCACTCCTGCTTTGATCTGTCTGCTCAGAAAATGTGAGGGCACAGTTGCCTCGCTTTGGGCTCTGCGGCTGTGCAGGATTTCCAAATCCTCCTTTAGATAAAGATCAAAAGGAGGCAGCTCCTGGCTTCAGCTCCTCTTCCCTGCTGGCCACGAGTCAGTGGAGGCTGGGGTTGAAAGTCCCAGCAGAGGACGCCTGAGTGTGGAGAGCCCTTGATCTGAGCGGAGACTCCGGCCTGTGCTCGCCCCCAGTCCAGTCCGGGACCTGTCTCTTCTGGAGTTCCCACAACAGTGAGTGCAGACCCTTCCGTGCACCCTGCGCAGGTGTAGCGGTGCCTTTAGTCCTAGCAGCAACCTGCGAGGCTGGTGGTGGGAACAGCTGCCCTGTGGGACAGAATGGATGCTGAGCCTCGCGTGAGGTCACAGAGTGAAGTCGCTGATCGGGGGCTTGGGCCAGAGGAGTGGATGGCGGCCGCCCAGACAGTGTGTCTGCTCCTCCAGGTGGCCCAGGACTCACCTGAAGACTTCCTCATTTTCTCAAGGCCCAGAAGTGTTCCTTTTACTCTGCTGCTGGCCTCAGTGCTGAGTGCTGGCTTTTGGGATGCCCAGCGCCTCCTCGGGCCCATGTCCTCTGCAGCATGTGGGGGGCTGGGAGGGCTGGGACACATATGAAGTGGCCACGGGGCTGTGGAGGCCATGGGCCCTGACCACACATTGAGACTGTGCTCAGGCGAAGGGGAAAGGCTGCCGACCTTGCAAGTTAGCCATAGGTTAGATGCAGAACAGAGGAGTGGCTTTGCTCTCGTCTCATACTAAGGACAAAAGCACAGCGAGCTGTACTTGGATGCCCAGAGCCGCTGGCCCCGGTGTCTTCTGTTCTTCTGGCTGGGCTTCCAGGGAGCAGATGGAGTAGAGGGTGACTTGGGGGTGTTGGACGTCACTAACATTTGCCTTCGGAAGGAGACGTCTCCAGCTGGGGGGGCCACTCCTGAGCAGCAGCTGTGCGGGCTGATGGGTGCCGCACACCCCCTCAAACACCGCCCCCCCCATATGTGCTTGAGCACATACGGCCACAAGCACACAGCACACAGCACCCATGCGCACAGGTCAGAACATACAGACATGCACAGATACATGCGTGTGCACTTGCAAGCTCACACACATGCACTCGCAGGGAGGCACCCCTCCCCCAGGCCCCACACCAGGGCGGGCGGCAGGGGCTGTGGGGCTCTTCAGCTACTGCGCGCAGGGCTCTGCTGCCCAGATACAGTCCTGAGTGAGCCGGCAGGGACCCGCACCACGCTGCTGGTGCTCCTGGGGGAGGGAGGGTGTTTCTCCTGGAAACGACCAGGACTTCACATGCGTTAGTGCTGGGTGTGGCCAGCCACATCGCTGCCACTGTCTTGTGGTCAGGACAGGACAGCCATTGAAGCAGATGTCTGGTCAGGAGAGAGACAGTGGGACGGAACCCGCGAAGGTCCAAGTGCCACCATGCTGGGTGCTGTCCCTCTGGGCCTTACAGGCTCCTCCGCCCAGCTACACCGATGGCATTCCCTTTGGCAGGGTGTGTTACCTGGGTGGGGTCCTATCCATGTTCTTCATGACCCAAACAAGGAACTGAGCAGGACGCTCAGGCGCTGCTACAGGATTGATGACTTTACTAGAGAGAAAGAAGACAAGATGTGTTTTATACAGAGGGCGCCTGCCAGGGAGAGGAGCTGAGGGCCCTGGCACTGGGTGCTGCAGGCATTAAGCCTTGGGGTTGGGCAGGATTGAGGTTTGGTCTGAGGTTTGGTTTCTGCCAACCAGGGGCTTGACCTGTTATGGTCCTTGGAGGCGCTGTCCTGGAGTCCGAAGCCCACAGGGGTCACCTCTGCATAGTTGATGACTTGGGGACTAGGGCTGGCATGGCCAAGGGTGGCAGAAGACACTGGGCTCAGGGTGGGCATTTTGTGGGAAAGTGAAGCTGGCTGGCCACCTTTCCCTTGGGATGTAGGGGGCAACCCTGCCCTGGGCTAATGGTTAATTCGGAAGGTGGACGCAGCCCACAAGGCAGCTTGGGCCTGGACCTGTTCCAGAATTCGTGTCACAAAGCTAGTTCTTAATGCAGCATGCTCTCAAACTTCTCAGGTCCCTGAGGAGCCAGATTTCTATCCCAGGCTTCCTGGGAGAAGGCTTGGCCCAGGCGGAGGAAGCGCCTTGTGCAGGAGGTGCAGGGTGCCCAGAGGGCGAGGGCGGGGCTGACTTTGGCACCGGTCACCCCTTACTTGGCCAGAGTAAAATAAACTTTGGGTGGGAAAACAGACCCTGTTCTCACAGCCTTGGGCACAGAACGAGAGTGGAGTCTGCCAGGCAGCTCATTCGTGCTCAGGGGTCAAGTCCTTCGCAGAAGAGATCCACACACACGCTAGCAGGTCCACAGGACTCACTCAATTTAACCTCCTTGTGCACTGAGCCTTCAAGCCCCTAAGTGGGCGTGCAGGGGGTAGCCCTGTCCTGTCGTCCCAGGGCAAGCCGTGAGCTGCCTCAGCCCTCCGTCTCCCTCTGTCCTGCTCTCCTCTCTCCTCCTTTCTCCTCCCTTTCGCTCCTCCCCTCCGTCCCCCTTCCTTTCTTTCCCTCCCTCCCTTTGCTCCTCTTTTCCTTCCTGCTCCATTTCAGGCAGTTCACACAGAAGCCCCTATAATCCTCACCACTCCTCACAATGAGGGTCTTCAGTGACAGAAGGCTATGTGAGGTGGGGTGACCTGGCCCCTGGGGTGACCCCCGTGGAGACAGTGCAGAACCCCTAAACCCACTTACCTGCACCATACAACCTTTCCTGGGGGTGAGACAGCATCCCTCCATGTCCTGGTTCCAGGATGACACTAGAGCACCGTTGGGGACAGCTCCCTGTAGACGCTGTGCACTAGGACGGGGTCCTAGCGAGGGCAGAGGGCCTGGATCTGAGGCCTGCTGTCTTTCTGAGGGGCTGGGACAGGGAGACAGACAGGTGAGGCCTCCACAAGTGTGGCCAGTGCTCCCAGGGCTGGGGAGAAAGTTCCGGAGCTGTGCACAGGTCACACCCACCCAGGAGGCAAGGAGTTGGAGGAGCGGGCCTCGCCCCCTTGGGGAGGGATCCTGGGCTCCCAGTGACTTGGGCCTCCTGCCGCGTTCCAGGCTCCAGGAGAACAGGGTCAGGAATTCCTCCCAGGTTTATGCTGCTTCTATCTTTTTATTTCATGTGTGTGCTGAAGGGAAGGCCGATACAAATCCACGTCTAATTAAGCCTCTGTCTGGAATAGGCCCTTCAATGAGTATAAAATAAAAATTATCAGAGATAAGAAAACATCCTGTCAGTTTAATTGGCAGCATTTTTTCTTTCTTAGTGGTACATAAAATAATGAGGTGTTCTGCCATTGATAGCATGTTAAATTCAAGAAATATCCCAGGTGGGGCGCAACACCTCCCATGCCACATGGGCTTGGGGATGCGCACGCTCCGGGCGCTGTGCTTGAGGCCTTGGGTCAGCATCTGTGGGGCTGGGGTGGAGGAGCAGGGGCTACGTGGGGTGTGTGTCAGCACCAGGTGTGCAGAGGAGGCCCCTTGCAGAGGCCAAGCCTGCAGGAAGCCGTGCCTAGAAGAGTCCAGTGGGCCTGGGCCACTGGGACCCTGTGGCGGTGGTGACAGGTGCACCTGAACTGAGTGTCCCCCAAGCTCACTGCCTCGTGGCCTCTGTGACACTGGCTCAGCCTGGAGGGATGCATCAGGAGCGAGGGGTGGGGACCTCGCAGCCCCACTCTGGGCTGTGTTTCTTCCCTAAAGACATTTGTGGCTTTGAGGTGAGGGAGGAAGAGGGTGGCTCCCCGTGTCCTCGTGGCTCCTCGTCCAGGCTTTCGCTGGCTCCGTGCTGGGTGGTCAGCCGTGGCTCAGAGCAGCACGCTGATTCCTGCCGGCTCTTGGGTTGGAGGTCTGTGTGCTGGGAGCCACAGGGCCACCTCTGCCCTTGGCTTTAAGCCAAGGCCCAGAGACTCTTCGCCTAAATAGACAACAGCTTGTGGGACCTGCAGAGCCATGGAGAGTTGGACTCCACTGTCTCAGCCACTTTGAGTGTAGATGGCCTGGCCTTATCTCCAGGGCCTCGTGACACCCATGACTTGGGCGGCATCTGTGGAAGACTCAGGAAGCGCAGCCCTGGCTTCTTGGAGAAGTTGGCACTCATCGCCCTGGGTCCCCAGCTCGGCTGCTGCAGGACCCCTCCACCCTGGTGTCGTGTCTGCCCCCTTTGTGCTGAGAGGTGTAGATGTGTCCTCTCTCCACGTGGCTCTTGGTGGCTTCAAGCCACTCCGAGTCCGAGTCAGCCTAGAAGGTGGGCCTGTGGTCAATTTTCCTCTTTCATAGGAATCAAGCCCAGTGCTGCGGGTCAGTGAGCTGGGGCCTAGCTGGGCCCGAAGACTGCTCAGTTTCCCATAAACCTACGTAAGTACCTGCTAGAAGGTGTACAGTGAGGTGGCTCTGTTGCCTGCCTTTGCTTGTGACCTTCAGAGAGAGGTGGGCTCAACGCCTCAGGGCTAGGAGCCTTCCTCTTGCCACCTCGGGGTCCATGAGGCCTGGGGGGGGGAGGCGCTGAGCAGTCTGGGTTCCCAGGCTGGTGGGGAGGAGGAACTCGCTGGTGACCCTGGGGACCCCCCTAGGGCAGCGCTGTTGCCAGTGACTGGGAAGCCGTGCTCCGATGAGGGGTGGGGCAGGTGGGAGGAGGCGGGGTAGCGGCCTGGGCCAGGATGCAGATTCCCAGGCCCCTCTATGGCAGGGCTGGGGCACTAGGAGGGGGCAGCAACTGCATGCCTGCAGCTCCCAGGGACTCTGCTGGCTGTCAGCAGGCTTGGGGACGCAGCCAGTGTCCCTCCAGCTGGCCAGCCCCGTGTGGATCTGGCACAGAGCCTGCCTGGTTGTCCATATCATGGCCTGCAAAGCACATTTAAGGATTACTGCACTGACCTGGCCTCTGGGCTTCATCTCTTTCCCGGGAAGGTGGCTCAGCTCTGGAGCTGAGAAGAGCGGATGGCGCGGCCCCGAGGAAGCTTGTCCTTTGCAGCTGGAGCTTAGGCGGGATCGCGCTGCCTGCCCCAGCGCATCCTCTGCCTCCCCAGGGGCATCTGGAACTGCGACCCGATGGGAGCGGGGTGAAGTGGGGGCCTGGGGGGTGAAGGGGTGACTGGTGCTGGACCCCGAGGCCCCCCAGTGTCTCTAGGACCGCAGTGGGTGACTGCTGCTGTGGACCACCTGGCTTGCACGGCCCAGCTGGAGACCCCAGAGCCCAGGCCCCCGTGGCCTCCGTCCTTCCCCCTTTCCTCTCCGCCTTTCCCTCCCACTCCCACCACCTCTCCTGCCCCTCCAGCAAGGCCAGGTGGTCGCATCTGTGACCTTCCCGCCTGGAGACCCGCCTCTCCTTCCTCATCCTGTCCCCAGCTCCCGCTGCGGTGGGGCATTGGTGTCACTATTTCATCCTGATCTTCAGGACCTTCTCCTGCACATCCGTCGCCCGAGAGGACCCTAGAAGAGGTCTGCCCTCTAATTGCCTCAAGAAGTGAGGCCTTTCATTAAAGGATGCAGGCGTGCCTCCCTCTCAACCCCGACCACCCTAGGTGGCCCCCCGCCCCGCCCACCAGAGTTGCGGGAAAGTCTGCTCACCTTAGGTTCAGGAATGTGGCAGCCTCCAAAGACAACACCATGGCAACTGAGGACTTTCAGTCCCCATGGCCCGCTCCCCTCCCTGAGCTGCCCCGAGTGGGGGCTCCTGCTCTGTGAAGATCTGCAGACCCCGGAAGGCTCCCCCTCGGCTGGGCTGCCGTGACCTGCACCCGGCCTTACGCACACCATGCCAGCGACACCGGCGACCTGCGTGCTGTCTGCAGCTGGGGAGAGGAGGCACAGACAGGCCCGCATGGGGCTTAAGGACAGAAAGGGACAACACAAGCGTTGTGTGATTCTAATTAATTAATGATCTATTAACAACGAATGTGCACATGCTAACAAAACAACTCCTAAAATATCCAGCTGCAGAAAGTGGATTCCAGGAGACGGCTGTGCTGCCCTGGGTGTTGGAGCCCTGAGTGTCACTGTGAGAGGACAAAAGGGAACTGAGGTCCCAGCCAGGACCACGGAGAGTCTCCTGCCACACACGCGTGCCATCTCCTCGCACCGCACACACGCACACGCACACACACGCACACACATACACACCATCAGGCTGCCCACGGGGGCGGGAGAGTCTCTACAAACATCTAAGAGTCGATCAGCAACTACACTCCTGGGCCACCAAAGTGGAATTCAAATTCACAAAGGAGAGTTTTTTGTTGTTTTTTTTCCAAAACTCAAATTTGGCAGAAAAGCGATAAACAATTTTATGAGTAACCCTTGGGAATGAGCAAGGGAGTCGAGAAACACCTGGAATAGGTGATGGAACACTCAGCAGTGTGAGTGGGACTCGGAGGGCTGTGCAAGTGGGCCGGGCACCCGGCACAGGCGACAAGTGTGTAGCTGTGACAGTCGGGAGAGGAGCCAGTGTCGTCAGGGGTGTTCATGGTGCTTGGAGGATGCGGACAGACTCCTATAGAGCCAGAGACGCTCAGACACGTGGCAGATGAAGTAGTGTCCTGGGAAATATGCTTGAAAGAAATCACATGGCGCCAAACCCTTCCTGCACCCAGCGCATCCGGGTCTACATGGTCACTCTTAGAGATTCTTAATACTCTCTAGGGACAGCTAGTGTCTACTTTATACAAGGTCCCTGGGAAAGTAGAGAAAGAATGAAAGCTCGTTTTGCAAAAACCCCAATTAAAGTACTCATTGCTAAAAAGCTACAACTCTTGTTGCATAGGTCCTGCTTTACCTTGGTCTTAACCATCCAGTAGAAAAGTATGAAGTCGAAATATAAGAAATAAAGCCATGCTGTTGGGTTGAGCTGTGGGGGACTCAGGTCAATAATTTCTGACATTGGCAGTTAAACAGAAGACCCAATGCTATTATGGGCTACTGGACTCTTTTAGAATATTTTGCTGAGTTTACACACCTATAATATTCAATAACGGAACTTAGAAAAAATGGGGTATACCGATGAATGTCCATTTTGTATCTGTGTATTCAAAGAGGTTGGGATAGATATATAGTTGCATTCTCTTAATGAATAGAATGATTTGTTCTAATGGTGTTTGTAAATGGGATCACAAGTCCGCATCTTGTACAGCAATTAACCACTAAGAAGAATATATGCAGTGTATTATTTGTTGAAACTGTCCTTCCGATATGATTTGAAACTGTCTCATTGCTATCTGTTTGTCAATAAAACTTTGAAAAAAAAAGGATATAAAATAAATAAATAAATAAAAATAAAAAAGGAAAAAAAAAAAGAAAAAAAAAAAGTACTCATTGCTAGATCTAATAGTGTACCGAGAGAAGTAACACACGATGAACCAGGATGACCCGGGGCACCCAAGGCTCTTGCGGGGCCATTCAGCTTGGGGGCAGCCCCAGAGAAGCACCCCGTTTTGCCTCAGTCAATATGGGAACAGCATCCAAAGAGCTCAGCGCCTGCTGCTCTGGTCTCGGTTGCTGTCACAGAACATGGTGTCCCGAGAGGGCTTTCTTGGGGCCCGACCATGTGATGAAAGGGCACAGAATGACAGACACAGGGGCAGATCCGCCTTTTGGTAAGGGGTCTAGCCTGTCCGTGGGAGAAGAGCCTAGGGCCTTGGCGGCTCTGGAAGCTCTCATCTCTTAGTGCGGCTGTGGTGACAATGTCACGAGAGGCTCGGAAGAGACACACATGCAGACCACAGCGGTACCCATTTATGAGACGGTGTAGAGCAACACAACATTAGCAACAGCGCGGGAAGCCCACACCCCTCCCGTGCCCCGTACAGCGCTGGATTCTGGGAGAAGGAACCACTTCTTAGGAAAAGCAGAAGCTAAAAAAAAAAAAAAAGGAGGAGAGACTCTGTCACTCATGAGCAGGACTGTCTTAAACAAAACTCCAGAGGCAAACATTGTAACGCAGCCGGCAGGCCTGTTCCGTTACCGGAGCCACAGAGATTCTCATGCAGGGAAAGACATAAAGTATGTGTTAAGACACTGCGGGGCATGCAGGGAGGATGCGCGCCACGTTCAAAGCCAACCAGGGAGAGACACATGGGGTCCGCAGAGCGTCCCTGCAATTCAGACAGACGAGGAGAGAGCCCGGCAGAGATGGGCAGAGGATGGGCACTGTGGGCAGAGAGAGGAGCGGGAGGAGACCCGAGAACCCGGCTCCGGCTTGCTGGGCCCTCGGGGCAGAACCCTTGCCCTGGGGGTGAGAGCGGCCGGACCAAGCCAGCCAACGCTCAGCACAGTGGGGCTGGGCCCCTGCGCAGACCTGCCACAGCAGTGTCCTACTGGATCGCGGCACCCCCACCATCTGCGTCTGGGGGCTCAAGCTAGAAAAAGCAACCACACCAGCAAATGAAAACACAAGTTCTAACACAGAGTTAACCAGCATGGTGACAGCGTTGACATATGTACACAGAACAAACATGTTTCTGACAAAATGGCCATTTCCTGTCGTTTCCACACAGAGCTGTCCACACGGCCACTGCGGTGCTTACATCCCAGGAGACACTCCCAGCCACAGGAGGGGGAGTCGGAGGCGGCCTGCGGGGTCTCATCTGAGTCCTGACGAGGCACCGCTGTGACTGCATTCTCTGCGGAAACAGTGTCAAGGTTTCATCCTGGAGACCTTTGTGAACACGAGGTCCAGACCTAGCAGTGTGGTCCCTGTCTCTGCCCCTGCTCCCAACCCCGTGTCCACGGGCTGGGGTGCCGCATGGGGACCCTGCGCCTGGTGGCTCTGAGGCCTTCAGTGGGGGATGACTGTGGTCAAGATGCAGCAGAGGTTTCTGGCAGGTCTCCATACAGGGCAGGAGGTCGCCTGGTGGTGTCCTGGGTCCTGCCATGGGGCTTTGCCTGGGGGTCCTTGACTGGCGGGGCCCTTGGCACCGGTGGGCACAGAGTGAGCTGAGGGCTCCCACGCCTTTCTGTGGATGGTGTTTAATCTTTCAAACAACCCATGGGTTGTGCACTACCGTTACATCTCTGTGTGCGTGGCTATGGAAGGTGGACAGAGCTCAGAGATTGCTCCAGGGACCTCCAGCAAGGACAGAGGCTGAACGGAAGGACTGTGGCAGCTGCCTGTGGGCCCCACTGCCCTGCAGCCCCCCGAGAAGAGAGTCAGTGCTATGCTAGCAGGGGGGCGTGAGCAGCCTTTTCCCTAATGTTAGAAGCACCTGGTTAAAAACCATGTGCCCAAATGCACCATTACACAGGCATAAATGTGTGTGTGTGTGTGTGTGTGTGTGTGTGTGTGTGTGTACAGGCACACACCTCTCGGCTGGGCATGGGTAGGGCTGGGCAGAATCCAGAGATTTTGTTTTCCTAAAACATTTTTGGTTCTAAAATGAGATGGCCATGACACATTCTTTTATTAAACTTTGTGTCTTGGGCCACGCAGAAGAACCCCCAAGCAGCCGGGCTGTGGCAGCGAGGTCATCTTCTGTGGGTCCAAGCGTGCCAGCTCGGGGCCTGCCAAGGAAACAGGGAGGTTGGCGCGTGCCGTTTCCCCTCCCAAGGTCGCCAGGGACTTCTCTCATGTCCCCTTCAGATCCAGGGACGTCCTGCCCCTCAAAAGAGTCCCTTGGGAGGGACACCGTGGGAGCAGCACATGCAGACAGGCCTGGCCGTGAGCTGAGCCTCTCCGGTGACTGGCAAGGTGCAGGCAGGTGACCAGGAGTGAGCAGGAGCCAGAGCCGGTGATGCCTGCTCCAGGGGGTACCAATGTCATCGTCTTGTGACCCCTCTGCCCAGGCCTCTCATGTCCCTGTGCTGGCCACCAGGTGGGCAGCTCCTCATAGCTTCTGAGAGCTTCTCCTTGCAGGGTGGGTCCAGGACAGAGGCGCCTGCCTGACCTTCCTCTGTGGGATCTCTTGAGGCCCCAGAGCCGCGGGCTTCACAGCCTCTGCTCTTTCCCATCTGGTCACCCATCTTCTATCAGGGAGTTGGCTGGTGTGTCCTTCAGCCTGGTGAGCAGGCAGGGATGTCTCTCTCCAGCCAGCCTGGATGGAGCTGTCCATCCCTGTGTCTCCCCAGCCACCTGGCCTTGCTGTCCCCCCTTTTGCCCTACCTTTCCCTGTTCACCCTTCTGAGCAGTCTTGTGCGCTGTCCCACTTGCTCTTTGCACTGGGCCACGGTGGTCACCGGTGAGTGTGATGCGGAAGAAGCTGCCCTCGGCTAGTTTCCTTACTGGCCTGTGGGGCCCTGGGCATCCGACCTCCCTTCCTCCTTGTCCTCTGCTTCTTGTCCACAGTCAACTCCTCCAGTCAGGCTCAGCTCAACCTCACCTTCTCATGCAGGTTTGCTGCCCCTGAGCCAGCGCGCCGCCCCTTCTTCGCCAGCTTCTGGCCCTGTGTCTGCGCTTTCCTGTTCAGTGGTTGGTTACGGGCCATGAGTTCCAGGCTGGACTGGTGGGCTGGGGCAGCCCCTGGGGTGCCTGATGTTGCCCTTTTTGGCCCTGTCCAGAAGTCTCCTGGCAGCTGTTGCCTGAGAAGGGAGCTGTGCTTCTGTGATGTCTCCCCTGCCTATGGCACCATGTGTGCTTCAGGAGAGCTTGAGGAAGTGTCTCCATGGCTGGAGGTGGCAAGTCTAACGTCCACGGGTCCGGCTGCCACCAAAGCCCCAAGCAGTCTGGAGACCACTGGCAGGAAGGATTTTCTCCTTGAGGGGGAGCTTTGTCTTCGCTCGGGTCGTCAAGGGATTGGACAAAGCCTACCCACACTCTGCAGGCTTGTCTCAGAATGTCAATCACACCAAGGCAGACCTCCTGTGGGGCGGGACACACACACCTGCAGTGGACACAGAGGTCTCTACCCTGAGGAGCGCACAGAGGCCAAGGTCAGAGGAGGAGCTGGGCTCCTGTGTAGGGGCCTGCGGGGGAGAAGCACACTGCGGGGCTTGGAGTGGCAATGGGGTGGTGTGGCCTCACACCATCATAGATAGGGCTGCGGCGAGCCTAGTGCTCGGAGGTGGGCTTGGGGCAGGTGTGGTGCAATGGCCCGGCGCTGGCGGCTCAGTGGAGCCCAGAGCATGTCCTGGGCCTCAGTTTCCCTCCTGCACCAAGCTGCTGTCCTTGGCATCTCCCGGGTGGGACTGGGGGAGGGCGCACAGGAGAGTGGGGCCCTGTGAGGCCCAAGGGGTAACAGGGCTGAGGCTGAGAAGCCTGGCTCACCAGCTCCTCATGGCTTCTGACTCCAGCGTGTGGGGTGCAGGTCGCGGCCCTACGGGCTGGGAAGGCCCTCTCTCCACCCGCGGGCACATGCGGCTGTGCACACACAGGGCACGTGGGCAGGAGCTAAGGGCACTGGGCACCTGCTCCTCCTCCTTCGCCTGGCTTGTGTCGCCTCAGCCGCCCAGAGCTCCACCTGCCCCACGCCTGCCCTCTGAGGTGCCCTCTGGTGCCCCTAGCACAGGCCTCGAGGCTCCTGAGGCCCAGGTGGGCACCGTGGAGCCCCTGGAGCAGCTACCACCACCACGCCAGCTGCTGAAGTACGCGTGCTCTGTCGACTGGGTTTCTTGTGGCATCTCCAGTTAATTTCGTTTTATTTGGATCATGATGGATTTTAATGTAAGATAACAGCAAACCTGTGCCAACCTCGGGCCGTTTAATAACCGAAACCTTTCATTAAAATTTTTAATCGTCTAGAATGATGTAATTTTGGAGAACGGGGACATATACAGCCTCTGCTGATCATACATTTATTTCATTTATCTGCCAGAGATGGGGAATCTATTTTCTCTTTTTTTCCCCCCAAAGGAAACCTCTAAAAAATTTTAAATGCTCTAAAACAAAGTTTCTTTACAGAATTAACCTGCAGCCCTCTACTGTGGATTTTCTGTGCTCGGAAGGATGGGCACTAGGGACCCGAGTCTGTGCTCTCCTGGTCCCCCTGAGCCTCATGGCATTTTGGGAGCTGTTGTGAGAGTGTCACCAACATGGCACGCCACATCTCAAGGTGACCTTGGCACCCCCACAGTGCCTGGACCAGGGTGGGATGGTTCCTGCTTCTCTCTGCTCCTTTGGCCGTCATCTCCCAGTCTGTCCTCTTCTGTCTGAGTGAGGACACCTGTCACCGCGCTGCCGGCCCACTCAGCCCGCCCGGAGGATCTTATCTCCAGATCCTGAATCTAATCACATCTGCAGAACAAGGTCACATTGTCCAAGTCAGAAAGCCACATCCACGGGGCCCAGAGTCTGGCTCCCACATGTACCTTTGGGGTGGGGGGCTGCTGCTCTAGCCTTGAAGCCCTCCTGCTGCCCATGGGCTGCTGCTGTGAGGGGTGCCCTGAGGGCAGGGCAGCACAGACTGGATGCATGCCTCCCCTAAAGCCACGCTGGAACCCCAAGCCACACTGCTGTGGGCGTGCAGGGCCCAGGTAAGAAAGGCGGGGCCCCAGAGGGGATGAGGCTGTCTTTGCTATTCCCCTCCCTGTGTGAGGTCACAACAGGGGTCTGAGCCTGCGGCTGCTGCCCCACACCCAGGACTCTGGGCTGTGAGGAGCAGGTTTCTAGTGTGAGCCGCTCTGTCTGGGTGTTTTGGAGAAGCCAAGCAGAGGCTCCTCCAGGGCTCAGCCAGGGTCTGGACATCGTTCTGGGCTCTCCACTCTCTGCCTGCACCCAGCATCCGCCTGCCTCCCTGACCCATTCACGATCTGTCTCTACATCAATCTGGCATCCAGCTCAGCCGCGGCAAACCTTTTAGAGACCGAGGGCCCAAGCTGCAACCCCAAATCCACTCACCTACCTCAGAGCACCAGTACTGCAAATGAACACCTGGCGCTCCACTGCTGGGGCCGCTCGGCCCGCACACCTGCAGAGACCCTGCGGGCCCAGGCTGAGATGCGGGCCGCAGGTTCACCCCATGGATACATCTGTACTTTTCCCCATGGATCTCTCATCTATCGGTTATTTATGTACCTCTTTACCTGTATCAATTATCTATCTTTATGAAAGGTCAAATGGAGGCAGTCAAACGCATGCAGAACCGGACCAGACACACTGACATGAGTAAAGCGGGTTTATTGGCATACACATGGAGGGCTGACTCGTGGACCAAAGCAGCAGCGAATAAAGGGGACCAGCGGACTATACAGGATCTTTTGGGGGAGGGTGACTGTGGGCTGAAACAGCCAGGTTGCATGTGGACATCATTTGTCTTCCTTGTGATTTAATTTAGCTTACGTCAGAGGGAAGTGAGCTGAGGCCAGATTACAATACGGGGCAGGGTTGGAGTTGGGGTTGGCGCAGGGTGCCCGGGAAGCTTTGAGTCCTGGCCTATCCCTTTATACCTAGCTATCGACCTATCACCTATCAATTATTCATCTATCATTTCATCTACCGTCTACCAGCATATCTTTTCATCTATGCAAGTCTGCGTCACCTCTCTCTCTCCATCAATCGTCCGTCACTTATCTTTACCACCCTCTATCATCTAGCGATAATTGTGCCTTTACCTCTGTCCACTACCCGTCTTTACACCTAATTATTGTCTATGAGTTATTGATCTGTCTTTACAGTGATCGATGCCGCTGTTACTCACCTGCCTGACTTTTCCTCACGCTCTCTCCCTCCCATCCTCCCGGGCTCCGCTTCGCAAGCCTGAGCGTCTGGTCCAGAAGCCTCCAGCGACGTGTCACCCGCTGCCCTCCAGGATATACACCCGGGAGGCCGGCTGCAGCATGCTCTCTGATCCCGGAGGAGAGTAAATGGTTGAAGTGGCCAAACAGAGCCTGGTGACAGTGACCTGGCAGCGCTGAAATCACAGATGGGTAAGGGCAGAAAGCTAGGGCATAGAGGAGGAAGCCCGATGTCCACGGAGCAGAGGAACCGGCCTGGGTGCCCCAGCAGCAGCACCCGGCGGCCTGACCCGTGGCCAGTGCTGGTGGGATCGCTGATGTCTGAAACTGAGCGTTCTCTAGATTCTGTTTCTCTGTGTCTTTCAGGAGGCCAGCTCCTAGCACAGCCCAGGGAGGAGACAGGTGTGGGTGTCCATATCCCTCAGGGAGTCACCCAAGCCGGGCCTGGGGGGGAGGCAGGATGGATGTCCCTCACGTCCCTGCCTCCCTCCTGTCCCTCCCAGCAGAGGGGGGTGGGGCCCGGCTGGGCACTGTGCTTGCTGTCTTCCGGCTCTGGAGCTGCATGTTGCTGGAGGCCGGAGGTAGCTCCGGGGACAGAACTCCGTGTGGAGCTGGTGTTATCCTTACGGCCATGGGGAACAGCGCTGGGGACTGAGCCTAGGGAACCATGAACCACAGCCCAGAGCTTTCTTATTTTTTATTTTTTATTTTGAGGTATTGCTAAGTTGCCCAGGTTGGCCTGGAACTTGTGATCCTCCTGCCTCAGCCTCCTAAGTAGCTGGGATTATGGCGTGTGCCGCTGTGACCAGCTACTACTGAGTGGGTTTGTGTGTGTGTGTGTGTGTGTGTGTGTGTGTGTGTGTGTGTGGCAAGAAAGCTAAGTACACCACATGTGTTTTGATATAAATGATACAGAGTGAGATGGTCGCCAGAGCTGAGCCAGTGGCCAGAGCCAGCGTTTCACCCAGCGACGTGTCACCCATCTTTGGGTAGTGAGAGCCCTGAGGAAATCTGCTCTGCTGGCCACCTGAGCGCTGTGAACACGGCTGGCGGCGCTGGTCTCGGGGCTGGCCTTTCTGGGCTCTGCTCCCAGTGTGTGGCGTGTGCGGGAGTGGCGCCTGCCGGTCACACGGTGAGCCTCTGCTTACCGTTCTGGCCCCGCAAACTGGGCTGCTGCTGGCCCCGAGGCCGGGCCGAGCTTCGGTGTGGCCTGCTTCCACAGCTGCTGCTCTGGGCGGATGTTCGCTCCAGCCACCCCAACGGGCCTGCGGGCGGTCTCATGTGA
>NW_004524689.1:2160572-2169445 GCF_000260255.1 Octodon degus
GATACATTGTGTCCGCTTGAGAAGTTAAAAGCTTACCTGAATCGCTCAGCAGTTCCACACTCCCGGCGTGGAGGGCCCAGCCTAGCGGACTCAGCACTCAGAGGGTCTGAAGGGGAGCTGAGGAAGGAGGGAGGGCGCCACCTCCTCGGAGGAGCTCCAATCTTCCCAGTCAGCATGGAAGGAGGGGAGGAGGCTGGCTGGAAGCTGCAGCTGCTGCCCCTCCCGTCGCACCCTGCTGTCTTCTGCCGCCCTGAGCTGCTGCCCTCTGCCATGTGCCACTCTGCCCTGGAGCCAGCTGAGTATGGACTGAAACCTCCACAAACTGTGAGCTAAATAAACCTTTCCTTCCTTAATCTTGGGGTTTGGGTATTTTGTCCTGGCAACAAGAGAAGAGAGACAAACACGGCCTAGGCCTTTGCTCTTCCTAACTACATTGCTGAGCCCTGAGAGTTCGCCGTCTGCTGGGTGTGCATCTTCTGCCGGACGCCTGACTCATGCACGCCTCCTCTCAGGCTTCGGCTGGGACTCTTCACTCCTCCTGCAGGGTCTGCTGAGCAGCAGAGCTTAGCAACTTTATCACACCCCTTTTATCTGTTCTTTTCTTTTTTCTTTTATAGATTGTGCCTTGTATATTGTGAGAACTCCTAGCCTACCGTTGCCAAGTGCTTTCCTCTTGGCTTTATAGACTCGTATTTTCTATAAAAGGCTTTTGGATCTTGACCTGTGTGTGGTTGCTGAAATCCCAGGAGGAGACTCAGGTTGGGTTCGGGCAGTGCACAGGACAGACGCTTGGGGTGGGGAGACGCAGGGGAGGAAACAGGCCCCTGTGCCCAGCCCTGGTGCGAGGCTCCGAGGCTAGGGGAGGCACGGCTGCGCCGGCAGGGACTTGCGCCTGGAGCCTGGCCTCCTCGCGCAGACACAGGAGGGTGCAGAGTGCGGGGTCGGGGCTGTGGTGGCAGCTGTGGATTCCTGGCTGTGTGTGTAAATGGCCCACTCACTGGGGACACTCAGTGTCCCCTACAACAAAAGGCCAGTGACCACAGCCAACTACTCTTGGGTCACAGGCGAGGCCACCCCTTCTGCTGGGCTCGCTGGACTTGCTGAGACCTGAGTTCGGCCAACAGGTAGAGGCCCCGCCAGCAGAGAGGGAGGCCCAGCGTGTGCCCGGTGGCAGGTGTGGGTTGCAAGAGGCCATGGTGGTGCTGTCCTGAGAGTTGGGCTGTGGGCCGGTAGCACCTATCCCCCTGTGTGCTTGGCCTTGCCAGCCTTCGCTGTCCTGGTGACAGCTGGGCACAGGGTGACTCAGGTCGCCCAGGCCTCCCTTCTCCAGCTCCTGCCTTGCATAGGCAGTACCACTGTGGTGTTGTGGTCTGACTGCTCGGTTGAAATCAGATCTCCAAGGAGCTGTGGCCTGAGGTGGGACCTCGGGGCACGGACCACTCAAGAGATCGGGATTCCTGGAGCTCCCTGGTCCCTTCTGCCCTGGAAGGTCGCAGTGCAAGGCTTCCATCCAGGTCTAGGAATCAGGGCCTGCTGAGCCCCTGTGTGGACTTCAAACCTCCCAGCACGAGGATGAATCTGCATGGATCTTACGCCTCCCTGGCTCTGGGACCACTGTGGGCTACCCAGTGGGGTGGAGAGTCACTGGGATAGGCAGGTTTGGGGCAAAGCTGGGCCTAGTCCTGCGGAGAGGGCAACCTTTCTGCTCCCTTTCCTCACCCACAGGCCTGGCATGCTGCGGGGTGTGGGGACAGAGACAGGAGGAGGGAGGCCATTCCCAGGGAGAGCAGAACCTGTGTCCTGTGGGGGTAGTGGTGTGTGGGGATCAGTCAGCAACACGGCAGGGTGCTACCTAGCAGTGCTAGAGTGGGTGGTGATTTGCATATGTAAATTAGGAGCACCCACGGCTGGACTCACTGGACTTCAGGACTCCTTGCCAGGGTGGCAGCGGTCATGTAGGGATGGGAGCTTTCATAGCAGGCAGTGAGATGGTGCGTGGTCCTGTGAGTGTGCAGACAGGAGGAGGAGATGGGGCGGGGGGAGACCGAGGGCTGGCTGGGTCCCCGGCCAAGGGCGAGGTCCCTGCTCTTGCTCCCCCCAGGCTGGCATCCCTTTGCCCATGATGGGCTGGGTTGTGGGGCACCCTCGGGCGCTGCTGAGATGCCTGCACCTGCTTCACCTGTGCACCTGCCTCACGTGGGCCAGGACAGGTAGTCCTTTATCCCCACTGGCCTCTCCGTGCCTGCACAAGCTGGGGGCTGGGAGCACTTCTCTGTCCTCCCTGCATAAATCCGAGGCCTTGTGCAGCTGCCAGGCCTCACAGCGGCGTCCTCCAGGCGATGACCTTGAAAACAGAATTGATGTTCATTGATTTCTTTAATAAAGTTATTGTAACGCATTGCCTTACTTGTTAGAGCCTGGGCCGAGGTAGACATCCGGTGTCTGAGTGGGGGTGTCACCATAGATTGCCAGGGTGGGACAGCTGTGCTGTCCACATTGTCTTTTCCTTTGAGGGTCACCAGCCCACCACGAGTCGTGTTCCTTTCCTGTGCCAGGGCTGTCACATTCCAGGGAGCAGCTGAGGCTGTGGGAAGGGTCAGGCGAGAGGGTGGCTCCTGTGGCCCCGGAACTGGCTGTGTGGTCCGCGCCACAGGGCTGTGGAGGTGGGAGGAGGGGCAGGCAATGGCTCAAAGCCCACGCGGCTGTGGAGACACCCAGGCACAGGTCCCCACCCTAGAGCCGTGAAGTGCTTGGAAGGTCCTGGAACTCCCAGCCTGGGCTGCGATTGCTGCGGTTGGAGCCACAGTGCTCAGGGCTGCTTTCTCAGGGGCAGCTGTCACCCTGCCTGCAGCTCTGATGTAGAAATGCTGCCGTCTTCCACAGGCTGAGCTGAGTTCTGTGGTGCCAGTCTACTGTGTGTGGCAGCACAGGGACCCCAAAAGCCAAAGGATCTCCTGGCCTCCCCCAGCATGGCACCAGTCGTGCCCTGAGGTCCCCAGCAGGGCACACCTTCTCCTGCAAGGTCTGGCTCCAATCCTCTTCCTATCCTCGTCTGAGCACACACAGGGGCTTCTTTTGGCAGGATGGGCCTGAGCCACATGCAGTGTCCCTGGTGGATGTGGATGCTGCCCCCTGCAGGGCTGTGGAGGAGGTGGTCTGCAGCTGCAGCCCTGTTCAGCCCCTTGTAGCTCCTCCCACAGGAGTCTTGGAGGGAGGAGGATGGTCTTGCAGATGGGAGGCTCCGTTTGGGGGAGCTAAGGCAGGGCCTGCCTGTGTGCCCCTCTCCAGAGATGTCCCCAGCTCCCCAGGGCCTGGGGTCCCCAAATCAAGAGATCATTTTGATTTCTCTAGAAGCTGAGATAGTGGTTAAATTTTACCCAACTGTCAAAATTGTCCATCAGGTTGGGAACAACTATTTTGAAGACAATATGTAATTTAACAACCATTGTCAATGTTCTATCATCTTGTTTGTAAATTCTGTATCATTTTTATTGGTTTTGTGTTGTTTTGCTGTTGTCTTTGTCTTTGTTATTTTGTTTTTGTTCTTCTTTCTTTAAAATTAAGAAAAAAAATCTCCTTCCAGGTGTGTTGGGTGCGGGCTGGGCTGGGGCCAGACAGGAGGGAGTGGATGGCAGGGCCAGCGTGGTTCTTCGCCTGTCATGTGGATCTACCCTGGCATGCCTTCTATGGGGCACCCAGCCTCTCTCAGGGGTGCACTCTGTTTGCTGTGGGCAGCTCCTCTGGATATGACCTCAGGGCTGGCCTGTGCCTCCTCCTTCCACAGAGCCCCTCAGGACCCGAAGACCCCAAGTCCAGCTCTTAGGCCCCTCCTGTGTGTGGCCAGAGTGTGTCCAGTGACTCCTCCACCTGGCACTGGCCGGAAGCTGGGGGCTGCGGAAGCCAGGGCTGCCCTCCTACTGTGGGCCTGGCCAGGGCACCCAGGGGAGCATGTGTGGGAGATGGGGGGTGCAGAAGGGAACTGTGATGTGCTGGCTTCACTTCTAGATCCAGGGTGGGGCAGATAGGGGCTGCAGCTGGAGGGCGATGGGCAGGGAGGATGAGGTTTCCAGGCCAGATCCCTCCACCCTCCTCTGACTACAAGTACGGCAGCTGCGAAGTACGGCAGCTGCGAGGCGTCAGAATGCGTCCCAGGAGGAGCCCCAGTGGCCCACCCCTCAGCGGCCCGTGCGCTCAGGCTGGGCCTGCTAATAGAGCCCCAGGCCCTGGGGAGGGTGACAGGGGCCCGTGCCAGCTCCCTTGCCAACCTGGTTCTCGCCCTCTGAGCCACAGGTCCCTGGTGCTCCAGGATTTAGCTAAGGACAAGGTGAAGGTAACAGCTAGGTGGTGAGGGGGACAGGAAGGGACATCAGTAAGGACAGAGCTCCTGGGTCTGAAGCCACAGCTGGGTCTTGTCGGCGTTTATCACCTCTGGGTCTTGCTGAGACAAAAAGTGAGTCCCTCCCAGGAGAAGGAAGCCCTGGGGAGCTGCTTCCTTAGGGGACAGTCCCGAGGCGCTCTATCCCCTTCCATAGAGCGGTGTGACCCTTGCACCAGGCTTTCGGGAAAACTGGCACCTCGTTTTTGGGGCTGGGTCTCCCTGCCTTGCCTGGGCCACCCTCCTGCCTCAGCATCCCGAGTGCCGAGACTCCAGCCCCTTGCACTCAGCCTCACACTTGTAATGAACCCCTTTCTCTGATAATACCGAACAGGATGGAAGTGCTACACAAAGGCGGCTGTGCTGGGTCGTCTAGGGGAAGAAGAAGGAGAAGAGGAGGCTCGCGCCGAGCACAGGGCTTCGGCTTCCCATGCGCTTTCCATCTGAGTCATGGACTCTGGCAGACATGGAGGGCAGGGTGCGCCTATTCACAGAGGCCGTGGGGACGCAGGTCCTGTCCTTGTTTGTCCCCTCATGCCCGGCCCATCCTGATCCCCTGGGTTCTGTGCTGTGCTGGCTTTTTGCATGATGGGCACAGGGACGGGTGCTGGGTAGGGGAGAGCCAGCTGTGCCCTCCCTGTGCACTGTGTCCCGGCCTGCTGCCTCCGTGGCACCTCCGAGGGGGCAGGTGCTCTCTGTGTCCTCTCACCCGGCTCCTTCTGCCTGGCCCGTGGAGCTCCCCAACCAGGGGGAAAGTCAGCTAGGCTGCGGACCGTGGAGGAGCCACTCAGCCCCAGTGTCCAGTGCAGAGGGGTCCCGGAGACCGACTGGGCGGCTTCCCTGGGCACCCATGCAGCTGTACACAGCAGGAGTCTGAAATGCTGGGTGGCATCAGGCCAGCAGGCCCTGCTCTTCACCAACCTGAGGTCACACAGTCAGCATGGAGTAGCGTGGGGGGAGCCCCAGAAGGAGAATCAGGGCGCTGTCACCTGAGGACGGGAGGGGTGCTCAGGCACACACAGCAGGCTCAGACCCTGGAGCTGCTCAGAAGTCTGGGTCTTTGCTCCTTCTTTCATTTGTTCCTTTATTCTTTCATTTATTCCTGTTCCTGGAGCCTGGAGACGAGTCTCTGCTAGTGGCACCCAGTGGGTGCGGGCAGTGACCTCTGGGGTCGGAGGGAGAGTGACCGGTGGAGGGAGAACCTGTGTCCGCTGTGACCTTCCCTCCCTTCCCCTCCTCCCCTCAGGGACCCCAAGGCAGCAGTGCTCTGGTGTCACAGTCCCAGGTCCTTAGAGAGACTGGCAAGGAGCCAGGGGTTCAGGAAGGAGCTTAGACGTGACCCTGGAGACGCTCCCAAATACCACTCGGCTGGCCTGGATGAGGCTGTTAGAGAAAAGAATGTGACCAGATTCTGTTTATCTTACCAACAGCATCCCTGTTCTTGACATAGTTTAAAAACAAAAACAAGGCTTTGTGCAAAAATCCCAATTTGTTTAGAACAGCTGGAGGAGCTCTGACCGGGTGATTGAGACTAACAGGCCACGTGATGGGCGAAGGTGTTCCGTGAGGCATGTGCTAATTGAAAGCGCCTGGGAAGGTGAGAGCCTGGCTCTTCCCGGGCTGGGCTGGGCTCTAAGGTTAGAGTGAGGAGTGAGACCCTGGCCTTGGGCTCCTCCGCTAGGCGCAAATAACCACTAAAGTTTGTGATGGGCTCATCACCTGCCACGCGGCCGCCACGGAGCTTTGCGCCGGGGCGGGGTTGGGCCTCCCCGTTGGGGTGCAGCTGCCAGGCTGGTATCGGGATCTCGTTAGCCTCCAGGCGGAGCCGCGTCCTCCCCTGCCATCTGCGGGGCTGGAGTGCCCTGCGGGCACCAGTAAGTGGAGCAAGCTGGCAGGCGCTTGGACCTGGGCCGCAGTCCCCAGTGTGGCCGTTGGCAGCGTTTTGATCCAGGGGCTGGTGCAGACCCGCACTTCCCGGACTACCTTTCCTCCAGTTCCCAGAGGAAGCAGACAGAAATCATCTCCCTTCCTCATTTAGGAGGAAACAATAGCAGCTAATTACACCATGTTTACCACTTTGGAGCTCCTTCTCCGGGTCTGTTTTAATCCCTCACACCTTCCTGTTAGGTGATACGCGAATGGCACCTCCAGCCTGCGGGAGCGAGCGATCTGCTCCGTCTCCCAGCGAGGGGAGCACAGCCGGGCTTGGCTCTGACGCCCGCACACTCCCAGCCCCCCGCGGAGCCCCCGCCTGGCTGCCTGCAGAGCCCCTTGCCCCGCGGCGGCGGCGGAGCGCCCTCCTCCTCGCCAGCGCCCTGCAGAGGAAGCGTGGCACCCGCCGCGGGGCCGCCAGCTCTCCGAGGCGTCCCGCAGCCAGCCGCGCCTTGGGTCGGGAGGCGCCGCCTGCGCGGTTCTGCAGTCAGCAGCGCGCAGCGTTCAGACGCGCTTGTTGCGCGGACTGCTCCGGCGGGGCGTCCTAATTCTCCTTTTCTCTTGCGCGATCTGTTATTGGCATCCCTGAGCGTGACTGTAAAAAGTCCCAGAAGTGTCATCTAAGAAAAACCCCTAAAAGAATGCACGTCTGAGCCAGCCGCGTCGCCACGGGAGGAGAGCGCGCTCGCTGGGCCGCCCCGCAGCCCGGTCCCGCGCGCAGGTGCTCTCTCCTGATCCGGCTGCCCTCCGCGGGCGCCCGGGCTGGCGCAGCCGCACACACCACAGGCGAGCCGGTGCCTCACCGACAGCCCGGCCTCATGCAACTCGCCACGAGGGACGCAGGGCTGTACGTGGCGGAGTCTCAGGCAGAGACGGTGCCCTCCGTGCGCCCTCACGTGTGGGCGTTCCCAAGTGGATCGGGCTGTCACCCGGAGCAGCCAGGCTGGGAGGGCGGGGGAGGCAGGCCAGGGACGGCTGGGCAGCAGGGCTGGGCACAGGGACAGCAGGCCACGCACGCCGTTCTTTGTCCAAGGCCAGAAGAGGCGTGCTCGAGGATCCAGACGCCGGCAGCGGGGAGGTGGAAGCCCCGGCCTTCGTGGCCTGATGGTGGCCGGCGCCCACGGGCATCACACGGCGACACACCTGCTATGCGCTCAGCCTGCATTTGGTGACCGTTGACTCCTCGGCCCGGTCACTATGCGTGGATTGAATGATCAAACTGCACCCCGCACATCCGCACAGTTAAAATATGATAATTGGTGGCACGACAGCAGTGGCTCTGGGAGAGCCCTCCTGTGTGCTCTCCGGCCGCCCCGTGGACCTCTTGGACACGCCCACCCCGCGCACCAGTTTCTCACTTAACTTTTTTGGGTGCGTGGCAGTGGGAGGCTGCAGCCCCAGCGGAGGTTCCTATTAATAAACTTACCTGGAAAATGGTCGAAGGTGAAGAAAGAGGGGCAAAGATGCCCCATGGCAGACTGTGGCAGGCCCCGCGGCCTACTCTCACCGCCACGCGGACATCTTTTCTTTCTCGAGTTCCCCTCTGGTGGCTCAGGACGCCACGTCTCCCTCGGTCGGGTGTCCCTGGCTCCTTCTGGCTGTGATGGCCTCTCAGGTTCCTTGAGCTTGGATGACAGGGTTCTGGAGTGGGCTTGCAGCTTCCTCCCGAGCGCAGCCTGCCGCTCCCTGGAGGAGGAGGGAGGCGCAGGCCTCCCTGGCCCTCTCTCCACAGTGCTGAAGGAGGCCCTGTCACCTGGTAGGGGCTGTTTCCTGCCACCCACCCATGGCCTCACAACCAACACTGATGTCCCAACCCTTCAGAGGCTCTCAGGACAAACCCCACAGCCAATACTGTCAACCACTGCCAGGAGGCTAGGAGCAGCGGGGACAGCACAGCGCCCTCTGCCAGCCCTGCCCCCCGCCCTCGATGTGGGTGTGGCTTCCAGTGACCACTGTCCCCACAAGGCCATGGATGCTGGGTGCCCTTGGGAGTGTGTGGTGATTCTGGAACCACGCCCTCGCTGGAACTGCATGCCTCTGCATGGTCACTGGGCCCTCACCACGGTGCCCAGGGTGGAGGCAGTCTCTTGGCTCAGGGAGGAAGGTGCCCTACTACCTTGGGAGGGTGGGCTGCCCCTGTGTCCCCGGGCTGACTGTCCCTGGCTTTGGAGAAACCTGTGCGGGGGTTGTTGGTGGGGATCAGTGTGGCCTCGGTGGCTGGAGGTGGCCACCTGCAGCTGTGGGAAGCAGCAGCCCTCGGGGGTTGCACTTTGGAGATGTTCAGTGCACGGTGCCTTCCTCAGCTGGGATTCCTGGCAGGCCCTGCTCCCTCGAGGACAGCAGGTGGCTGCTCATGGCTGGGGCTGGACATGCGCAGTGACATGGACCCGACCCTCAATTATAGCCAGGGCCCAAGGCGAGGTCTGTTCTCCCAGTGAACAATGTGGTTGAGCAGTGGACCTGCGTTAGAACTGAAAACAGACTGGGGTGGCAGAGGTGGTTGGGTGCTGGCTTCTGGCGAAGTTTGGGACCTGGGGCATGGGTGCCACGTGTGCTGATGGGGTGA
>NW_004524689.1:2169863-2216653 GCF_000260255.1 Octodon degus
GCCTTGCGCAGGGCTCCGTGTCTGCCGCGTGGCCCCCCGAGCTCTGCCTGGGGCAGCCCTGAGGGTTGCTGGCCCCTGCTCTCCTGGCCAGCCTCCAGCGGCCCGACCCACCCGGCTCCTCCACACCTGAGCCCCTGCCCCTGCGATCGCACCCCCACCCCGGCACTTTTGGGGCCACTGCTCCTAGCCATGGGAGGCTGGCAGTAAAAGTAATTTATTGGGGGGATGTTGATAAAGCCCTGCTTATTGCAAACAGTAAATTAGAAGTGAGTACATCTACCTTTATTTCCCACCCAGGGAACCATAACCACTCTTGGTGAACTCGGAGGAGACGGGAACAGGATACAGAGCGATCGTTCAACTTCACCCGTCTTACCAGCAGCCTCGTAAAAATTAAGGAATAATTTTTCAAAGAGATAAGGGCTTTAGGGACATGAAAATCAAAACCACCAAATTGTTTCTGCCCGGAGGAGGTACACGCGGGATGGGAAGGGATTTCTTTTCCCATTTTTAATTTACAAGAACCTTGTAAACTACAAATTAAAGGAGCAATAGCGATTCAGAAGGCTTGATTCATTAAGCCTTTATTTACCCTTAATGCCTCCAAAGAAAAATAATTTGCCTACTGAACATGAGTTATGGGCCTGGCGCTGAGCTGTCCCCCGCACACCCCAGGCTCTCTGAGCGGGGAGACGCTGCACAGGGTGCTGGGGCCAGGACCCGAGCGAGTCTTTTCCCAGCCACAGAACTGGTCCACGATGCTATAGACTCTTTACCCTGTCCACAGTTTCTGTTACCCAGGGCAAACTTCAGCCCAAACATTTGGAATGGAAAATTCCAGACAAAACAGCACACGCATTATAAATCATCCTGAGAAGCGGGTGAAGTCTTCCCTGCTGCTAGGTACCCAGATGTGGGCCACCTCTGTGTCCTGGCTGCTGTGGCTGTCCAGGGCCCCCGCCTGCTAGCCACTGGGTGGTCACCTTGGTAGCCAGGCGGACACAGTGCTGGTGTTCAGGTGACCTCTACGTTCTTAGGAGGGCCCCCAAGCATGAGAAACATCAGCGCTTCTGGAAACATTGTTATGGCCAATGGCTGTGAGTGTTGTGCTTTATTGTTAGCTGTTAATCTTTTACTGTGCCTAGTTGATGAATCGAGCCTCGTAGGGCTCTGCACTCTCTGTGCCTCAGGCTTGCACTGGGGCCTCCATGTTCAGGTTCATGGCATAATGAACACAAGGACAGCCTGGCAGGTTCACAGCATGTCAGAGGAGAAAGGCCACCTGGGGGATTCACAAGGTCACCTGCTGTGCTGGCCTTGGGGACAGGCAGGGTCCAGTCACTGTGCCCCATCAGCGCCTGTGTGAACACTCACAATATCGCCTTGAGTGTGTGATGGGTGTAAACGTGGCCTCGGCACCCGCTGAGTGCCCCTGCTGCCCGGCCTTTGGGTGGGGCAGAAATCTTTACAGGGGACGTCTGCACAGTCTCCACTTCCGAGGAAGGTCACATCCGCGGGTCCTGGGTCCAGGAACCCCACACTTCCTTTGGAGGACAGAATTCAGCAGCCCCCAGAGGTGGCCATGGTTTTGTGTAGCAAGACCCAGAGGAAGCTGAGGCCTAGGAGTGTGGAGTGAGGGTACTGGCAGGTGAGGGGTGCTAGGTCATTAGGAGGGAACCCGCTTCAGATGTGCAGAGGGAGACAGAGCACCCCGAGGTGCCTTCGCTTGTCAAGCACCCGAGTGTGGCCTTGGGCATGCCTGGGCGTCGCCGCGAGAACTCCAAGCTTTCCACCGCCTCGGTTCTACTAAGGCTTGAGGTGAGTTGTGGAGGATCGGGTGAGGACTTGGTCCCTAAGAAGTTTTGGGGAGCCTGTTTTGACTGTTCTGGGCCCAGCTGTTATGGGTGGAACTGTGTCTCTATGTACTGTAGCCAGGAACTTCGGGCGGAGATAGCGTCTCTAGGGAGGTCAGCAGGTGGCCCTAATCCAGTCACCGTTGTCCCCATGCAAAGAGGCCGTTAGAGTGACAGTGATGTACGTGACATGGGAAAGGCGTCCGGGAGACGGCACAAGGCGATGCTCACCTGCGAGCCGGGGTGCGAGGCCCCGAGCCCCAGCCTCCACCTGGGCTCTTCCACCTAGGACATGGAGCAGCGAATTCCTTTCAGGCCTCACAGTTGGCTGCCCTCGCTAGGGCGGCCCCGCTAGCACACGGATCTGCTGGGGGCAGGAAACAAAGGGTGAAGCCACCCCATCGAGTCATCCACCCTGTGAGTGGATGACAGTCCTGGCCTTTCCCTGGTTCTGCGCCGAGGCAAAGTGTCTCTGGGTTTCGTGGTTGCTGCAGTCTCGGGCCCTAGGGTGTCAGCCTGCTTTAGCCTCCCCTCCAGCCCCAGCCTCCCTGGTGCCAGCTGTGGGGTATGGGTGCTACCTAGGTCCTGACAGGCAGCTTCTGCTCAGCCTCTGCTTTTCTCTCTAAAATGGGAATGGAGACCCCTGCTTTCCCTGGAAGACAGGAGAATATGGGGAGCTATAAAGAGCTATGAAGGGCTGAGGAAAAAGATGCCCCGGGGATGGAGGCCGGGACCACAGGAGGGTAGTGTCCAGCGTGTCGCCCTGCGTGCCTTTCTGTCCCAGAGTGCTGCTGGGGGTTCTCTGGGAACGCAGTGGGCCGAGTCAGTGCCAGTGAGCCAGACAGAGCCGGAGCTGTGGCACTCGCTGGACCCTGCACATGGGGTGCCTTTCCTGTAGGGGGGGAGGGAGGTGGCCCCAAGCCATGGCTCCTGTCCTGCCTGCACCACACTGGGGGACGCGGCCGGGTGGTGTGCGGCATCTTGGGCGCTAAGTCTATTATGTGCTCTCTTCCCGGGTTTTGTCTGACAAGTACTTTCCTCACAAGGCCGCTTTCTGGTGATTCATACTGCTGCCATGTGAGATTGTTTGTCAGGGTAAATGATCGCAGCTTAGGGTGCGCGGGGAGCCTGGAGCCCGCAATCCCCTCCCACCCTTCCGAGCACAAAGCAGACATCGCTCCTGATGTGCAGTGGAGGCGTCGACCCTGAACTGGGCTCTCGACTCGCCCGCTCGGCTGGCCCACCCTGCTGGTGGGGACCACTGGCAGTAAAACCACCTGGCCCTGCTGCCGCCCCAAAACCCGCAGACCGCACTTAGCCCACTGGTTGTTTCAGGGACAGATACAGTAGGAGAGGATTTTCTTTACCTATGTCACCTAGAAACTGCAGGATGACTGAGCAACTCTGGTGCTCTTGTTGGGCAGGAACCACATGTCTGGGCTGATACCCTTGAACAGAAAAGCATGGGTTGCCCTCTGTCCTGACTTGCCGCTTTTAAATTAATTAGCATGTCATTGTTTGTGCTTGCAAACATTTGTGCTTTCTCTTCCTTTCGTTGGCGGTGTGATCTGTTCCAGGGTCACAGAGATGAACCCCTGGTTTGAAAGTGGTTCATTAAAAAATAAAAATAGGGATGGAAATAGCAACACAAGTGGTCCTGCCTAGAACAGCGTGAGCAACTGTAAATAGCGTGCTGGGGACGCGTGTGCCAGGCGGGCTTGCGAGTGCTGACTTGTGCCTGCTGCGAGAGAGAGAAGCATCTCAAAGTGCAGCGGGGAACGTGAGAAGGCTGGACGTGTGGGCGCGCTGCTCCGGGGCCCCCCTGCACTCTGACACAGTGACACGATGTCCTGGACGTTGCGGAAGGGCGGGGGGACAGCTCGGGTCATGGCGGGAGCTGCTGTTGACAGGGTCTCAATTATGTTTCCAGGCACAAAGCTGATCAGTGACACTGTCGCTGTGGAGAGGGGAGACCTTGAGTAAGCGGCACACACTGCGTGACAGCTGAGGAGCTTGGAAAGGCAACCATGGAGGCCGAGGCCCCATCGTGCTGGGGAGGCCGGGGTGATGCGTGGCTGTGCCTCTGTCCCATGTCGCTGGGGTGCTCAGTGTGTGGGGGTGCCATTCCCAGTGTGCACACACTGGCGTCAGTCACGGGGGCCCACAGGCTGGGGAGTTCCCACGGAGGGAGGTGGCTTGCTCCCAGGTATACGGCACAGGTGAAGCTGGAGGGGGAGGTGACCACCTTCTTGCAAGATGTCAAAAGTACTTGCAAAGCCACGCTGTGGCCAGGACGGAAGGTGTGCCAGGCCCCAGTGTGCGGGATTGGACGGGATGCGCAGGAAGCCCGTGGACGCCGAGCTGCCAGCCCCCCTCCAGGACGGAGGACAGCGCGTGGGCACAGCTAGCGAGGCCGAGGCGGAGGCCGTGACATCGGTCTTTCCAGTCTGCCGGCCACACAAGGATGTGGGTGGACACAGTGGCTTCCGCTTTTCCTCCACGAAGGCAGAGGACCACGCTCAGACAAACACAGGGATAAGAGAGGGGCTGGGAAGGGCTCGCCCAGGTCCTCCTGTCCCCAGGAAAGGCTGCGGCAGCGGCGGCCCCCACCCTGATTTGAGGCCAAGCGTGAGATGCTGGAATTGCCTGAGACAACGTCTCTGGGGAAGTTTCCCAGTTCACGTTGCTCTCTCCCAACGCAAGATGGTTTCCTAAGCAGGAGACGGATGTGCACCCTGGAAATGGCTTAGACTCTGCTCACAGGTGGCACTTAAGGGCCAGAGTCCCCATGCTCAGCACAAAGCCTCCGTTCTCTTGAGCTTTTCCTCCACACAGGGTCACTCACATCCCCAGCCCGGGGCACCGGATGCCCGCAGCGCTCTGTGAGACGCTCACAGCTTCCTCTGGGTAGGCTCCTGCATCTTGGCACCCCAAATGATGGCCGGGGCCTCCCACCTCCAGGAGGAAGGTGTGAAGGAGCCCGGCTGGGGTTGTCCCTGGTGGCAGGTGCTCTCATGAAGCCAGCACAGAGCCCGCAGCCCTCGGCGCCACTGCCATGGTCTCCACATGCCATGCTCAGCTTCACTCAAGTCCACGGAGGCCACGGCCACGTGCTGGTGGGCACTCAAATGTGAGTGAAGCCTGAGGGTGGCCCGGCTCTGGTGTCCCTGGAGTCTGACAGCTCGGCGCCCACAGAACATTTATTTGGTGCCTGCTGTGTGGCCAGCACTGAGCTGCAGCTGTGGAGACGGGGCGCATGGTCCAGTCCCAGGGTGTGCCCTTCACCTGTGTCCAGGTGGGCACAGAGGCCCAGTGCGCTGGCTGAGGGGTCACCTAGCCCAGCCTCAGCTCAGAATCTGTCCCCCACTCTGCGCCCTCCTCCCTCCTGCATCTCCAAGGTCACAGCGCCCCGTCTGCGGAGGAGCCGAGGCCTCCATTCCTCTAGCTCCTCCTCCTCCTCCTCCTCCTCCTCCTCCTGCACACAGGGCCGGCTGCGGCTGGACCAGAGCCCCCGCCTTCTCTGCAGAACTTGGCTCTGAGGCGGCTGCCTGGCTCGGGGGACAGGGTTGGCCGTGTGTCAGTTGCTTTCCATGGTGCTTGAACCCACAACCTCAGGAGAGGTGGATCTGGGCTCACGCTGCAGTCCACCAGCTGCCTCCAAGGCAGACGGCGTGGCGGAGGGGCTGGGGGACGAGAGCTGCTCGCAGCACGGCACACAGGAAGCAGCGAGAGAAAGAAGCGGGAGCCACGAGGGAGGTGCTCCCTTCCAGGCCACGCCCCGCCGACCACCTCTGCCCGCTGGAGTGCTCCTCCTGGCAGGCAGCACCGGTGATCCTGTCACCTCCCAGCAGCCCCTGGGACGGGCACCCAAGGCCCGGGGTGCAACAGACAGCAAGCCGGAGCATACTGCAGGTCAGAGATGGACACTGAGAGGCTGCAGGGCCTGGGAGGCCAGCTTTGCTCAGCATGGGCTTTCTTTTGCCTCTGTCTCACCCACGTCTACCATCAGAGAGAGGCCCCTTCCCCCGATGTGTGTGAGGCCCCTCCACCTCCAGGGAGAACCCACAGCAGCCAAGGAGATGGAGCCGCAGGACGGCAGTGGCCCAGGAGTGGCCGGGGTGGTGCACAGGAGCCCAGCCCCGTCCTTTGCGGCATCCTCTCAGGGCTTCCTAGAGACCCCGAGGCCCGAGCTTGGCCTGGTGATTAACCCTGGTTTACGTTAATGGCATTTAGATCAGCCACAGCTGAGCTGGGCTCGTCTCTCGTACTCCCAGGACCCAGGCATGGAGGGGAAAAGTGAAATATAAACAAAAAGTGAAGAAGACAAGCTCACGCCCGGCCCGCTGTGAAGGAGATGAAGGGGCCGGGGAGACCCTGCTGTGGGTGCCCCCTGCGGCTTTAGGTGCTGACCTCTCCCAGGTCAAGGGGATAGGGAGGGCCAGGGCCAGACCAGAGCTGCCCTGCTGGGTGTCAGGGTGTGGGGACGAAGCAGGCTCCCTGGAGTGGCAGTGCCTGAACAGGCTCCACGGCTTGCACTTGGAGTCTGGCCAGCTGCCTGGCAGTGCTCCACCTGAGAGTGGGGTTGGCTGAGCACTGTGGCCGGGCTGCGGGGGACACACGTGCACTCCGTCAGCCGCTGGTCAGAAGTCTTGGCTTTGGGAGCAGGCGGGCGGCTTGCCCTCCTCTACTCTCAGCGATGACCCTCAGCGCTCCGCGGAAAGCTTGGAGCCTGGAAGGTGCCTTTCCAGTCCTGAGCGGAGCCGTACCTCACTCCAGCAAGTGTACGGCCTGGAGAGAAGTCAGCTTCCGCGGCCGCCGCAGGGGCGCATCCTGGGAGTGGGGGCCGTGACAGCCACTGATTGACACTTGGTGTCCCTGGAGCCAGGCTGCCCAGTGTCCCCCTCATAAAGACCTCAAGACCTCAGATGGCGGGAGGCAGAGTCCTGTCTGCTGTGCAGGCCTGAAGAAGCCAAACTGACAAGCTCTGATCTCTTCCCTCCAGGACCACACCCCCGCTCCAGCTTGCGGTTCGTGGCAGGGGTTCTCCCTCGGCCCCTCCCCCCGTGTGTCTATTTGTGCATGTGCATGGACACACACACACACACACACCCACACCCCTCTTGTGTCCCTTGTGGGCGTGGGTGCCTGCACCATGGCCTGTCTTGTGTCTCTACAGCTCAGGGCCAGCTGCTTTGTAGATGAAGAGCTCGGCCTCAGTTTCCCTGTCTGTCATGCAGCCCGGCTTCCCATGTGTGGGGTGAGAGCTAAGAGGTTCGGAGGCCGACTCAGCCTGCTCATCCATGCCATGAGAACTGTCCCCAAACACCCGCCCTTCTTCCCGTGTCTGGCATCACCTCCTTCCTCTGCTGGTCTTGCTGTCCTCACAGGGGACATGGGCGTGACAGGGACACACAGATGCAGCAGGCTGGACACCTGGAAGCTGGGGAGGCCAGGTGGGGCAGGGGAAGGTGGCCCCACCAGGGACCCGAGCGCAGCTCCTCCTGGCCAGCAAGGACACTGTGCATCGTTTCCTTCTTTTATTCAGCCAAAGTCTCCTGAGAGCCTTCCACGTCCTGGCACCTGGAGCTGTTTAAAGGCAAACTCAGCCTGGCCTCGGGCGCTCCCTCCCCAGGGAGCCAGGTGGTCGGTGCAAAGCCCTCCCCGCTGGAGCAGAGCCACCGCCCTGGCCCTGGGCTCTCTGTCCCTGGCCTTGTGGTCCCTTCCTTGCACACTGGGTCAGTGTTCAGGTGGACGCTCAGGGACACGCTCTGCAGACCACGGCACCCTGGCGGTGGCAGGGCTCCCTTGGCCTCCTGGGCTTGCAGATGCCCCTGACGGTGGAGCGGGGTGACCCCAGTTTCCTTCCTCTTGAGGCCTGCACCCTTCATCCTCAGGGCTGGGGTCTCCGAGGCACCCGTTCCTCTCTGGTCAGTCTTGGTGGGGGGTGGGAGTGGGGAGTGCTGCTGGCTGTCCTCACTGGGGACTCAGAGTCCCCAGCCCCAGCCTGGGCAGAGCCCATGGTGCTGAGGGGCTGGGCCAGGCCTCCCCCAGGTCCTCACCTGGCTGTCCTCACACTTGCCCTGCAACCTCAGGGGTCCCCATGTGTCTGCATCGAAGCCCACAGCAGGTGGAGCATTTGGGCTGTCCTTCTGTGTCCCTTCCCTGTGTGTCCTGTGTCGCCTACACTGGTGGTGAGCAAAACACTAAAGCCTGAGGTGAGGAGCAGGACCAAGCCTGCGAGGAAGCCAAGCTGTCCTGGATTGCTGTCCTCCCACAGCCACTGTGGCCATGGTCCCGACTTCCCCTTCTTAGGGCGCAGGGAGAGGCGACCCAGCCTGGCTCCATTGCTGTGGAATGGAGAACTTCTTCTGGAAACCTCCAAAAGCCAATCTTGTCCCCACCAGGCGGTCCGGGTCCGAAGGAGACGAGGAATAAATTTCCCACCATCCTCAGAGCAGGGGCCCAGCAGCAGAGACCCAGGCAGCGGCAGCTCAGCCTTCAGCTCCCAGTGGGGAAGTCACTCAGCAGGGCCAGGGCCGCACGCACAGCGGGTGGGGACGGGTCCTTGCCACAGGCATGGCAGCTGGGGTGCTGTCCTCTTCTGAGAGCCTGTGGGGAGTCAGTGGGCTGAGTTTCTTCGGTGCCCCTTCGTCCCCTGCAAACCCCCATGTCCAAAAGAGCCAACTGCATGGCCGAGGACAGAATGGTCAGCGGCTTCCTGGGGCAGTTGGACAGGGATGTGAGGGTCCCGCTGCCCACCAGCTGGACGTGTGACCTTGGGAGGGCTGCCGGTGTTGAGAATTGAATGACGTGGTTTATAAGCTGCAAAATGATGTTTGCAGGACTCCAAGGTCTGATGTGAGAGTGTACAGGACTCCGTGGAGGGAAAGCAACGGCAGATTTCTGATGCAGACCCGTAACAGAGGCCTGGGTCCAGCCCAGAACAGCTATTTCATTTACTAAGAGCTGACTGTGGACTAGTGCTTGGCAGACAGCTTTGTGTGTTGCTCCAGGAACAACTTCAGTACGTGTGTCACAAATCCTCAAGTTTTCCGAGTTTTAGTATAAACGAAGTAGAAGAGTAGGCGATTTAGATCTGCTTCAGGGTTTTGAGTATTATCAGGGACCCAGGATCCTTTTTATTTCCTCTGTGTCATGCAAGCCTTCCATTCTCTCTCTCTCTCTTTTTTTTATGTATTCACTACAGGGTCGGTCTACCGGGTCTCCAGGGTCTCACTATGCAGATCACACTCGTAGTGATTCTCCTGTTTTCAGCCTCCGAAGCGCTGAATTACAGGCATGCTCCAGCACGGCTTGCTGAGGACTGAACCCCGTCCACTGCACTCTACCTAAGCAGGACTTTAATCTACTGAGCTGTCTGTCCAGCCCAAGCCTTCCATTCTTAAAGTAACTCAGGAGCCAAAGTGGATGCTGGAGCACCAGCCTTCACATTTTTATTCTAGCCTAAGAAAAAAGTATAATGGAGGACCGAGCGTGATACAGTTTTACTGAAGGGGCTTTTCTTAAAACCCTAATTCTTCCACCACTGAGGCTGTGGCACAAGTGCCTAGCATTCTCCCTTGCTAGATGTCATGCCTTCAACAGACTCACTGCTGGGCCTGTCCTGTGTGTACGAGGTCTCCCTTCTCCACATGGCCGCATCGTGATTTCCTTCCGTCTTAGGATGCGGGGTGTTGGCTGAGGTCCCCTCTGCTGACCTCTGTTACCTGAGCAGATTACGCCTGTGCCCCCAGGAAGCTCATGTTCTAGGACCCAGGGCCAGGGCCTTGGCACTGGCTTTGGGCCGAAGTGGCCTTATGTGTCTTCTGTCCCAGGCGTGTTCGTGGAGCACAAGTCCTTCTGGGGCCAGGGGTCATGGAGGGTTCAGGTCCGGGCCTCCCCCAGCTGGCACGGTGACCACCGACAGAAAGGTGCAGAAGTGGCTGTGTGGCCAGCAGCTCCGTCTTGCTGTGAAGACCACAGGCCTGCGGTCAGGACTGTGAGTGTCTCAGAGGGGTCTCCAGGAGGGCTGGCTGTGCCGATCACGGCCCACAGGGCTTGGGGTTTTGCGGGTCCCGCGGTGGGCCCTGGACCCTGCCCATCAGGTGCAGCCCCCCTAAACTAAGTAGCTAATCATGAACCAGAAAGAGCGCAGCGCCATAGGGAAACCAGGGGCCGGGAAACCAGGGGCCGGCGGGTGGGCCGGAGGCCGGCGGGTGTCAGCTTTGGTGGAGGTGCCAGGCTGCAGGTGGGCAGAGGGCGGAGCAAGCTCAGCACTGGCCTTGGGGACGCCGTGGGGACCTGTGATGTTGGTATGTTGTGTCAGCTGGAGAAGGTTAATGGATGGCGCCACAGGGCTCCGGGTCCTGCCGTGCAAACATCCGAGCCCGCGCGAGAGGAGGGCGGGAGACGCCGCGAGTGCTGCCCGCCCGGTGAGGCCAGCTCGCAGAGTGGGGAGGAGAAGAGGCTCGCTCTGCCCCTTCGCTCTTGTCTTTTGCCGTCTTCTGCGGTCGTGACCTGCTTCTGCTCTGCCTGCTGCCGTGGGGCCAGCGACGGCTGCCTGAAAACCGCCGCCAACTGTGAGCTAAATAACCCTCCCCCCTTCATCATGTGTGTCAGTTATTTTGTCCCAGCAGCGAGAGCAAAGACACCGAGACAGGACCTCGTTCCTGCCACCGCCTTCCTGGGCGACGTAACCCTTGTCTTCCTCGGGGCGGCTCCTCGCCTCCCGTCTTGGCGCTTGCTGAGAGCTGCTAGCCTCTGAGCCCTGGGTGTGGGAGTCGGACTCAGGTCTGCTCACCAGGCTTTGTCGGCGAAAAAGAAAAAAGCTGAGGCGGAGTCAGCCAGGTGCTGCGAGGCTGGGCCTCACGCTTCACCCCGTGGAACCCTGGACTCTGCGGCCACCTGTGTCTGCAGGTGCCGGTGCCACCCAGGGGAGTCTGACGCAAGACCAGCGAGATGGAGGAGACCGAGCGCTGGGGAGGAGCCCGGCACCAGGGGCCCAGGGTCAGGCAGCCAGACCCCTGCGCCTCTCCTCCCCCAGCTGGATTCCCTCCCTGAGCTGGCTTGCTTCCCTGGCTGCCACTGGAAAGGCGTGAGCAAGGCAGGACCAAGCCAACGCTGGGAGCTTCACCTCACAGCCACATGCAAGGCTTCGACAGGGCCCAGGCCCTGCGGGGGAGCAGGTGAGTGAGTCGGGAGGGGGAGGCATGGCCGCAGAAGGAGGGAGGGCCATGCCCAGCAGGGTCCAAGCCCCCGGGGGACCTCAGGGCTGAGGAGGGAGAGGGCGACATGTTCCACGATCTGTGTGCTTGGTGAAGACCTGAGAAGGACGTGCTCTTTCCGGTGGCACCCAGACTCGGTGCTGGCTGATGCTCCTGAGGATTTCCCTGCGGGCAGGGTGAGCCCTGGATAGCCCCAGTGTGCTCTCGGCCCCGTTTGCTTTCAGTCCTGACATTTTTCCAGCAGAGACTCACCCAGGCTGAGCCCTGGAGGGAAGCATTTCCGGGCTTTTGAGTCTTTTCCATCGGAGCCAGCTGTAGAGCAAGGGCACAGCGAGCCTTTGCTGGTCTCCGTGCAGCAGCCAGCTCTCCCTCCAGAAGGGGCCAGGCCATGGCAGAGGTGCACTGGTGAGGGCAGCAGGCTGGGCCGCTTACCCACAGTCCTCAGCAGCTCCTTAGTGAGGCCTGCCCAGGACCTGTGGGCACACAGGTGTCGGGACTGGGGACTGTGCACATGCTCAGGGGCTGGAGTCTAAGCATGGAAGTGAGCAGTCCACTCTGCAGGGTCTACCACGAGCTCACATCTCCCCACATGGAGCAAGGGTCTCTGCAGCCAGGCCTGGAGGTGTGTGACCCTGCTGTCCCGGGACTGTCTGATTCTCCTGTCATCCTGCAAGGGCAGCCCTCTAGGTGGAGTGATGTGCAGCCCAGGGAGGGGGACCCTATAATCAGCATGTAGAACCTTCAGGGACCATGGGGACCGGAATGAAAGTGTGTCCACTTCTGCTGGGACCCGTGAGCTTCCCCAGGGCCTGGGCTGCTTGGGGACACCGGGAGCCTTGTAGAAGGGACATCAGGAGACACACAGCCAAAGCCCTGCAAAGGAATGGGCAAGCACCTTAAAGGCATCAAGAAATATGAATCGGGTCAGGATGTTGCAAAGAGGCTATCTGTGAGCATGGTGCTTAGTCCGTCCTCCCCCCAGGGAACCCCCAGGGCCTCCACTCAGCCTGGGAGGGTCTGTGGCCTGGGAGGGAGGGCTGGGGCAGCATCTACTTTGGAACAAGATGACCTGAACCATGACCAGGAGCCTCAGCATGGAGCCTCCATGGCTCCATGGGGAATGAGACAGGGGTGCAGCACCTCCTGGGGGGGGAAGGGGGCCAAGAGCTTCTCCCTCCCCATGCTGATGGGGTGTGGGGTCTGCAGGCAAACCCAGAGGTCCCCCAGGGTGCTGGACAGTGCAGGATGGTGGTTCCAGGTTTGGCAGAGGGTGAGGGGCACAGCAGGTGGGTGGTAAGGAGGGGTGCCAGCTTCCAGGGTCCGCAAGGCAGACTTCTGGTCACTATGGCATTCCTATGGCCTCTTGTCAGTCAGGAGCAAGACTGGGCCTGTGTCCCCAGATGAGAGGGCCATCCCTGAGACCTGCTTCTTCCCTTGCTCCTGTGGGACATGGGGCTCCATGGTGACCCTGCCTCCCGACCATGGCTGGTGGCCCGCATGAGCCCTTGAATCAATTCCTGGGAGCCTGGGGTTTGGGGGTGGCAAGGACATGAACTGGCATCTCCCAGAAGAGCTGGAGCAGCAAACTCCAGAGCTGCTAGAAGGCAGCTTCTTCCCTGAGTGTGGGAAGCCGGGCACAGGGCAAGGCCAGCTCCAGCAGGAGAGCAGAGCAGGGCAGAGAGATGTGCTGTGTTGGGGCATCTCAAGGGGCCCTGAAACATTGCGGCCCCAGAGCAGGCCACTCTGGAGGCCATCTGTGCCCCAGTTCCTGCTGCCAGCTGTGGTATCATCCAGGTCCCATGGCTTTGATGGATGGCACTTGGATTTCTTCAGAGGCCCCGTTAGAGGGGAAGGGATAGGTAGGGCCACAGAGACTTAAGCACACAGGTCCCCTGCCTACGCAGCACTCACTGCCCCCATGCCCCTGCCCACCACGATGTGCTCCTAGCCTGACATCCCATTCTCCTTTGTCTTTAGACTGAGCCCAGCCACAGGGTATGGACATCACAGGGTGTGGGCATCACAAGGCATGGCCACCCCTGCCTTGGGCCGAGATTTAAAACCAGATCTGTAATCTCATCTTCTGCCAAGATCCAGGCCCAGGAAGGCTTTGAGCTTGTTGCCTCAGCCTTGGGCAAACCCAAAGATCCCCCAGGCTGCCAGAGTGCTCAGGAAGTAGCCCTTCTGGTCACTCTCAGTGACCAAGGACAGCGGCCACGGTGGATAAAGGCAGGTACGGAGCAGGCTGCAAACACAGCTAGAGGATGCCTTTCAGGGCGGGTAGGGAGCTCTGACGCCCACTTGCAAGAAGTGGGAGTCCAGGACCGAACACGGTGCAGCCTGCTGTGGTCCCTGCGGCGTGAGGTGCCCTCCTGCATGACAGCACACTGTGCAGCTCTGGGAGAGGGTGGAGAGAGCCCGGGAAAGACTGTGCTAGGCAGACCCACGGTGGCCCCCCAACAGGCCGCCTCTCCTTCAGCACCCGGGACAGCGCCATGCCCTGGGTGTAGGTAGGGTGGGTCATGCTTGGATGTCTATGGTGTGATAATGTCTGGGACTCTTGACTGCCAGACTTGCAATGACCTTCAGGATAATACAGTCCAGCTTTTCAATTTTACAGATGAGGAAGCTGAGCTGAGGGCGGGGAGGCAGTTTTCTCTGGGTCATGGGTTTGGTTTGCATCAAGACAGGGGCTAAATCCAGGCAGCTAACTACCCTATCCATCTCGTGTCTCATTATGTCAGCAGAAGAAGAGGCAGAGGCCTGCCGCAGCCACCAGATGCCTGCTCATGCAGGGCGCGGAGTCGCTGCCCAGAGCCAGCGCGTGGGCCCCGCAGCTGCTCTGTGTGGGTGACGGCATGGCCAGTGCCACTTGGTGGAGGAGCTTTGTGGCCTGGCTCAGGCCTGACTTTCTTGCTTGCAGCAAGGAGCCCCCATCCCTCAAACCTGGCTTCGACAGGTGCCGTGAGTAATTAATGGCAGTGTGTGTGAAACACACACACAAACACACACACACACACACACACACACACACACACACGCACCCAATGATGCACATGCACACATGCGGAGTCACCCCCTTTGGCAGGGGATCTGGTTAGCTTTTGCAAGGACATTCACCAGGGAAAGGCCCTGGCCTTGGCCAGGTGTCACTCATAGGCCCCTGAGTCACTGCTGTCCGCTCTGTGTCTCTGTCGTTGACTCTGTCCACCGGCCCCTCCCTGGGATGGCTCTGTCCTGCCCCTGGCCCTGACCCACGTGGGTGTTTGGCCGCAGCAAGAGTATTAGCTTCTATTTCTTTTTTTTTTTTAATTTATTTATTTATGTGTGTGTGTGTGTGTGTGGCCAGCTCAGCCCACCAGGGGGCGGGGCTGGCTGGCATGTGGTGCTGGGGATTGAACTGCGGTCCTTGTGCTTTGTTATGCTTGTTCTAAGTAGGTGCTTTAGACCACTGAGCCATCTCACCAGCCCCAGTATTAGCTTCTATTTCTTAGCTGAGGCCTCTTCTCTGTCCGCCTGGTTCGTAAGCGCGCCCTGTGCTCGTTGGAGAATTTCTGCAGCAGCTGCCTTGGAGGCTGAGAGAGTCCTGCACCTGGGACCCTGGCAGGAGTGCTGGGATGCGCTTTCATCCCAGTGTTGACATTTTCCTGGCTTCCTGTGACAGGGCAGGTAGCTCTGGGTCCTACAGCTTGGATATTTGAATACAGCCTTACAGGTCTCAGGTCTTGCTCGGACCTCACGTGAAGTGGTTTTTGTTCTTTCCTAACTTAGTGTGCTGTCAGTCGCATTATGCTGAGGCTGGGGCTATTCCAGGCTTCTGAGGCTTGTGGGTTCCACGCCAGCTTCATTCTCAGAGCCTTTGGGTCTGTCCTGCTCGTCCACCACCAGAGGCCAGGGCAGGGTGCAGGCTTTTGAAAGTCACTCAGCTCCCTTGCGTGACTTCACACCATTAAGATGAGACCCTCTCACGTGGCCTGGGTGTGAGTCCAGGGCCACCATCCCCAGCACCTCCCCGGGATTTCTAGTTCTCGGGGCTCTCCTGTGGCTCCGTGGCCAGAGAGTTGGAGCCGTTAGAGTGGACAGGTAGCCCGCTGTCGGAGGACCGCCGCATTCCCAGCCCTAGAGCGGGGAGGGCTGAGAGCCCGGAACTGCACAAGAGGCTGGCCCTGCCTCTGTCACTCCTGCCCTTCACTGCGTGGGCAGAGGCTGGGCTTGGGGCTCCATCTGAGGGAGGACTCAGTCTGGGTTCTAGGAGTCAAAAGGACCCCTGGAGCCCAGCAGAGCCCACAGAAGGAGCAGCCCTGGTTCACGGGGAGGGGGCAGCTGCCCACAGCAGAGGCTCCGGAGCAGCCGGGGTTGTTTGTCTCTGTTCCTGGAAGCTGGCGATTACTCAGTTCCAGCATAACTCGTGTCCAGAGGGGACCACGGATGCTGCCAGGGGCTCACATGACAACAGTACTTCAGAATGCCATCACACACCAGGAAAACATTCTATTATTTTTAAAGACTATTACAGCTAACAAGAGTTTAACAGCTTCAACTTCACTGTAATTTGATTAGAGAGCCACTCGGGCCTGGGCCTTGAGACCTCACTTAATAATGACTCGCCTTGTTCCTGGGACTTTCTGCTGCAAGATGCAACAGGCCAAGACGGCGTGTAGTACAAGGTGCCTCAGGGGCCGGGGCCAGTGGAGCCTGTGGCCCGCCGTGTCCTGCGCTTGGCCTGGGCCTGGGCCTGGGCCTGGGCCTGGCTCTCCGTCCCAGGCCTCTCATCACTGCCCCTCCCCGAGTTCTGGCCCCTTCTTCCCAGGGCAGTTCTGGTGGGCCGAGTCCAGTCCGCAGAGCATTTGCTCCTGGCTCCCTGTCCCCATGGCGTCGAGAAGCCAAGTCATTGTCCCCATGGAGAGGGCTGCACAGAGGCAGGCATGACCTCCAGGGCTGCACCCCACCAGCATCACCCAACTTTCAGGCTCCCAAGAAAGGCGCAGAGAGCGAGAACAGTCCTGGCACATCTGTGTGCTGCTCTTAGGTCGGCAGAGCAGGGAGTGGGGGCAGCACTGATGGTCTCCCGCAAAATCCTGCTGGGTGAGCAAGAGGCCAGCGTCCCATGAATACGGGACAGCCGAGGAAGAGGAGGCCTGCAGACGCCAGGGCTGAGCCGACTCTGAGGTCCTGCAGGCTGTCATGAGGAGAGCGCACGAGCCACGTTTAGGGGCCCAGGAGGCGTTCTGCCCGTGGACCCTCCCTCCAACTCCCCACAGTTCACTTCGTGGACTGACGCGCCAAATCCGCGTTTGTCCTTCGTCTGCCTCCACTGCCCCTCGGGAGACCATTCCTCCTGGGTGGATGATCCCCAGCCTGGGGGATGAGGGGCTGCCTGTGGGGGAGAGCAGCCGGGAGCCGGGATGTCCCTTCTGAAGCAGCCATCTCCCTCCAGGGCTGTCTGTGAAGAAGTAACAGGAGGGTACCAGGCCTCTGCGTGGGACGGGAGGGAGAAGACGCCCTGGGCTCTGGACTGGAGGTGTCCGAGAGGAACCTCAGGCTGTGAAGCCCCGAATCTCAGCCAGGCTCAGAGCTGGGCAGGAAGGCTCATGTGGCTTTGGGTGCTGGGGACACTGCGCCTGAGGACAGGGTGGAGTGGGCAGCCCTGGGTATCCTCTGGTCACCTCATCCTCCTCACAGGGCCAGTGTTCAGCCTGGTTCAGGCGTTGCCTTCTCCCTGGGCCAGCCTCAGAGCCCTGGCCTGCTGGTGTACGCGGGCAGCTGTGACACTGGGGTCTGGCCAGGCTGCAGTCCTGGTGCCTTAGCGTCCAGCCGGCGCTGACATTGAAATGAGGGATGGCCTTAGCAGGGAGTTAATTAAGGGGGAGTACCAGGCCTGAGGGGTTTGGCTGGCCAGGTGCAAGGTGCTGAGCAAGATCTCCAATTGGGGTGCTGGGGCAGGGGGCCTCCCCTGACTGCCCTAGGCCTTAACTCTGTGACTCTCAGGGTGAACGGCTGGGGGGGTATCCTTGGCTCTGGGTGGGTGAAAAACCAAGGAGACCACCCAGCGAGAGCAGCGGGAGGCGGTGCTGACCCGGGACCCTGCCCAGGTTCTGGGGACTCCAAGACCCAGGATGGGGAGCAAAGCCCGAAGCCCACCCACCGCGCGGAAACCCAGGGAGGGCACACTCAGCTAAGTCAAGCTCAGCTGCTGCCAGGTGCGAGTGAGTCCCGGCTCTCTGCTGAGGCCTCCGCGCAGCCCTGGGCCTCCAGTCTCAGCCCACAGGGGCAGTCAGAGCAGAGGCTGCAGGGGTCGGCAGGCCTTGCTGGGCTGCTTTCCTGGCCTCTGGCTGAGCACTGCCGGCCAGTCTATGTGCAGGGACTCTTCCTGGACATCCTTTGTGTGGCTGCAAAATGCTTGGGCCTAAGGTTGTAGGCTGAGCACAGATGAGCAGGTGTAATTTTAGAAGAGGAGGGTCCTGGAGCACCTGGAGAGCCCCTCCTAGCTCCCCTGGGGGCACACTGCAGTTCTGGGAGCCCAGGGTGTCTGCTTCTGCAGCTGTGGTGGGGAAGGACCCCAATGGGGCAGCTGAAAACAGCCAAGAAGTCTCTTCCCCAGCCTGGGAGCCGGAGCCCAGGCCAGGCAACTGCAGGCCCAGCTCCTCCAGGTGCCCCGGCTCAGTCTGGTTCTGCCTCTCTCCAGCTGCTGGAGGCTGCTGACAGCCCTTGTACCTCAACCTGTGAATGTGTCACCCCCATCATGAGCCCCTGTGCACATGCCTGTGCCCTGGGCCTGCATCTCTGTCTCCTTACAAGGCCTCCACACATCTGGGACTGGAGCCAGCCAGAATCAGTCTGACCTCATCTTACTTAACCAATTCTGTTTTTTTATATTTTCTTTTTGCAGAACCGGGGATTGAACTCAGACCCTTGCGCTTGCCAGGGAAGCACTTATTCTACTGAGCCATCTCCCCAGTCCACCAATTCTGTCATCAAAGACCCTGTTCCCAAACAAGGTCACAGGCTGAGTGTGCAGGTGGGGAGAGGAGGACCAGACCCAGATGTGTAGGTGAGTGGGTGGGGCTAGGTCCAGGTGTGCAGGTGGGGAGAGGGGGACTTGGTCCAGGTGTGCAGGTGGGCAGAGGAAGCTATGTTCAGGTGTGCAGCTGGGGGGGTGGGCTTATCTGTGCAGGTGGGGAGAGGAGGACCAGGGTCAGTTGTGCAGGTGGGGAGGCGGGGGGGGGGCGAGCCCAGGTGTGCAGCTGGGGTGGAGGAGAGGCAGACTCACCTGTGCTAGTGGGAGCAGTCACTGGGTCCCTTGCCTCAGGCTGGGTTCCCAAGCATTCTGTTTTCAGAAACCGTTACACATTTTTACACAGAAATTTAGAAATCTAACCATATACAGCATTGTAGCAGGACAGTCCTAGGCATTTTTTTTTCTTATCTCTTGTTTTCATTTATTATCCTTTTTTATTTTTTTAAAAAGCAAACATTTACTTGAGAGACAGTATAGCAGTAATTGATATGACATGAGAAGCAGTACGTATTTAGAAGACCGGGTTTCGGGGTAAATCCTGAGGGGATCTGACTGACCTTGTCAGATACAGAAGGTACATTTCTTGTTCTGTAGGTCTTGCTTTATCTTGGTCTTAGCCATCCAGCAGCAAAGTATAAAAATTAGGTATAAAAAGTAAAGCCATATTAATATGCTGAGCTGTAAAAGGCTCAAGTCAACAACTTCTGGCATGGCCAGGCCTACGGATAACTCACTGCCGTTAGGGACTACTGGACTATATTGGATTGTTTTGCTGAATTCATGCACCTACAATATTTAAATGGCAGTGGAATGCCCATCTCTGACAAAACTAAACAAAAAAAGGGGATGCAAAGGAAGGACCATTTGTATATCCAAAAAGCATAGATATACAGTTACTTTCTCTTAGTTCAATGAGAAGGAAGTTTTGAACTAATAGTGTTTAGACAGGACACGTCTGCATCTTGTACTACAAATAACCACTACGAAGACCACAGTATGCAATGTATTAATTACTGTAACTCTCCTACTAACCTGTTTTGAAACTGTCTCATTGCTATTTGTTTCTCAATAAAAAAAGAAAAGAAAGAAAAAAGAAACCAGGTGTGGCCTTAAAAGTGAATGAGGTTTCCCAAGAGCTGTTCATAAGGCTTATCTCTGTGGATACCTAGTTCATTAACGACAAAATGGGAGAAAGTTAAAACTCATGAAGTTATTAATTCATTTAAGAACAACAGCAAGCTCAAGTACATGTTACCAAAGATAACACATTTTAAAAAGAATAACTGTGCAGCCCTCCCCATCCCTGTGTTTTACCTTTTAGGAAATGTGTTTAATGCTTGGCTTAATTGAGGACAGCTGGCTGCTCAGAACCACGTCCAAATTCAATCTGTCACAATACGCTGTTGTGTTTGAAGTAGATGAAGAAAATAAGGCTCCACACAGATACACAGCTAGAAAACAGAGGACTATTTTGAGTATTTTTCTAGCTTTTTAAAAAGTGATTGCAGGCTTTCTGCATTGATTCAAAACAAATCAACAAGTGGTTGAATTTCAGAGGCTGGTTGCAGCTAGGCATTGGAACCTAATGGCCTGCTCTGTGGGCCATAAAGTCTGTCCTCGTGTGGACTTCTCGCTCCCTATGGCTCAGGGTGGCTCAGGGTGGCCATCGTCTATCCCCTGCTCTTCACAGTTCCTCCTGTGTCCCTAGTGTCACATGTCACACTGGCGAATGACACCATCTGCTGCATTGGGAATCCTGGGAAGCTGCCAAGCTCACGACGGAGGACTCCTGTATCCCCAAATTCTTGTGCTTGTTTGAAAGCCGGGTCTCTGTGACTGGCAGCAAGTGCTGTGGTTGTTCGGAGCAGCAACTTGGCTCCATATCTTGTGGGAAAATCTGGCAGATCCCTGGGTTCCCGCTCTTCCTGCCTGAGACCCATGCTCCCCCTGGGTTGCAGCAGGGCTGCTGTTCCTGTCTGATGACTCAGGGCTCATGTTTAGGTGAGCAGCTTTGTGCTGCCCCTGTAGCCCAAGGCCACGCTGTCATTGCGGCCACGCTTCTTCTGTTGTGGCCAGACATCTGTGTCACAGCAGAGACACTGTGGGGTGTTAGTGGGGTCTGTGCACCAGGCTCAGGGTGCCGGGCTGGGATGGCTTTTCCAGCCTGCAGCTTCGCTGTTTGGCACAAGGGGCCTTGTGGCTGCTTTTGCCTGGGGAGAGGCTGCAGGACTTCACAGAGAGATAGGCGCCCCCACTGGCAGTGACATGTGCCGTGTCCACTCCAGCCCCGTGGCTCCTGGGGAGGAGTAGCCGGCCTCCCTGTGAAGTTGGGGAGCCCACGGAGTGCCCTCCTATCGGCCCAGACAGCTGGGCTCCTTGTGCATGCAGTCCTTTCTGGGGGGAGCCGGTGCTTAGCCCCCAACCCCCGTGGCACTCCAGCCCTGCAAGTGCTGTCCCCTCCTGTGCCTGCTGCCGTCACCCAGGTCCTCTTGTGCCTCCCTGAGGAGCAGCTCATGCCTCGCCTCTTGCACCTGCTGCATGACCACAGGGACGATGCCTGGCTCTCACACCTGGGGTCTCCGTTTGCTCCACAGGGGAGCTCCTCCTCTTCCCTCCTGGCCTCAGTTTACCCTCTCTGTGAAGGAGGACTCAGCTGGTCACCCCTAAATCTTGCTGTTCCTGTCACTGCCTGGTGACAGGAACAGCAAGACTGCCTGGTGACCTCAAGTGTCCAGTGAGTGCTGCTCACTCACCAGGGTCGCCCACAAGCCACGGCTCCTGGAGCTGTCGGTGTCCATGTCGGGTGGTGCTGCCTACCTCTCTCTGTTTGCCTGTCTCTCTATCTGTGGCTTTTCTATCTCTGTTTTGCCCCTTTCTGAGTATTTATTTTGGAGTGAGCCCGGTGGCAGTTAAACTTGGTTGTATCAACTTGAACGGCTCAGGAGCTGCCTGGAGGATCAGCAAACTCACTGCTGGGCGCATCTCCCCAGACGGGAGCAGCCACAAGGCCTCTGGAAAGTGGCCTTGGCTCTGGACCTGGTCCCTGGCTCCCCCTGGTACCGTGGCCCTGCTCTGCTTCCGGGCCGCCAGGACCGGAGCATCCCTGCTCCTCCATCCTTTCGCCATGAAGCTAGAGCTAGCTGACTGGACTGAACCCGACACCCAGAGCCAGGCTACACTGCTCCTGCCTTAAGCTGCAGTGTCAGGTATTGTGTCCCAGGGACAGGAATGTGACTGAGTCGTCACTCAGGGCCAGCGAGCCACTCGGCTGTGTCCTTCTCCCCTGCCCCAGGGCTCAGTCAGGTGCCCTGGGCCTCGGGAAAGGGAAGAACTCCACACCCAGAGTGGGGTGCATCTTTGGTGCTCCTGAATGCTGTTCCCAGGCTGCCTTGTGCCCGTTGGGCAGGGGCCTCCAGCTCAGCTCTGGCTTGCAGGCACCAGTAGCCGTGCTTCCTCTGCATTTTTTGGGGGAGGGGGCTGGTCAGAGCTGCTTGGAGCTGCTGTTCGAGGAAGTCCAGGTTTGGGGGGCAAACACAGGCTGGCTCAGGGGTGACACCCCAGTTCTGAAACTTCCTGGCAACTGAGGTTGTCTTGGGATGGAACCTTTGACCTTGGCACTGTCTGCAGAGAAGGCAGCATCTGGGTGCCTCAGTCCTGTGGGAGGATGCGAGTTGGCAGCATGGGAGGGGTCCACGTGGGAGGACCTGGTGTGCCAATGGCTTCTTGGAGCTGCTGTGTGGGGCACACGCTCAGCCACCCACTCCAGTGTCCTTGCTGGCCCTGAACTACTTTCGGGTCACAGAGAAGAGCCATGGATAGACTACCTGGCCTACATGGTAGGCCCACACACACACTGCTGCCACCAACAAAGGGCTGGCAGAGCGCTGAGCCAGTTGGAACTCAGCCCACAGGTCCGGTCACTCACCTGGCTTCCCACATCCCTCTGGATGCCACACTCCCAGGTACCAGCACTGAGCTTCCCACCACAGAGGGGATAGCTCTGAGTCACTGCATGTGACAGAGGCTGGCAGAGGGAAGCTGGGCTGGGGACATTTCCGGGGGTCACCCTCACCGAGGGCTGTAGGGCACAGCTCCAGCTGGGGTGGCAGGGTATAGTGGAAGAGAGGCGCTCAGGCTGTACGTGGTCACCAGAGCTGTGACCACGTCCAGCTCTGGGTGGCTGTTTTCAGGCCACGGAAACCAGAGGCTGGGTGTCCTGAAGTCATTCCCGAGCCTTGGACTGCAGTCCTCAGTCCTCTCCCTGGACACGTGGGCCAGGCTTTAGGGGGTTCTGGAATCCCTCTTGTCCCCTCGCTCTCTGAGCCCGGTGCGGGTCGGTCTCTGTTTCTCAGCCTCCCTTTCTCCTGCTCTTCCCAGATGTGACCCCCACGGCTCCAGAGCTTCCCAAATCAACTCACAGCGGGGACCAGGGGCACAGCGTCCTAGCCCACGGCTGAGCCAGGCCTCAGCACCGCTGACGGGGCATTAATCCTCATTTTATGCAGGGAAAACAGTGAGGAAGAAAGGCACGCTTGCAATTTTGTCTAACTAAATGTCATCCCACGCTGTCCGGATTGTCGCTGGATCGAAAGCAATGGGATTGTGCTGAGGGGGATGAGAACGATTGCACAACCCGGTTCATCACCCTCAGCTTCTATTTATCATAAAATCATTTACAGTGCCATAAAACGTGTTAATTTGGGCAGCCGGTGATGTATGTCTTTGATTTAGGAGCTGACATTTCTGCCCAGTGGTTGCTCAGCGTGGGCTCAGCAGCCCCAGGCGGAGGCGGCAGAAGTAATCATACCGGCCTCGGCCTCGGCGGTGGCAGGCTCGTTGGCCCTGACGTGCTGGGGCCGGCGGCCAGTGTGCAGGGAGCCACAGTGGGGGCGGCCTGGGGGCCCCGTGGGTGCGTGGCACACAGGGAGGGGCTGGGCCCAGCACAGCGCTACCGCAGGCTGGGGCTGAGGGCAATGTTGGCTGGTTACCCTTCCTCTCCCAGGAGGGGCTTTAACATTTAATCAGTTGGAGATTCCTACTGTGACTTCTCTCAGAGGCCAGCGGCTGCTTCAGGAGGGCCCCTGCCGCAGCACTTATTTATTGGGCACCTACCGCTCGCCGGGTCTGCGCGGCGTAGCCAGGGAGGAAGTTGTACGCAAGCCGGGAGCGGCCTCACCCGGTGGACTCCTCCCTGGGCCACAGAGCTGGCCTCATTCCCAGAGGTGTCAAGCACAGGTGGGAGGACAAAGGGAGCAGGGGTGCCTGCAACATTCCACCCTGCCTCTTAAGCCTGTGCCCCCGGATTTTCAGTGTTCCTGTCCCTCAAAGGGAGAGACACGAATCAGCCACATGGATGGGCTCGTGTGCAGGCAAATGGCCAGAAAGCGTGGATGCAGTGTCCAGGTGGCTTTGGGGCCGGAGGCCGGGGTCTCCCACTTGCAGGAAATCTGCTCCTTGAAACCGCTCTGTCTCCTTCCTCTGTTTCCCCTCCTCCCTTCACTCCAGGCTGGTTCTCTTTCCTAACCGCGGGTTTTTTTTTATTAACTTGAGAGGTAAAACACCAATGCCCCACGGATCTCCACTTTCCACCCCGCCTCCCCCCAGTTTATTAAGAAAGCTAAAGGCCCAGCAAATCATTTCTATGAGCAATTAAACGCCCCTGGTGGGCACGTGGTGGGCTCAGCTCACAAATGGCTCCGGCCGGGTTGGGGTCTGTCTTGCAGCCACCCCAGCTGGACCCCCAACTGCATCCCTGGGACCCCGAGATAAGTGTTTGCATTCATCAATCTCAGGAGGAGTGGTGGTTTATATTCTGGGCGCCCAGCGTTTTTATTTGCCGATATTTTCTTCTCTCTGTGAGAACTGTCGGTTCATAACTTTCATTATTGCGTGGCATTATTTACAGATCCTGGCGCCAGGGAAAGCAGCTGGGGGAATATTTGTTCACGCAGCCTTGGCCCCCAGGCCCAGCTAAAAGCTCTAAATAAACTTTCCACCTAGTCCAGAGGCCAGCATCCATCAGGCTTGGGCACGAGCGGGAGACAGAGAGGCTGTTCCCCTCCAGGGTCAGGAGCGTCTGCTCTTCACCCGCTGACGTCCAATCTCCTACCCAAGGACCGGCTGGGGTGGACCAGGGCGTGGCTGCTGGACAGGCAGCTGGGGCCGTCCTGCAGCTGGGTCTGTGGGCGTGCTGTGCAGGCCATGTTAGCTCCTCAGGCGCCCTGTGCATCAGGGTGACTCAGAGACGATCGATTTAAAGCCCTGTATGAAAGCCAGTGCTCTGCCGGCATATTCTGCGCTTAGACGGATGGATAAGTGCAGGCTTACGGAAGCCCAGTTTAAGACACCAGTGTGACCGGCAGCTGAGTGTAATACAGAACCTGAAAGAGGTGGGGCCTTGCCCTGGAAATCCGAGACCTAGGGCCACACTGGTCCTGTGACCCCCACGGGGGACCGCAGCTGATTTTCTCGACCGTGGCAGCCGTGCAGGGAGCGGCCCGGTATCCTTCCTGACATTGCCATCTCCAAGAGGAGACTGCCCTGTGCCTGGAGCCTGCCCCAGGGTCAGGAAGGCTGAGGGTCCCCTCGCCTGCCCCCACCTAGAGACCCCGCAGCAGTGGGGCTGGAAGCCCCCTCCTGGCACACAACTCGAGTGCCGCACATAGACCTCAGCAGGAGCCAGCGGCCGGCCCTCTGGGAAGGAGCCAGCTCCTTAGGGTGGGAGGCCGCCTTCAGGGCACAAGCCCTGGGGACCTTTCTGCTTTCTCTCTGTTCACACAGTGCGAAGGAAACGCCCTGTCCTGGTCCTGCCTTCGGGGCCTGCCAAGGTTTCCACAGGAGGGGCTTCCTCACTGGGAACATGACCTGCTCAGGAGGGTCCCCAAGGGACCTCTCGGGACACGGAGGTGCAGGGCCCCGGGGGTCTGAGACCCGCTGGAGCTCCAGCTGCTGCTCCTGCAGCGGGCAGCTGACCCCAGCCTGTCTGCCCTGGGAGCACGGGCACGGGTGAGGGAGACCCGCAAGGGGTGCGGGTGCAGGGTGTGGGTTGTGGTGTGAGCGAGGAGGCCCCAGCAGGGTTTCCTGGTGCTGCTGGGGCCTCCGCCAAGGTCCAGCCTGTAAGTGAGACCTACAGGGCTGTGTTCAGGGTGATTGCAGTGGAGAAAGGGGCGTCCTTCTGCCAGCTGTCACTGTGGGCGCGGCGTCTTGGCCTCTGTGATGACATCCAGATGCCCTGAGGCGGGAGCTGCCGGTCCATGCACGCACTAGTGTGTGCATGTGTTCACACGGCATCCGTGCTTGGTGACGCCCAGCAAGTCTATGCTCAGTGGCATTGTCCCAGGACGGGTCACTCCCTGAACCCGTGTGAAGAGGACAGGGGCTCCACGCTCCTCTCCCGTCCCCCTTTGCCTGCTCTTTCTCTGCTCTTGTCCCTGGTGTCTCTCACCCCAAGTGTCCTTTGGGCATCCTCTCCCTTCCCCACTTCCCGTATCTATTTAACTCACATCTGGTTTGGCATCAGCCTTTTAGAGCCAAGCACAGCCCAGAGGTGTTGGGTGGACATCGGGTCCCCGGGGGCCACGGCTGGCCTTCCTGGATGCCTGCCAGCCCCACATTCCCGGCTTCCTTGCTTCCTTAGGAGCTGAGGTGAAGGAATGAAGGACGCAGGGACGGGGCACGGGAGGGGGCAGCGGGCAGGCAGTGGGGCCACCTCCCCTTCCTGCACCCTGCCGATTCCTTGTGGCTGCTGACCACAAGGAATTGGCAGGGTGATGCAAGGGAAGCCGCTCTCTGAAGCAGACAGAGGTGCCTATTTGGAAGGATTTCATTGCCTTGACAGCTTTTAGCGGCTCCCGCTCACCCCCAAAGCGACCTTGTCCTCGGCAGCCTCAGAAGGCGCCCACTCAGGCTCCCAGCAGCCCCAGGCTCCCTTCCTCCCCTGGACAGGAGTTGGGTGGCTGGAGGTGAACGAGGCAGGAGGAGTGGAGGAAGGCCTGTCACGGGAAGCCAGGCCGGGGAGGGCGCCCTGCAGTGGCCAGGCGGGAGGGCTCTGAGTTCTAGTGCAGGGGCTGCGGAAGCATCACCACCGTGGCTTTGCCTTCCGCTGTGACCTGCGCTGGAGCTGCAGCTCAGTCGTCTCCACATCCTGGAAGCCATGGGAGGGAGGATTCTCCTCACGGGAGACCAGGCTTTAGGGTGGGAGGGAGCTAGCAATAACGAATGCAGGGAGGACAGCTCTTGACAGGACCGGGCCCTGTCACCAGCACTTAGGACTGGACACAACAGCCTTCCAGAGAGGGTGGATGGCACCAAATTCTTTTTCTTAAAATTATCACTTTAGCAACTTTATTGAGATAAAACCCACGTACATGGAATCCACCCATTTGATGTGTGCATCTCACCAGTTCGTGGGCACCCAAAGAGTGGGGACAGCCACCACAATCCCATCAGGGCGTTCGCCGTCCCTCCAAGGAGGCGCCTGCGTGGCTTCTCCTGCGCCCCTCGCAGCTGCACCGGGCATCGAGGCAGCCGGTCTCCATGGACTGCCGTTGCAGAAGAACATCTCAGGCCATCCAGGCTTCCATGAGCAAACTCCTCAAACTGAGAAATGTACTAACAGGCTTTATTTCCCGGGCCTGGAGGCAGCAGGCTGGGGCCCGGTGGGAGCCTCTGGGTTCCGCCCCTGCCGGCTTGCTGCAGCCGCCTTCGGAGGACACCGATCCCACACACAAGAGCCGAACCTTAATGAAGAAGCAGAAAGCACAGAGCAGAAAGAAGCTACCTGGCAAGGTGGAAGATGGAGTAGAACAGTGTCCTGAGATGCCATAGCCAAGGACAAGCATGGGCTGGGGCTGGGCTCTGACGGTGCCCAGAGTGGGCTGATGGGGTGCCGGGTCCTGAGGACACGCAAAATGGCCACAGGGAAGGGTCAGCTCCAAGCAAGCGATTCAGGGTGCCAGGGCTGCATGGGAAGACTCGCCCAGCATGGCCACGAGAGGCTGAGACTGGAGAGTGTCCACGAGGCAGGGAACGCCTGGAGGCCCCAGGGTCCAGCGGAGGAAGGGAGGGTTCCTCCTTGGGCCACCAGGGGCATGCGGCCCTGCCTTGCCTGGACCCCAGCTGGCAGCCTCCAGGGTTGCCCAGAGCACCTTTCTGTGGGGTGACGCCCCCTGCTTTGTGAATGTTTCTTGTCGCAGCCCAGGAGGGTAGCGCAGTGCGGCTACTGGGCGTGAAGCCCGCTCAGCCTGGCTGCTTAAACAATGGACTGTTACCTCTCACACTCTGGGGGCCGGGAGCCTAAGCAAGGCCACCTTGTAGGGACTGAGGGACTCCAATCCCTCCTGTCACAAGAACACCACTGCTGTCACCACCTGAGGCCTCGGCCCCGGGATGCAGGCTTCAACATAGGAACCTGGAGTCACTTCCTGACTGTAGCCCTTGTCCACGCAGGTTATTTTAAAAAAAAAATCAATCCACTGCTTCGGCTGTAACAAGGAGACCCGGGAGGAGAGTAATTTATCAGGACGCGACTTCCAGCATTTCAGCATGCATCAGCTGGTGGAGGGTGACGTGCGCAGATTGGACCGGTCGTGTTGCTTTAGCTCCCGACGCTCCACAGGGCACGGCTGTCGCTGCGCATTCCTGCAGAGTGAGGAGCCTCGTGTGGACGGCTCCTGGCAGAGAAGGAAGGGCGGGCTCCAGCCTGGGGGTGGGCGCGGGGAGCCACTCGGCACTCAGAAGCTCCTGGGCCCATGTGGACAGGAGTGGGGCCGGGGGCTGAGCAGGTGGGGTGGCCACGGCAGGGCCGGCTTCTGGGCAGCTAGCTTGTTTTCCCCTTTGGCCCTGCCAGGACCACTGCTGCAAGCCCAGCAGCCCTTTGTCTTCCCGCAGCACAGGGCCCCCCTGGGGCTGCGGGGCCTGGCTTAGCCCATCCAGCGCACCCACAGGTCCTTCAGCTCTGCCCACCTAGAGACTGAGGAAGGAGGCGAGTGTAGAGGCACTCAGCTAGCTGGGCGGCAGTGTGTGTGGGCCAGGCCCCTTTAGGGCTGGACGGGGTGGACCCCCAGGCTTGCCACTCTGAGATCCTGGGAGGTCCTCCTCTGTCTCCAGGATGCAGACTCTGAAAAGGTTGGCAGTGAGCAGCCAGGTTTCTCTGGGGGCCTGGGGCCTGGGGTCTGCACGAGCCCATCATCACAGGTCGCTGACAACCCTATGGCAGGGTGGGTCAGGCTGGCAGTGGCATTTGTGTACCCCACTGAGGCCACAGACGCCTGGGGCACGGTCATCCTAGCTTTGCTCCACATTCTGGGGACACACATGGGACATCGACTGCCGTTCCCTCCCCTGCCTGGCTCCGGGTCCCTCCAGCACACGTGCCCTTCCTGATGTCCTCCCCAACATCCTTTGTGTCTGGACTCCAATCCTGGGTCTGAGTTCCCGGGTCCTGGTTAGCAAGGGGTGCTGCTGCTGCTACAGTGTTGCCTGATGTCCTTGAGGGACGCTTGCGTGGGGAGGGCGCAGTCCTTAGAAGGGTGCTGTGACAGGGTGCAGTCAGCCCTCTTTTTCCAGGCAGTGGGCACTTTGCCACCCTCCTAGTACCCTGCAGCTCTACCCGGAAGAATCCTTCACTGCTTCCCAGCTGCCTGGAGAGACGGAGCTCGGTGGCCCTCACTGGGCCGAGCCTCACATGCCAGGCTGGAGCTGCCCAAGTGCCTCACGACAGCTGGCAGCTCTTCATGAAAACAGCCTTTCTCTCCTGATTCTTTCCAGCTCACTCCGGCTCCTAGAAGCTTCAAGCTATTTGTCCCTTGGGGAACGGAGCTGCTGGCAGAGCCTTGAGATGAGAGGAGGGCAAGGCAGCGCAGCCTCGTGCAATGAAGACAGCGCAGAGACCACAGCGGGGCAGCCACGCACGTGCTGGGGTGTGCGTGCGTGCATGTGAGTGCATGTGTTTAGGGGTCGGGGGGATGGCTCAGTATAAGCACTTGCCTGGCAAGTGCAAGGGCCTGAGTTCAATCCTTGACTCCACCAAAAAAGAAAATAAATGAGTGCATGTGCGTGTGCACACATGTGACCACCGTGCATGCACACTGAGGCCCATGCGCTTGTGAAGCATGCACATCCATGTGAAGACTGGCGTGGATGTGTGCCCACATGCATGCACTTTGCACACATGCACACACGTGTATGAGCATGCGCGCACTGTGCGCACATCACGCAAGCACCCTGGGTGCGTTCACGTTTGTCTCTGAGTCTGCAAGCATTTGCTCATGAGCATGTATGTCTGTGCACACAGTGACGGCGGCACATAGATGCCCCACATGCATGAGCACACGAGCGTGCACGTGTGTGTCTAGAGCACGTCTGGTGCTCCCCGGGGGAAGGCCTGTAACATCCTCTCCTGTTCCTGTTTGAAGACCCGAGTGCAGACAGCCATGAGGCAGAGCCCTGCCCATGGGGCTGAGGCCTCTGGGGGCGTCATCTGGGAGCGGCTTCCAGGGCCGTGACACAGGTGAGAACTGTCACCGTCACTCTGCTTCACAAAGTCCTTATCCAAGCCAGAGTCTTTAGAGTCATGCGCTTAATGTGATTATTCTGCAGTACTGACTTATTTTATGAGAAACCTGCTACCCACAGGTTATTGCAAAACAAGCCAAATCTATCTTTCGCTCTCCATTACATCTGAGAGGCGTGGATACGGCTTTCACGGCTCATGGGTTCGGGAAATTCACATTTGGTTCCTTTTAGAGAATGTGGAGGGGACTGTTACATAACAGGCGGCACCGTGCCAAGAAATGCTGGTAAATTTAAACATTCAAAACTGTAACTCGGAGACCTGAACTAAATGCACTGGGGCTCCCCACATCTGCCCTTGGCCTTACTGGTCAGCGAGGGCTTGAGTACAAGTGTCAGGAATGACACGACAGAGCGAGCCGTCTCCTGCTCTGTCGATAAATGACTGCATGAGCTGTCATCTTCCCAAGCATCTGACGGGGCACGAGGATTCGGTAGCAGCCGTGTAACCGAACTCCCCACTTGCAGAGACACTCCCTCCTCCAAATAAACCTTCACCGCTGAGCTTAGGTCTGCAGGCCTGCGGCCCCTGGCTTTGGAGAAGTGTGGGCAGCCAGGCTGTCCTTGGGCCTGAGTTCACCTAGTCTGAGCTGCCTGGCTGCCCCAGGAGATGCCCGAAGGAGGCGCCCTCCTCCTGAAGGGTCGCCCTGGGGCTACTCAGAGGGGGAGGCACTCTCAGTCTCTGCACTGCAAGGAGAGTGAGCTATGCCGATTTCTGGATGGCTGCCAGGGTCTGAATTCCAGCCAGGCCACGTGCCTGGAGGGTGGCCTTGGCCTAGTTATTAATAATGCACGCTCCAATTTCCTAGTTGTCATCGCCGTCCCTGTGTCTTAGGGTAGCTGGTGGGAAGAGACGAATGCCTGTGGATTAGGCACTTTAAGGCAGTGCAGACACTTAGCAAACACCCACTGATGCTGCTTCCCGGTTGTCACGGTATCATCACCCTGCTGTCAGCTTCCTCACCACTTATCGGCCAGCACCACCAGCACTACCACCCTCATCACCACCATCATCCTGGTTGCCATGGTGTATCACCGCAGAGAGGTTTAATAAGCTCTCTCCAACCAGAGTGGATGCCCTAGGAGACAGCAAGGGAGGCGCCAGTTCTGCTGAGATGTGCCTTCGCCACCCTGGCTCAACAGATAAGGAACTGCAGTGTGGAGAGCCGGTGGGTGCCTCCTTCATCCCGAGGTGCAGAGGAACTGAGATTCGAACCTGGCGGGTCTGGACCCAGCACTCAGCCCTGTAAATGTCTGATTTGCAGAGGAGGAGGGCTTGCAGGTGGCTGCTCAGAGCTCACGCGCTGGAGAGAGGCTCCCTGGGCCCAGGGCCCGCCCGGCTGAGCAGCCCGCGCAGTGGCTCTCAGAGGGCGCAGAGCGCTGGCTGTGGCCGATCGCTGCTCTGATGCTTGTCTAAATGTTTCTCATCTGATTCTCCTCTTAGTGGAGCGTTGAGAGATGTGATGAGCCTAAGCTCCCTCTAGGGCCGCAAACTCCAGGAAAGAGAGAGAGCAGTTCTTAGCCCCGATGCGAGCTGACTCTTCTCCCCCTCATTATAAAATACCTATTATCTCACTTTATCTCCAAGGGAGCGCGTTATTTCAATTTAACAGTGTATGAGAAATGCCACAATATAATAAAAGGACCAAAGATGCACTATTTAACGTCAGGATGACAGATGCTTCAATTAGGCAGACAGGACTATTTCTCCCCAAAATAGATAAAGATGAAAATTTTATAAGATTATGCTGTTTGTGTTTATGGTGGAGTACTATTATAAGCATTCATTACAATATAAATTAAAATAAAAACTCCTATTTCAATAGCAGCCAAGTATCTTGCTAATAAGTTTGCAACTCAGAGCCACAGTTTATTAAAGCCCTGTGTCCCGTCACCTGGCAGGCGGCAGGGCTCTTTCCGGGTCACAGGTGTTGCTGGCCCAGGTAACACACCTCACTCTGCCCCTACCTGTCCTTTCCCAGGAAGGGCAGGGAAGCATGGTTTGACATCATCATTTAGCTAAAACTCCTGGAGATTTTTTTTTTTGCATATAAAAACTTATTATTATTATTTTTTTTTGCTGTAGATCTTGTGGTAGAAGTTACTCAGTAGGTGACTTCAGGGGTAGTGGTGGGATCCGTGGATGTGTGGGGCTTCCACCCCTTGTCTGTGCCCGTCCTTGGCAGGTGGCACTGGCTGTGAATAGGAGTGTCATTTCACGCGGGGACCATGTGGGGACCACACAGGGACCACGTGAGGCTCACGCGGGGACCAGGCGGGGACTCGCGGGCTGCTCTCCACGGCACCCAGGCTGGAGGGTTTCCGGGCGCCTTTTCGCCCTGTCTCGGTGCTAACTTCCCCTAGGCGTGCTCCTCTCCGCAGGAGAAAGTCCGTGCTGGTGCTGGGCCGGGCATTACCAAAGCTTTGCGTCCCACAAGTCCTCCCTCTCCTCTTAGGGCTGTGCGCTCTCGCACAGAGCGCGGCCATGCTGTTCCTTATAATCAGGGTGGCTGACGCTCTGTGGTGGCATTTGGAGTTATACAACCACAGGTCGGGCTCCAGGACGGAATGAACCGACATGGAGCTTCGCTTAGCAAAAAGGCATAGACATAGGCCCCCGGGAAGGCGGCACCGCGAAAACCACGCAGCGCCCGAAATTCCGAGGGCCGGGAGGCATTTCTGCGGAAGGAGGCCCTGCCGCCCTCGCTGTGGCCTGGAGGCGCGGGGTTGGGGTTCGGTGCTCACCAGGGGCGCTGAGCCGTGGGCTGCAGGCAGGGTGGCGCGGAGGGAGCCAGGCCCGGGGCGCAAGGACAGCTCGGCCCGCGCCCGGGAGGGCCAGAGGCTCGTCGTGCCAGGCGGGGTGTGCCTGCAGCGTGGAAGTCCGCTTCCCTCCTTGCATCCGAGTCGGAGTTGACGGCACCCACAGAACTCTTGCAAGCGGTTGAGCCCTCCACCGCAGAACTGCACCTGCGTGAGGTCGCGGGCGCCTGCGCCGCTGTCCCCTGGTGGTTCTGGTCTGGCTTTGGTCTCGGAGCCCCCGAGCCTGCCGCGACCGCAGGGCACCACCCCGGAGAGCCTCTCGGCTGGAGTCCCCGTCCCTGTGCAGCGGGGTCCCCTCGTCCCTGTAGGGGTCCCGCGTGCCGGCGGATTCCCCACAAGCGCCTCTCGACTGCCTCCCAGTCTGGGCGCCTTCCCAAGCCTTACTCAGAACCTCACTTTGAATGAATTGAAACAACTCTGACAAATGTAGCCGAGAGCACCTTTCATCCGGTGAAGATTTTCAAAATGAAGAGCGGTTTGAAGACGTTTCCCTGCGTGCCCCGCCCGCCTGCTCCTCCCCGGCGAGGCTGACACGGGAGGCGGCCGCCGCTCCGAAACAAAGGACTTTAATAAAGAAGATTTATCACTCCGGGGGCCTCTGATCCGACTGTCAGGCCTGTGCGGGGAGGCAGCGGTGGCTCCGGCTCCTGGAGACCCCCTTTCACACGAGGAGCTTCGCAGAGATAATTGGAGCTGCGGCAGGAAAACAAAGGAGTGGGACAGGGACGGGGACGGAGACGGAAGGAGGCCTGAGGGCGGCTGGCCACCGGGCTGCTGTGGGCCGAGCCTTCGGCATCACCAGACACGAAGGGCTAAAAGTGTGGAGCCAGAAGGCTGCACGTGCCTTCCTGCTGCGCCTGCGCCCTGAGAGGACAGGAGGGGGGCCTAGGGGGTGTCCCCTGCCCTGCCCTGCCACCAGGCCTTCTAGAAAGCAGCTCACCCTGCAGCTCAGCCTCCTCCCATCACCCCCGAGTGCTATGAGGCCCCCACTTGTGTGGAGAAGGAGCCTCAGCTGTCTGAAGGGGGCAGCGCCACGCCACAGCTGCTGGTCACCGGGTGGGGCTGAGCCCAGTTCCTTTGGGCACCTGGAGCTGGCGGTGAGGCCTGTCCCAAGGCTCCTCTTCGCCCTTTCCATTTCCTATGTCCATGAGCCACGCACCGCTGGAATGGCATCCTGGGTCCCGCAGGGCCAGCTGAGCGTCCCCTGGGCAGGAGGGGAATACCCTGTCCAGGGTGAGCCCCAGCCTGCTGGACAGCGGGGTGTGCAGCACAGGCTCTCCTGGCCTAGCAGTCAGCTCCTGGGGAAGCCAGCCTCCATGGGTGCAGCCCTGCTGTGTCCACCAGGGCGGTGAACAGAGCCACCAAGTGCTTCACGCCCTGAGTGGGTTGGGGTGTTCAGGAGGGCAGCAGTTGTCAGGCTGGTAGTTTAGGTCCATCCCTGTGGAAGTGGCAGGGCTAACGTGGGGGCTGCCGCCGGGCCTGGGGCCTGTTGTGGAGGCTGGCTGTGTTCACCACAGCTGACTGGGTGGGGAATTTCTGGGATGTCCACAATGGGCCTGACCGCTCCAGATCTGTGCTGTGTTGGGAGGTTTCTGGGCCACTTACTCCGGGGTGGCGAGTGGGAGAGCGCCACGGCTGTCTGCTGAGCCTCACCTCCACCAGGGCAGCCCAGGCGTGGCTGTGAGGTGTCTCAGGGTGGCCGGGCACTCTGGGGAATGAAAAGGGTGAAGGGAGCCCGCCGCAGGGCGTGGCAGCGGGCGGTGGAACCGCTCCCCCTCCGGGCATTCCGGGAAGTGGGCGAAGTCAGCAGCTTCCACCTGTCTCCGTGTGACACCTGTCAGGGGCACCTCAGAGCTGCGTTTGCTGTCAGATGTCAAAACATCAGGGAGCATTTGAAAGGAGACCAGGGCTTCTTTGTAACACAGGATGTGTTGCTCAAAAGCCACTTTTCCCTGTCCTTCTCTTGCCACCCTCCTCCTGGCCCAATAGTGCCCCCAGTGGTGACCACTGGCTCAAACTTGAAAAGGTTGACCTTCCCCGGGAAGAAGCACCCAGACTGCATTCACCACTGTGATGCCAAGAGGCCACTGGGTCTGGCCACGGCCACTGAGCCACGGAAGGGCAGGGGAGGGAGGCTGTTGGAGGCTGCCCAGATGCAGGGGCAGGGCCTGCGCTCACTGTCCCCATTTTGCAGGAGGGAAGCCACTTCCTGCCTTGTGGTGCATCCCAGACAGACAGCACTGAACAAGCCACCCGAGTGAGAGTGGGACCTCCACTCACCCCGGGCTCCGTGTCCCTGTCTTCAGTCCTTCCCTTACCAGAGCTGCTCGTGACAAGCAGCAGCTGCTGGCACCCCGGGACACAGCAGGCGGCATGCTAATCCCTGCCATGGAGTCCACTATCCCGTGGGACTTCGGCCAGTGACGGCGCTGGGAGGGCACTGGACAGGCGTCCCCGTAAGCCTCTCGGGCTCCTGATGTGGCCCTGGTGCTGCAGCACAGTGAGAGCAGGATCTGCCATGACCCAGCAGGTGGCCCAGCAGAGCGTGGGCAGCTTGGGAGGCAGATTAGGAAGGAGCGGGGGAGGGCCCGAGCCGGGCAGGTGGGGGGAGACAGCATCACCTTGTGTGAGGAGGGGTCTTCCCAACGTCTCTCCCAGGTTTGCTGTCATCGGCCCAATGTGCTCACGGGTTTGGCTTGGGTGGCAGAAGGGTGGTGTGCACCAAATCGAGCCCTGTGAACCGCTGCTACTGAGCTGGGCATGTAGCTGGTGAGGACCAAAGGAAGTGGCCTTGGGCCAGGGTGGGTCCAGCGCCCCGACCTGTCGGTGACTGTGACGCGCCAGGAGGTCTGGCCTCACGGCGCCTGCAGTGCCGAGCTTGCTCCGTGCACCCTGTGTGGCTTTTGTCACAGGCAGCTCTTCCTGCAGCAGTTTGCCCTGCCAGGCTTGGTATTGGGAGCGCTTTCGAATGTCTGCCACTGCTTCTGTTTAGCTGTGTTTGCCTACGAATCAAATCTAGCGACATTCTATTTAATTTCCCTCTCTCAAATAGCATGATGCTTAATGTAAACCAATTACTACAATTTTGCTTTCCAAGAAATCAGGAAATGTAATCAAGGAGATGCAATTTGTTTGCTTTTCATGAAATATTACGATGCAGCAGCGACGGCAGAGGCAGGCGGTGGCCCCGGAGGGCTCAGAACATGGCTGAGCGGGCGGGAGAGACATCTGAGCCCGGCCGCGAGAGCAGCGCTGTGTGCGTGTGTGGAGTGGGGTGCGCTTGTGCCTATGCATGGCCCGAGAGCCACCCGCAGGCCCTGACCACCAGGAGGAGCCTGGGAACTCAGGTAGGGCCCCGTCTGTGTGCGTGTGTGGAGTGGGGTGCGTGTGTGGAGTGGGGTGCGCTTGTGCCCGTGCATGGCCCGAGAGCCACCCGCAGGCCCTGACCACCAGGAGGAGCCTGGGAACTCAGGTGGGCCCCGTCTGCTCCCCAGACCGCGAGGCACCAAGCGTCTCACAGCGGATCCAGGACACTAACTCAGAAACGGTGGGCTGCTGGGGCTGGAGTGTGCATCCTTTGGGCTCTGGGCTGCCCATCAGGGTTGACTGGGCTGAACAGTCATTTTATATCGAGTCTCCTTTTATCGTAAGTGTTAATTAGCTGCTCAGAGAGTGAGGAGACTGCTGCAGTGCAGAGCAGTGGCCTCGGAGCGTGGTGGGGCTGAAGTGAGCTTGCAGAGATTGGGGAGGCTCCCTACCCCAGTCCCACCGGCCCTGGAGCCCCAGTCATACCCTCTGCCTGCCACCACATTCTGACACGCAGAGAGAAGTGCTCCCTTGTATGCACGCCCCTCTACGCCCTGCTCCGGGCTCTGCTGGCCCTCAGCTGTTTGTGCTGCGCTGTGGTGCGGACTCCCTGGAGGGTCAGACACCCTGTGCTCTGTGGCCAGAAGCCCCATGTGGGGCCCACAGCCTGACTTGGGGCTCCAGCCTTGGGCTCTGGCAAGAGTGGATTCTGCCTGGTCTCTTCCCTTTCTTTCAACTTCCCTGCATTTTCTGGAGACGCTGTCTCCCCCACAGGGCTCGGAAGCTGGGGCTTGGAGCTTGGAGCCCAGCCTGGGAGCACGGGCCCCAGCTGGGTGCACGCAGGTTTCAGCGACCCCCAGGTGCCTGGGGCTCCCAGCCACGAGGTCCTCTTGGTGATATTATGGCTGTGAGTCCCTGGGGGTTTAGGCAGCCCCCAACATCTCTTTTTCTCTCTCTTCTCTTTTACTAGGAGTGAAAAGCACATGGCAGACTCAAACAATGAGCAATCCCATTAAGTTTTTTTTAAAATCAAATTTTAGTTGACCAATAAAACATGTGTGTATGGGCGGCACACGACACGTCCCGAGAGACCATTGCTAGTGGCTAACTCCAGCCAACCAGTGCCTGTCGCCAAGGAGGGTGCGCAGCCCAAGGGCGTGGCTTGTATGCCAGCTACTGTGCTGCCCTGGCTCTTACTTTCAATCCTTTTGGTCACCTCAGAGGAGCCCCCAGGTCTGTTAATTACCTAACTTAAGGTCTGCAGGCATTGAGCTCTGCCCGCTTTGTACCGGCCATCTTCAGCCCTCTCCGGGCCTGACCCAGGCAGACCCTGGCCTGGCCCACTTCTACGAGCTGCACTGCATGCATTGGCAGCTGTCCTCACAGCCACAGACCTGCTACGGAAGGAAGGTTGGCCCAGGTCTGCTGGCTGGGTGGCACCTGCTGGCCTGGGTGGCACCTGCTGGCCTGGCGAGTGTGGGATACGGCTAGTAGGATCAGCTTTGTGGGTCCATGGCCGCCTAGGTGGACAGTGGAGTTCTGAGGCTGTGGGGAATTGGGGCAGGAGAGCTAATTCTGCATGGTGGCTTTTGCCAGGACTAATAAGAGGACATCTGGTGGACATGGGTCTGTGACTGTCCTGCGCTGTCCTAGCTCAGGCAGGGGCTGCCGGCATGGGGACCTTCTTAGCTTGTCCCTGGGGGAGCATGGGGACCTTTGTGCATGGCTAGAACCTGAGCCCCTCCTTGTGATCCTCCTCCTTCTGTGGACCACGGAGTGGTGGCCTGCGGCTCCCAGGTTGCTGGGACGTCCAGCTCAGCTCCAGCTCACCCCAGGCCTGGCACCCCAACTCTGGCTCTCACATCAGCTGTGACATGTTTCAGGGCGGCCTGGAAAGCTCAGCCAGCTTTCCTCCCAGCCACCGGGCATTCCCTTCCTAGGCTGCAAGGACAGCCTGGCCCTTGCCAGGAACACGCTCTCCCAGGTGCCAGCCCTGGAGGTTGGACACAGCCAAGGGCAGCAGGGCCCGGGGAACAGGGGTCCTGCCTAGGAAAGGAGGGCTGGGGTCTGCCTGAAGGGTGACAGGGCCAAGGGTCCCTTGCAGGACTGACAGACAGGGAGAGCACTGGCCCAAGCTGTCCATGTCATTGTCATGGGCAGGTGTCCCTCACCACCTCCTGCTTCTCATCTGCCCCAGGTCCCCAGATCCAATGCCCAGAGAACTGAACCCTAGGGCCTCCTGGAAAAGAGACACACCGAGGTCTGCGGTTTCCTTTCCCATATGCAAGGTCCTGGGGTCCTCCTTACAGAGAGCAAGCAAGGTCTCTCCTTTGAGGAATCAAATCCAGCTGTTGTGTCTCAGCTGAGGAGGAAAGCTCACGTGAGGGATTTCGTCCCTGCTGCCTCAGGAACGCTGCCAGCCTGCTGGCCCTGTCTCTTGGGATGAAGCCTCCATGTGGCATCTCTGCCATCTTGTTACCCTGGCGTTCCTGTGGTGCCCTGTCTGACCCTCAGGTGCACAAGCCCTGGAGGAGAGCCACACCCACTCTAGGTGCTCGGATTGCGCCCAGTCAGTGTGTGTGTGTGTGTGTAGGACAGCCTCCAAGCAGCTGCTGCACACAGCCAGGGTGTGTGCCGGGCACTGACATCCGAGGGCTGGTGCCTGCCTCGGTCCTCACATACTGAGTGAGGTGTTTGCTGGAACAGCCCCCCCCCCCACCAGGCACCACGGGGTGCTGTGGGTGCAACGCGGGTGTGGGGAACAGAGCCCTGGGGTTTCTGGGGCTGGGTCTGGGGCTCAGGACCTGCCGTGACTTGTGTGCAGTTCCCAGAGGATGCCCAGGGCTTCACTGGGCCTGGTCCCTGTATCCTGGCCTTAGGAATGCTGGAAGATTTGGAAGGCCTGTGGACCATTGTGGTCCCTGCCTGATCAGGGGCCCCAGAGACGGCTCTGCTGTCACAGTGGCCTAGGACTCTTACTGTCTCAGCAGAAGCCCGAGGCTGGGCAGCTCTCTGGCATTGGTTAGTGCACTGGGCACTGGACATTGGCCATCATCCGGCCCCCTCCATGTCACCTGGCGGTGCTGGTGCTATTCCTGTAGAGCCGCTGATGCCTGCCGCCTCAGCCCTTCTGCCACTTGTCCCCTCATCAGGGCCTTCTGCATTTTCCCCTGGGGCAGGGGGACCAGCTCTGGTGGCCTGGCTGCTAGGTTGGAAAGACACTGAGCAGGGAAGGAAATCAGGGTACCTGAGCACAGTGTTGACCAATGCCACCCCTGGGCCCTTCTCCTTGGAGGCCAGGGAGGACCTGCAGGTGGATGTGGACACCTGTGGGTAATGCACAGGGCTCCTCTGGCCCCTGTCCTGAGGCAGAAGACAAAATAGTGGGGCTTCTATGTCCATTTGCACCCCTCCTAGAGAGCCCAGACTCTCGAGTTCCTGCAGGGGGCGCTAGAACCTGGAGGCTGTCACTGCTCCTCGTAGGCCAACCAATGGGCACAAGCACCCAGGGCCCCCTGCTTCCCGCAGCCTCACCAGGCACTTCTGCCCCTACCCCCGCCCCCAGCTGTACTGCTCAATACCCTGCTTTCCTTTCCTTCTGATATTTTTGCTTGTTTTTGTGGTACTGAGGATTGAACTCTGGACCTTGCGCTTGCCAGGCAGGCACTTATGCCCCTGAGCTATCTCCCCAGCCTCTGTTTCTGAGAAGCCATCACCCTTTGAACTCCTGCCTGTATCTGCCACTGTTTCTTAAAAAAAGACCACAAGTACAGAGGTTCCTGCCACAGGCCTGCCAGCCACGGCTCCTCCCCCACAGCCTGCTTTGCTGATGCTGGTGCCTAGAAGCTGCCAGCTACTTCTGCGAGGATTCCCTGTGACCCCAAGGTGGCTTGTCCTGGCCCAAGTGCTTTTCCTTCTGTGCTGGTTCCTCCCCTGGGTGTCGCTGGCTCAGGGAGCGGCCTGTAGGTCCAGGACGGCATACGGCCTCCCGGGGCGGGGGGCAGCCTGAATTCTGGCCTTTCTGCCCCAAAGCACCCGTCCATCGCAGACGCCTTCCCCACCTCTCCCCCGCCACCTCAACTCCCCCGCAGCTCGGCTGCTCCTACCCCAGTCCCCTCTACACTGGAGCCATGGTGGTCTTTCCAAAGGGCATACCTTATCCTATTGGACCACTGCTCAACACCCTGCCAACACGCCCATGGGCGGCAGGCAGCAGTCCTCACCTTGGCAGACTGACATTACCTGCTCGCCGGCCCAGCGCGGGCCAGTGTGTGGTGCAAGGACCAGGTTACCCAGACCCCCCACCTGGCCCTGCCCCACCGCTGCCTGGCCCAGACCAGGCCCCAGGGCCGTACGTAGTCTAGGACGCAGTACTAGAGCCCTGGCTTCCCCTGGCCTGTGGCCTGCACAGAGAGGCCCTTAGGACCCGTCTTTTCTGTGCTCGTCAGCAGACCCGCAGCAGATACCTCCCCGACCCCAAGTCCTCAGAAATGTCAGCCTTTGAGCCGTGCAGACTGAGTAGTTTCCCTTCTTCTGCTGTTCCTGCAGAGGCTGCTTTGTAAAAAGGTGTGTGTAGGGCGAAGTTTGAACTTTTCCTGTGATCCTGTTTTCTAGAACAACAACAAAGGCCCTTCCAGACATGCAGGGGGCCCAGGCCACAGCCCTCCTCCTGTCCTGGGGTGCAGGTCTCCCCAGGGTGGTCATCTGTGGCTGAGCCCAGGGTCCTGATCTTGTGAGCTGTGTGGTGGACACCACTCCCATCCTCTGGCGGAGGAAATGCCCCCCTCGCTGCCCAGAGTCCCAGCAACTCTCTGCCAGCGTTTTCTCTTTACTAGGTTTCAAGACAGATTTCAAAGGGGAGCCCATCTTTACCTTGACATCTCTACCAGTGTCCAGTGAACCCGGAGGAGGCCAGAGAAGCGAGCTGCCTGCACAGCGTCTCTCCTGCTCCCCTTCAGCAGTGACTGGATCCCTCACCATGTGACCATCCTGAGAGAGAAGCACTCTGCCTCAGTCAGTCCTGGTGCCTAGGGAGCCCACGCTGGCCCGCAGGTGCACACGGCCATCTGCCTTCTGTGACCACTTGTCGAGTGGGGCGAGCCCAGCGGAGGTAGAAATGGGTTCTGCGTGGCTTGGCAGTGTCACGTCTGCCGAGCTTGGAGCTGGTGACAAGAGCCAAGGACATGTACAGCGTCCCTGGGAAGCTTTGAGTCAGGAACGCAGCGCGCACAAAGCCCCTGCGAGGGCTGGTCCAGGGCTTCGAGGACTGCTGGGCCTGTGCTGACAGCAGGGGTGAAGGCGGTCGTGGGGCCCCCGAGCCAGCATGAGCAGGGACAGCTGGCAGAGCAGAGCCCCGGCCCATGACAGGCAGGGCCAGAGAGGGCTCACTTTGTTCCTTGTAGCCTGGGAGCTCCTGCCTGGCCCCGCCCCAGGCAACAGCTCTTCTCTGTGTCCCAGGTGTCCCTGTACAGCGTGGGTTCTCAGGGGCATGTAAGACAGAAGTGCGACAATGGCTGATGTGTGAGCCTGCGGATGAATCCCCCTGGGTCCCCTAAAGGAGAAGGACCCTGAGTGGGCCTCGAGATGCTACCAGGCCGCTGGGGGCTCTTGATCAATGTGTACAGAAGTCACAGATTGCAAAGCCTGGCTCTTTGGTGCCCACAGCCCTGGGCTCTTCCATCCCGTAAGGCAGGCAGAGGACCCAGGACACACCAGAAAGGATTAGCAGGCTCCTTCTGCTTGGCGGGCTCGTGTTCTCCTCTGGCCACTAGGGATGGTGGCCGTGGCCTTCCTCCTTGCTCTCTGCTGCCTTCCGTGTCATCATCTCTGGCCGCCTGCTGCGTTGGTGCCGGCAGCCCTGGGTGTTACCAGCTCAGCAGGAGCTCTTCCCAGTGGAATCCTGAACGGTCAGAAAATGCTAAGAGTGACTTCATTAGCGCTTGGGCTGCAGCGTGAGGTGGAGCAGCACACCCCAACCCAGCTGGCCTGCAGGGGGTGACAGGTCAGGGACACTCCCTTCAAGGACCTGACTGAGCAGGGCTATGGAAGGGCAGAGTGGGACTGCAGGGCAGGGTTGCCTGGGACAGGACTGTGACCAAGGCCTGCAGCAGAGAGGCCGTGGGGCGCCCGCTGCAGCTGCAGCTGGCCACGGGCCCCTGGCCCCTGTGGAGTCAGGTCTTTCCGTGCTGCGCCAGGTCCTCTGCCTATTTTCCAGGCACACCAGGCCGTGGTCCTCGTTCCTGTCTTCTCGAGGTGCGCAGGTGGCTCCAGAAGCGTCAACGGGCTTCTAAGATTGTGCCATTAAGCTGAACACCTTTAATCTGGCTCGTTTCACAGCCATTCATTTTAATCATGCAAAGGTCAGCTGTCACCGCTCAAATGTTAGACTTAATTTGTTTTCTTGACACACATCCTGCGAGCGATCGTTTGGCCCATGTTTCAGCTCTTTTCCAAGGGAGCCGGGGTGGGGAGGGTCACTGTCGGTGTCGCCGGGGACCTGGCAGCGGGGGCAGACCCACTGCAGAACACAGGCTCTGTTGGGGTGTGCATGCAGCGGCCCCGAGCCCCACAAACTCTGCCTGAGTCCCCACAGCCTGGCTGCACAGGGCTCAGCTCTCTGGATTCGGAGCCAGGAACCTGGGGGAAGTCAGTCACCCCACTATTTTAGGCCCGGTTTCCTGGCCTCCTATCCTTCCATTGGGCCTTGCACTTGGCTGCAACAGCCCAAGCAGGCAGACGGGCCCCTTGTGCGCCACCCACAGCCCTGTGCCTCCTTCCTGTCGCTCTCTCTGTTCCCCACCCAGAGTTTCTAAGCTGCAGACTGCAGTGCTTGTGAGCTTTCCTGCGCCCCCTTGTTGTCCCCAGTTGGTCAAGGTCCCAGGAAAGGAGCTTGCAGGCTCGGAGAGGCATCACTCAGGAGATGGGGTTCACCCTTCTGCATTCGCAGGAATCGTGCTCCCGACTTACAGGCCCTCCACCACCCCAGAGAAGGGGCCTTGAACAGCAGCCGACATCTGCCGGTGCCGCTGGGCATCTGCGTTCCTCGGCTGCACCTGGGTTGGGTGGGGGGACAGCATTTCCTCTCCTTGGCCGAGTGCCACCATCCTTCTGGGGCCGGCAGCCCCTGCCTCAGGCTGTGTGCAGCCTGGCTCCTCCTCTTGCCCACCTCCTCAGTGGCTCCATGTCCTGTCGCCCAGGTCATCACTCGGCCATCTGCCCCGCTTCACTCTCCCAGAGTCCACCAGCAGTCCAGGGGTGCAGGGGTCCCAGAGGCCAGCACTGGGCCCAGGGCTGTGGGCCTCTGTCTCCCTGCTGGGACCTTGGGTTCTCGTGGGGAGACACTCGGCCCATCTCGGAGCCCCCTACACAAATAGCCACTGTGGATACACCAGAAAGGAGGGACCGTCTCTGAGGCTTCAGGCTCCCTGCTCTCACTTCATCTTTATGTTTTTTTGGTACAAGGATTGAACATGGGACCCCTAAGCTGCCGGGCAGGCCTTATGCTGCCGAGCCGCCTCCCTGGCCCCTGTCGCTTCCTCTTCTTGACATAGTCGGGTGAGTGTGCTCTCTGTCCTTAGAGCCCTGGCGGGGTGGGACGAGGGCCAAGCAGCAAGGCTGGTCTCCCATCCACACTAAAATCCCAGCAGCACTTCTTGGGGGTTGCATGTGCGGCTTTATGCAGAGGGAGCCTGGACACCTGGCTGTGAGGCCACTACCGGCAGTCGCAGGTCACTGCCTGGTACAGGGCCAGGGCCGTCTCAGAGCCCCTGCAGCCTGCTCCCTCTGCCTCTCCTCCCAGCCTGTTCCTGTGAGCCTAGTTCCCTCAGGGTGGCTGCAAGCTTTTCCACAGTGGCCTTTCTGTCCCCGTTGCCTGTCTTCCCTGTGAGCCGACCCTGTCCACCAGCTCACTCGGGCCTTCCTGTCAAGTCTCACTGTGCCCAGGCAGAGCCGTGGCCAGCCACCACCGAGGACCCCTAGGAACTGTTGGCGGCCACAGAGCAGAGGCTCGGGACCCTGGCGACACCACTCACCAGCACAGCCTCCTCGAGCTGTGCTCTGGTGCTCTGCGCTCCCCGCCAAGCGCTGCTCCTGCAGGGCTGGACAGTGCTCTGTGAACAGCTCTTTGTGCCCTAGGGAAGTCCTGGGAGGCACCCAGTGTGTGGTGTACGGCACGCGGGCCATGTGATTGTGCAGTGGGCATGAATAGCACCTCCCAGGTTGGCACTCATCCCCCTGGGGGAGGAGAGCCAGGGGAAGGGCTGGAAGAAGCACCCCTTGCCCCCTGCTGTACCCCCCCACTCCTGAGCCCAGTGCCTCCGCCCCGCCCAGGGGCCTCCTGCTAGGCCCTTGCTTCCCTGTCTGGCCCACAGGATGAGCTGGCCTCTGGCCTGGGCAGGCCTGCTAGCTGGCTGTGGGAACCGCACTTTCCGCTCTGGAGACGCACGTGGACAGCAGCACACGAAGGCAGGGGTGAGGCTGGACTGGAGAAACTAGTTTGGAGGACTGGGTCTGTTTTTGTCCAGGTTTTTCCTCTCAGGGAGAAGTTTCTCCTTCCTTGTCTGGGGCCAGAGTGCCCTGCTGTGTGGGCAGCTAGTGCCGGGCGTCTGTCTAGCCGTGGCCTTCTGGCCTTAGGTCTCCCTTTGGAAACACAGCTTCCTGTGGCCACACTGGTCCTTCTCAGAGTCGAGTGCCTTTGGTGGTCCATGCAGCGACCGGGTAGGGAGGGCAGTGGCCAAGTGGCACGCTCTACAGCTCCTGCCGAGGGAATGCCATCCTCGTAGGGTGCTCCCCTATCCTTCCTGGTGGTCATGAGCTCATCTCCGGGGAGCCTGGGGTGTCCTAGAGCCTGTGGCCCCACACCGGACACTGTGAGCTCGGGGGCTCCTCTGGTGGCTTGGGAGAGCAGAAGCCCATCGATTAGCGATGTCGCTATGAATGGAGCGTGGGCCGCCAGCAGCAGCAAACAATCCCTGATCAGAGAATTCATCGTGCTGACAAACTGAATGTGAGATCAATTCCGCACCACTCAGAAGCGCGGTAGAATAATTCTCCCACCGAGTGACACCTGCAGAATATAAATTAACTCAAATAGGCAGATGTGGCCCATAAAAAGTCCCTTTCCCATGCACTGGGTGACATGGAAATGGCTTTGATTTTCTCAGGCACAGCGATCGAAACTTTGTAGGTAGCATCTGTCAGGCAGCCTGGCAGCCGCTTACACCCTGCCTCAGTCTCCCTAATCTGTCACCAACCCGCTCCTGTAGCTCACAGCTTGTGCAGTGGTGGTAGACTCAGTAGAAATGTCTCTTCCCTGGCTTGGTGTCCTGCTGTCGGCACAGGGTAGGCGGCCGAGTCCCCTGCGTGCAGGGTCTGGGGTGTCTTCCACCTGGGCTGCCGGGCCACGCCTTGCTTGTTCTAGTGGGCCAGGACAGGGCTGGGAGGACAGTGCGGGGAGATCAGCTCATGGTGGTGGCAGCTGCCCGACATCCTGGTGCTGAGCCCTGGTGGTCCCCAAGTGGAAGCTTTCAGAACACCTGGCGTGCACGGCTCCATGACGCTCTGACACTGCCGGGCTTCCGCTGGCTGTGCCCCGTCATCTGGGGCTCGCGGACGGCCACTGTGCAGGCTGCAAATGACATATCTGAGTCACAGAACAGGAGCAAAGTGTAGGCACTGACGAGGCTGTGCGGGCTGGAAGAGACCTGGCCAAGGCGTCACCCAGGGGTGATCGGCCAGCCTCGTGAGGGGACGACACCTGCCAAGGGCACAGAGGCAGGTACAGAGTGGCTCCCGTCCGGGACTGGGCGGTCTACCTCCTTCCTGATCAGGACAGCTGGCATTTGCCTTGGCATGGCCTCCAGTGCACTGTGGGAGGAACGCGGGAGGAGACGCTGTGGTCCCGCCCACCCCCGGCATCGGCAGGAAGACACTCGCGTTGCGTACTGTGGAGGACAGCAGACGATGCCGGCTGCAGGTTTGCGAGGCCTGGCCGATGGCCTTCATCCAGCGGGAGGGGCTCCTCCTGCGTACTGTTTGCCAAGGGAAGGGTTTTAAAATCATGAACAAGCCCGAGTGTCATCAGTTGCCTTTGCCACATCTGTTTCTGTGACCTTGTTCTGGGGCATGGCGGGTCACACTGCAGTAGAAGCAGAAGCTTGAAACGATACCTAGGATTTGGAGGCAGATTTGTTTATGTAGACCTGAGGGGTTCATACCCAGAGTATCAGGCCTGATCACTGGTGGTCTAGGGCCTCTATGGGAAAAGCAAGTGGGAAGTGCAGAGGCGGGGCAGCTTGTCCACTGGGGACTGGCTCGTACAACGTACGTCCGAGTGACCAGCTAGGCACCCCAGGGACCAGCGGTGTCTAAGAGGCAGGAGCAGCCGGAACGGGAACAGGAGCTGTTACCTGGGCAGCTAAGAACTGAAGTCTACTGGCTGGGGGAGGGCACCTTCTGCGGCAACATCGCTTGAGTTTCAAGTGCTGAGCTTCTCTTGCACGCGTGGGAAGTGCCCCCTCAGGCCTGGTGCACACCTCTTAGCACCCGCTGCTGGATCGTGTTTGCTGAGGCTGTGTCGCGGGGGTTTGCGGCTGGGCCGCTGAGAGCTGTGGGTCTCTAGTTTTCTTACCATGTTGTGTTTGGTTCTGATACTAGGTAACCTCGGTCTTATGGAATGGCTTAATAAGTCTCCCCCCTTTTCTAGTTCATAGAACTCATCTGCAAACCTGCCCAGGCCTGCTGCTTTCTCTGTGGAAGGTTATTAGCTGATCGAATTTCTTTCGTAGATGTAGGTCTACTTGGATCGCCTCTTTCTCCTTGGGTGGGTTTTGGCAGATGGAGTCTTTTAAGGAATTGATGCATGTAATAGAGTTACCAGATTTGGGGGGTTAGAGTTTTCATGGTATTCACTTACCATACTTCATGTGTCCATGACCTGTGGTGATGGCCTGTTCTCATTTCTGGTGTTGTCCCTGTCTGTCTGTGTCTGTCTGTCTGTCT
>NW_004524689.1:2217093-2219353 GCF_000260255.1 Octodon degus
GCATCCTCGCCCTGGTCTTCTCCGAGGGCGTCCCCTCCCCCTTCCGCTCTGTTGACTTTTGCTGTGGTTACGCGGCCTTCTCTGCTGCTGCTCCTTCGTGTTCCTGCTCTCTGCCGTTGTCCCCACCGGGCTGGAAGCGCCGCCCCCCGAGCGCCAGCCTCGCTCTTCCCTGTGTGCCTGCGGCACTATGCATTTTCCTCTCCTAGCTTCTTTTGCTTCTTCCTGCGTATTTTGAGAGCTTACATTTTCATTTATTTCAAAATATTTTTCTCCTTCTCTTAAGAGTCCTTCTTTGACCCATGTGTTTCGTAGACGCAGTGTGTCAAGGACAGGAAGAGTGAAACCCTTCTTCGCCTCTGCTGACTCCTTCCTGGCTGCCTCCGGTTTGGGAGAACCAGGTTTCTGATGGACTCTTTCCCCCGCTGCAGACGCTCTCGGCGGCGTTTCTTGCGCTGTACGTCTCCTGGCAACAGACACGCTCAGGTTTTGCACATCTGAGGCTGCCTTTATTTCTCCTTCATTTCTGAAGGATAATTTTAGCGAGTGCAGAACTCTAGACGGGTGTTTTTCCCCCAGCACTAACTACTTCCGCCCACTATCTGCCTGCTCGTCTGGTTTCTTAGGTGAAGTAGAATGTGATTTTCATCTTTATGCCTTTAGGTAAGAACTTCCCTCACCCCAGATTTTTTTCAAGCTTCGTTCTTTGTCTTTGGTTTTCTGAAATTTGAATTTGGTACATGCTGGCGTTAGGCTGTTCAGTTTTACTTTGCATTGATCCTGTGTGGTTCTCCGAGATTTCCCAATTTGGGGTCTGATATCTGCATGAATCTGAGGAAGATTCTCAGCCATGACTGCTTCAAACAGTTCTTCCCTCTGTGTCTCTCCACTTCCGGTATTCCCACCAGGTGTACACTGTACTTGTGGTAACTGTATTATAGTTTTTGTTTTCTTGGGTTTTTTAGCTTCAGTTTTTTCTTGTACTGGGAGTCGAACTCAGGGCCTTGTGCTTGCCAGGCGGCCGCGCCCCGGAGCTACCTTCCCCACCTTGTGCTTTTCCTTGGAAGTTTCTGCTGGCGGCTCAAGCCCAAGGATCCCGCTCTCAGCCAGCACCGGCACGGCGGGGCGCCCGTGGAAGCCGGGCTCTGCTTCTGGTGCAGGGGCCTTTGGACCCTCACGTTTCCTTTCCGCTTCTTGCCCATGGTGTTACCAGCGCTCTTCCACTGTCGCTGTGTGCTCGAGAGCCGAGTGTCGCCTCAGACTTCCATCATGGTGTACTGCCTGGAGTTGCCAAAGCTCCGGTTGACTGGCTCCGTCTCTCCCTGAGCAGCTCCACCTCCCAGGCTTGCTTGGCCTCCTTCCGCTGTGGGTTCTGCCCTGCAAGTCCTTGTTGCAAGGGGACCTGAGGTCTTCTTGTGTTTTGTTCTAAGAGAATTACAGCTTTAGTGCTTACATTGAAGCTGCTGATCTATTTGAGTTAACATCTGCTGGCTGTGCAGCAGCAGTTAAAGTTTGTTCTTCCCTTGCATGTGCATATCTAGTTTTTCTAGGACAAAAGTAATCTTTTCCCAATGAAGTGGTCAGAGCAGCTGTCGAGATTTAGATCTGAAGTGCCACCCCCTCCAGCTCAGGCGGGCGGAGGTGCAGCCTGGGGGGGATGCTGCGCCTGGCATTGAGTTGGCCCGTCATCTGCCGGTGAGTGCACAGCTGGACGTGCTGCCAGGAGTCGGGGTTGTGGTCAGAGAGGAGGTAACCGGGGTGCGGGACCTGGGAGGGTCGCCCTGGGCCCTGCCTCCGTCTTCCTGTTTCCTGGGCAGCATGAGTCAAGCTGGTTTTCTCTTCTGCACATTTCCCTTGTGCTGCTTCTGCCTGGGATGAAACCAACTATGCACCAGGTTCTGGGAAACCAGGAGCTAAAGCTAAATTCCCCTCCTTGGAGTCAGGAGCCGGGTGTTTTGTGCCAATGACGGGAAAGTGAAAAATACAGTCGTTGTGAAATAAATTAACTATAAATGAAAGGCTTATTTTTTCCCATAATTTTATTGAGAAACAAATGGCAATGAGACAGTTTCAAATAAAATTGGTAGGACAGTTTCAATAATTAACACATTGCATACTCTCTTCCTAGTGGTTATTTGCTGACGTCTGACAAGATGCAGACATGATATCCTTTTTACAAATGCCGTTAGAACAAATCCCTCTATTCATTAAGAGAATGTAACTATATATCTATCCTAACCATTTTGAATACGCAGATACAAAA
>NW_004524689.1:2227078-2244733 GCF_000260255.1 Octodon degus
GGTCTGAGATTGCCTTTTGCTCCTTCTCGTTGTCATTTTGTGTAGCACTGTCTTCTGACCTTTGTTGTAGATCTTTGTTGCAGTTATAACCTTAGCACCTACTGAAGTTCAGATGCAGATCTACAAAGTTTGGGTTTATCCAGCTGTGCCTGGCTTGGGTCTGGCTGCTGTGCTCAGCTCCTTCCTGCTGCTGCCCTGGGGAGTGAACCTGATGTGCCCCTCTGGCAAGATGTTCTGCTCCTGGACTAGCTGGGTGGTTTTGTCCCCTACTCTCTCTGCAGGGATTGCAGCTGAAGGGTTTCATCCCAGGCCTGTATGCCAGGCCTGAGCTGAGTCTGGAGGGGACAAGGTGGAGTAGCAGGGAGAGAAAGCTCCCCACATGCTCACTGGGCCTGGGCTAGGGCTGGATCTGGGGGTTCCCAGAATGTGGCAGAAATTCTCACTCCGCAGGTGGGGGGGGGGCTGCTGTGGCATGGTGGTGGGAGGGTCCCAAGGGTGTGGAAGAGGGTCTCACCCATGCTGCACTTGTAATGGGACTGGCAGGTCCCGTTGGCACAGGTAGCCAGTGCAGGGTACCCGGAAGCTCTCCCACACACTCACCAGGCCTGGATCTGGGTGTCCCCAGAAAGCGGCAGAAATTCTCACTGGGCGAGCGGGAGTGGTGGTGGGGATCCCAAGGGGGTGGAAGAGGGTCTCACCCACGCTGCGCCTGGGCTTGGACCAGCAGGTCCCGCCGGCGCAGGATAGCCGGAAGCTCTCTCACACACTCACCGGGCCTGAGCTAGGACTCGAAAGGCTTCTTTTGGACTCCATTCCATCCCATTGATCTAAATGTCTTTTTTTTCTAATTAAAATAATTTTAGTTTTCATTGTGAAAACAGGTGTATAATTAAAAAATATTTTTAGAAAAAAATAAATTTACAGTTTACACAGAAGTATGTGCTTAAAATTTAAGGTCTGAAACAATGTATCTCTATAATGTATCTGTTTTTGCTAGCAGAATTTAGGCATAAAAACAAACATGCTACTTTAAAAGTGTAGGTTTAATTTACAGGAGAAACATTATAATTGATTACTGGCTTTCATATAGATTAGAATTCTAGGCCACTGTCAAGTGTTGTTACGTAAGCCCAATTATTCTATAATATACTCTTGTTAAAGAGTTGACACCCTTAGGCCAGTGCCACACTGTCTTGATTAGGGTAGCTTTGCAGTAGGTTTTGAAATGGGGAAGTGTGAGTCTTACAAAAAGTTTAGTAAAGTTTCAGATTATTTGGTGTGTCCGAATTCTGTAGAAGGATTGCATGGAACCTGCGGATCAGCTGGCAACCTGATATGGTCTCCGGGTCCATGAACACGGGGAGCTTTTCTGTTCAGCTCCTTCCCTTCCCTCAGGGATGCCGTACGGTGTGGCATGCACAGCCTGTGTGTCTTCTGTTGTGTTGATTGCCGGCACTTCATCCCTTGATGTTGTTGTAAATGAAACCGAAATCTTAATTTTATTTTGGGTCGCTTATTCCTAGCATATAGAAACACAATGCACTTTTGTCTTGACCTAATACCCTGCCACCCTGCTCTTCTTGTGTATTAGCTCTGTGTGTGTGTGTGTGTGTGTGTGTGTGTGTGTGTTCGTTCCTTGGGATTTTCAGTACATGAAAACTGTGTCACCTGCACGTGGAGAGTTGAACCTTTTCCTTGTCAACTGGATGAGTTTTATTGTTTTTTCTGCTGCATCTCCATGGGCAGGCCTGCTGGCTGTCCCGGGAGGGGACGTCCTTGCCCATGCTTGTGCTTGAGGTGCTCTCCACTGTCGTGGGAGGGCCTTGCCTTGTGGCGCGCAATCCACTTTGTGTCTTTGCCCAGGCTGTGCCCTGCAGGGGGCTACGTGCTCTGCTCCACGCTAGCTGCCTTGCCCACCCCTGCACATGCTTGTCTCCCTGTTGCCCTGGCTACTCACCGGAGCCACCCTCCCGCCACTCGGCAGGACAGGCGGGTGCTTCAGCACGTGGGCCTCTCTCCCTGTGAGGCTGCTCCTTCCTCCTCCAGCTCTGCTTGGCCTGGGAGGCAGGCCCAGCCTGTTTCCGTGCAGGCCTGTTGCCAGAGCTCGCAGCCCACCACTGCAGCTCGGTTGCCCGACCCCACAGCAGTGCAGAGGAGCAGCGATGTGAATGCTTGGGCTCTTGGGATGAGGCACCTGTCCCTGCCAAATCGCAAAATGCTCTGCCACGTTCTTGGAAACATAGCCAGATGGCAGAGCCAGCCCTGCTGCTTCCGAGAGGAGAAGCTGAGCCTCTTGCAAGTTGAGAATAGAACGTGCAGCCCAGCCTGTCCAGAGCCAGTGCTCCCGTCTCTGGGCTTCTGGTGGGGATGGGTGGCCATGGCAGGCACAGCAAGGCAGAAGGTCTACAGTGAGTCTGCAGGAAGCGCAAGGAGCCAGGCCCACTCACCCCTCCGGGCAAGGCCACAGAGAAGACCCGGCTCCAATGTTTGAAGTTTCCACCACATCTCAGCAGCACCACCCTGAGGACCGAGCCTTCGCACGTGGCACTCCCGATCCGAACCCTGGCACCTGCTGTCCTGGCCCCTCTCTATGCTGCAGGCTATGGCTGGGGCCTTTGGAGGAGAGGTGACCCTTTCTGCTGCTCAGGAGCCTGTGTGTCCTCATGAAGAGACTCTTCCAAGAGAGGCTGTGTCTTGGTCACTTTCCTCAGGGTTGGCATGAGATTCCTGGCCACAAGGAGGCAGCTTTGTTTCAGCCGGCAGTCCGTGGAGGGTCAGCTGGGCCCGCAGTAGGACGGCGTGGCTGAGGGTTCTGGTGGACAAGAGCTGCTTGTAGCATGGCGGATAGGAAGCAGAGCGAAAATGGGGCGCCAGCAGGGAGAGACACACTTCTGGGCCATGCCCCCAGTAGCCCCTCTTCCTCCCTCACCCTACTTCTAGCCACAAGGGAGCTCTAAACCCCTGTAACCCAATCACTTTTCCACCTTCTTGTGCATAAGGATTTTGGTGGGATTTTTAGTTACAAACTATAGGGGTCAGACCCAATCTGGAGGACAGGGACGTGGGGCCTACGGTGGCTCCCACTGACCCACAGATTAAAGTCATGGGTGTCAAGAAAGTGACATGAGTCAAAGATCCCTGAGTGCTTGCCCACGTGGGGACAGGCACAGGCCATGGCCTGACCAGTAAGGGCCAAGGGGTGTGTGTCGAGCCAAGGGCTGACGGCTGCCACTGAGCCGTGAGGATCGCGGTATTGTTCTGTGTTTGTTTTTGTTTCATACCAGAATATAAGGGAACATCTTCCGTGTAGAAAGACTCATGTCTCATCATAATTAGGCCAGGCTGTCTTGAACTAGCAAGCTGATAAACAAATGCAAAAAGACAAGACAAGAGAGAGGAAAAACAAAACAAGCTGCTAAGCTCGCTCATTCCACGGCCAGCAACTGACAAGTGGGCTCTCTGTCACAGGCGTAATTGCAGCCTGCTCCCTGCCCAGCTGGCAAGGGAGGCCCTGACACAGAGGGCTCGGGGAGGAGCCGTGGAGGCCAGTGCCCAGCGCTTCCTCCAAAGCCCTCAGAGATGGCCGTGGGAGACGCTGGTGGGGCCAAGAAGTGGTAAGCAGAAGGCAGCAGATGCTGGGCTCAGCCCAGGCCTCGGAGGAAGGTTGCTGCACTGCTGGCTGTGGAGGAGGGTTCTGGGGCTCCTGCTCCCCATGAGCCCTGGACCTTTCTTCTCTGCCTTCCACCATGCCTTGCTCTGGACATCAGGCAAGGGCTGTGAGGGCCACGTGAGCTCAGGAGTGGTGCCCTCTGCAGAGTGTCCTCAGCACGGCCTTGGGGGCTCCTTGGAGCGAAAGGCAGAGGGTTGCAGAGGGCCTGGGGCGCCTGTGTGTGGGTTTTGGCAGGTATGCAGTGGTCCCTGTAGGAGCAGGGTCGGGCTCCACACCGGGCTGGATGCTTTGGCGCCCTGCCGTCTGTCTGGCCCTGTCACCAGCACTGTGGGCATCAGCAGGCCTTGTCTACCTTACGTCAGGCGTCCCGAGGGCCACGGGCTTGTCCACGGCTGCACGGAGCCCAGGGCCCGCCCTGCTGCTCCCGCCCCTCCTGGCCCTGGTGCCTGCGTTCTTGGGCTGCGACTCACACACCAGAGCTGCAGAGTCTGTGTTTCTGTCCTTGTCTCCAGGTGGTGGCAGCCCGCCTGTGTGAATACGTCACAGCCGCTGTCACGTGCCAGGCTTGGGTCTGCCCCCAATCTGTGGGTTGCATGGGAGTACAGGGCAGCCTTGGCCAAATGCTCCCGGGACATCTTTGGACGCCTCCCACGCCCTGGAAGTGGTCCTCCCAGCGGAAAGCTACGGTCTCGCAGGAAGTCTGCGTGGACCCATGGCCTGGATGGCCCCAGGCCCAAGACCTCCTTACCTCTCATCCCTGTCACTTCTCTTCCACTGAGCTGGTAGAGGAAGAGACACCCAGCTGCAGCTCCGACCGAGCCTGGGCCCGGCCGCATGTGGAGTGTCTGCACACCCCACTGCGCCCCCACGCGGCAGGTTCATACCAAACTCCAAGGCTGCCAGGCTTGGGGGCAGGCACGGCCTGTGCTCGGAGTCAGCCAGATAGCCAGTGGGTCACACAGGCTCACACCACCCTGAGCCTGATTCTGCTTCTTGAGGTTTCTGTTACCTGTGGTCAACCACTATCCAAAAGCAGCAATGTAGAACTACAGAAGCAAACAATTTGTGTCCCATCCTGAGAAGCTGGTGGCATCTCTTTTGTGGCAGTATCTCTTGTGATTGTTCTCTGTTATTATACCTGATTGTTGCTAAGCACCAACCCGCATGAAGGGGGGACAACGCCCAAGCATGTTGTAGTTGAATGGTGACAAATGCCATGAATCAAGGGACAGGAAATAGAAAGGGCATTGGCCAAAGGCCAAGAGGTGGACAGTGGCAGAGAGGGTTGGTGGCTGTTGCAGTGGCAGGGGCAGAGCCTAGCAGGTGACAGGAATCGTGCGCCGAGCCACCCATGTGGCCCTGAGTGAGGGGGAGGGTGTTCAGGCTGTGTGTTCTCTTGCTGGCTTTTCTGCTGGGCCAGTGGAGATGCGGGGTGGCAGGGAGAGCACAAGGCGGGGGGCTCCTGCTGGAAGCCAGGTGAGAGGCATCAGGGGCACGGGGTAGGTTGCAGCCACGGATGGATCTGCAGATGGGCTGGGTGTGGGGTGAAGAAAGGCGGGGACCTGGGTGCAGCTGGGGTGAGGGGACACGTGGGACGTGAGATGTGTGGAGACTAGCCTTGCTGCTTAGGGGCCCACGTGAGAGGGACATGGCCCGCCAGCAGGAGGGATCTGGAGATGGGGCAGGCCAGGACTGGGGCCCCCAATCTACTCCTGCAGCAGAGAGCTGACAATTATGAAACCAGAGGAGGTGAGGCCACCAGGGAGCTGCCGGTGTCCCCAGACAGAGTCCCAGTCTGTCCCCACTTATCAGCTCGTCCCTTCCTCTCAGCAGGCTGGATAGAGCATGCCCACCTTTCCCTCTTATGAACAGGAAGCCAGCTCACAGAGGAGAAATTCCATAGCATGGCTGAAACTCTCGATGCTGGTCACTGCCCCAGCGAGGCTGTAAAGCCAGCCAGAAAGAACTGGGGTCCCCAGTCTTGAAGGAAATGACGCTGTCAATGGCCAGGGCTACGTGGATGTAGTTTCTTCCCCGAGCCGTGGGATGCAGAAGCAGCTCAGTGACAATTTGACAACAAGCTGCCCGAGCGTCTCCTATGCAAGGACAGAGTTTTCTTTGCTTCTTTTCTTTCCTGGACAACATTTCGTGCCCGCGGGGTTGCTTGCTCCTTGCAGTTGTGGAGAGACATCATAGCATGCGGACAGGCGCTAGGGCAGGGGCAGCTCTGTGGACGCAGAGCTCAGCGGCTCGGGGCCGTTGTCCCCGAGCCATCATGCGGCCAGAGGGCCATGGGTGGAGTCCAGCCTGGAGCTGAACTCTGGGCGCCCATCAGCCGGGCAGCGTGTGGGGCTCACCCTGCTCGATGGCCGACCTAGTCCAGGTGCAGGAGGCCGTGTGTGGCACAGATGCAGGAGCGGGTTTTGGAGGCAGCTCCCCTGGGACCCAGCATCTCCCCTTGACAGGGCCTGGAGTTCTGCAGACCCGTGTGGCTTGGTGAGCCTGGTCCTTGCCGTGTGGCACACCGGCGCAGATTTGGAGGCCCCAGAGCTGTCCCCTGTGAGCTCGGCAGCTGCAGGTCGGGAGCTGAGCACGGCTTGGCAGGCAGCACCGCAACATTCTGCAGGAGGGGCTCTACTTGGATAACTGGATCATGTTTCCAATCCATACTCGGCTGGCTCCAGGACGGAATGGCAGAAGGCCGAGCGGAGGAGAATGGCTTGTGGCGTGGCGACCAGGAAGCAGAGAAAGGAGTGAGAGGCCGGAGAGGGAGATGAACCCTTCCAGGCCACGCCCCCGAGAGCCTCTCTGTCTTAGTTACGCTTCTCTCGTTGCTGGGACAAATACCCGACACTCAAAATGAAGGAAGGAAAGGTTTATTTAGCTCACAGATGCTGGAGGTTTCAGTCCATACTCTGCTGGCTCCAAGGCAGAGCAGCACAAGGCAGAGGGCAACCTTTCATGGCGGAGGCAAAGAGCAAGAGTGCAAGGGAGGGGCAGCAGCAGCTCAAGCAGCCAGCCTCTCTTCCCACCTTACATTGTAATGCAAATTACCTGCCCCAGGGTAGGGGAAGTACTCACACCTATGGGTACCTCCCAGTACTTACCCACCTATGGGTAATCCCAGCAGTACTAAAACCCATAATCCCAGCCTTGGATCACACATAATCCCAGGGGATCATGAGTTAACACAAACTCTAGAAGTCCTCACCCCATGACTGCATGAGGCTTTGGGGGGACAACTAGACACAAACCATAACACTCTCACCCAACAAGACCCCACCCCCCACAGCAAGCCCCACAATCCAAACACTTCACAAAAGCCTGGGGTGTACTGAGGCGACAATGAGACTGCGCATGGTGGCATGCACCTGTAATCCTAGTGCTTGGGAGGCTGAAAAATGGAAGATTCACTATGAGTCTGATCTGTGTAGTGAGACCCTGTAGACCTTATGCTAAATACATTTAAAAAAATGCCCCAGCTATGAGCCCATGAGGCGCTGTCCGACATCTAGCTAAAAACCTCAGCCACCTGGGAGGGTGTGTGTGTGTGTCTGTCTGTCCATCGGAGCTCTTGGGGGACGTGATTTTCCCCAAGCATCCCGTAGCAATTGTCTTGTAAATACACTTAAGTAGCTATGAGGCCTGGCCGCGAAGCCCTCGACCGCACCGCAGATCTCCTATTGATTATTCGCCACCTTGGCAATGTAGCCCTTTCCTTCTTGTTTTCTTCCCCATGATTAAAAGAGAATTGCTGCAAGCGAGCGGAAGGTTCATTGTTCTTTTCCTAAATCAATGTTGCTGTTTTATATAAAACCAAAGGGTGGGGAGAGTGGTTCTGCAAACATGTTTATTTGCCAAGTTAAGCTGACCTCTAGGGACACACACATCGCAGCCCTTAGAAGTCAGCGCTGTCTCAAACTTGTTTGCAAGAAGTCTGGGGAAAACTTTTTAATAAAGGGCCTGCAGAAGAAGACCCATTCAATTTTCTCCAATTATACATGGAAAGTAACTTTTGCTCACTGCGTAGTTTTCTTTGCCTCGGGTCCTTTTAGAGATGGATTTAAATCAAAGCCTGAACCACAGGGAAGAAAAGCTTTGTGTTTTCTTTGCTGAGTGTGGTTTGCAACAAATTGGAGAGAGATAGAATATTCTAGCAATGCTCAAGTGCCTTTGTTCAGTCTCCCAGATTAACAATTATGCTTTCATTTTTCTCATATTCGCCCAGAACTGAATCGGAGGTTTGGCTCTTTAATTTTGACTGAGATTTGAGTCGGGGTCCAAGGCAGTGGTTCTTAGAAAGAACCCAAACTGGACCCTGGGGCTGCAACTGGACCCTGGTGTCCACCACTGGGATGAGGCTCCTGGGGGCAAGGACCCAGGTGAGCAGGGGCTGCAGCTCCCAGGTGTAGCAGCTGCCAATGAAGGTCCTCACCGTGGGGCCCAAGTGGGTGCTGGCCCTGTGCTTAGCTGGCTGTGCAAACCAAGCCTCCAGGAGGGCGCGGAGGAGCCCCAGCCTGCCCTGCCCCGTCTGTCTCCGTCCGTGGGGCTGGCAGCTGGCTCCTACCACACAGTGCTGGTGGGATGGTCCACGGGAGCCAGAATGGTGGTGGTGCTGCCCAAGCGCTCGACTGGTTCTGCCGCAGCTGCGCTCGGGACGTCAAGTGCCCAGGGAGTGTGGGAGACGAAGCCTTGTGTTGGTCGAGGTGCCTACAGACAGCGGGGAGGGTTCCAACCATCCCTCTTGTACATTACGGATTCCGTCAGTCCCTTTCCTCAGCCGCGTGAACTTGGTCACCAGAACCTCTGCGCACTGCATGTGGCAAGGGCCTTGTGGCTGTGGTTAGATAAGAGGCCAGCACGGGCAGCAGGTGGCCCATCGGGGATGACTGCTGGAGTAGGGCTGTGAGGGCGGTGCCTTCAGAGAGAGCACTGCGTGCCTGTTGGAGGGACAGGGACACAGCCAGGCAGTACAGGGCCAGAGATGGCCTGAGGTGGGTGCTTCCCAGGGCTGTAGGGGCAGCCTGGCCTGTGACACGTTGTGCACACCAGAACTGTGACCTCAGTGTGTGCTGTTTATTGCCCCAGTGCCACAGCAGGTGACGAAGTTGGCGAGCAGGCCTGCTCTGCCCATCTGTAGCGTACTGTCTGAGGCAGGCTCTGCCTCCAGGGCTACGCACGAGGGGCATTTCGTTGTGCTCCCTTCAGATGGCTCCTGTCTTCTGGGCAGTGCCGGATTTCAGCCTGCACCTTGGTTACAGAAAACAGGGCAAACATGGGGAGAAACAGCGCTGAGAAGGTTTGGGAGGCAGTTTATTATGCTGGTAGGTCTGCAAGAGACCTCCCCAAAGAGTCAGTGCCCTGCCCTGCAGAGTTTTGGGACTCTTATAAGGGAGGGCAAGTGAGGACATACAGAGGCAGATTTGGTGCACTGTGATTAGAGGATTGGGTGATGTCATGGGTTGCAAAAGGAGTTTAAGCATTTCAACCTATACTGCAAGGTCAGTTAAACATGCATGGGTTACACAACAGAAGAGATGCCGTCTTATCAGTCTTTCTGGACATGTTTGTCTGGCCTTGGTGGGCATTCCTGGAGGCTTTATTAGATTGGCTTTGTTTTAGATGCTTGGAATCAAACTCAGCATCTTGTGAACTGCCAGGCAGGCCCTTATGTTGCTGAGCACCTCCCCAGCCCCTGGCAGGCTTTATTTAAATTTTCAACTTCCCTTTCACCTTGGCAGCAACAACTGCAGTAGCGCTTTGGATCTGTCCCCCGGACCTGGCAGGGCAGGTGCCCGTGGGGAGATGGCAGCCTCACTGCCCCTGAGGCCACCTATCCCGGCCCACTCGCCCTGCACGGCCAGCTCATGCTCAGAGCTAAGGACGTCCATAACCTTGCCCACCGACGGCTGCACGTGCTTTCCTCTGTGCTGCTCGGAAAAGCCACGCCACAGGCGAGGTACTGCGTGGAGGGGCCAGATCTTCGTGCTCGCCGTAAGCAGCGTGCCGACCTTGAGCTCGCGTTCGGGAGAACTTTCTGAAGCTGGTGCCAGTAGGCAGTGCCCGGGAAGCCTCATGAGAACTTTCAGCACCATGTCTTCATGTACTTGTCTGAGTCGCCGGTGTCACCCGGAGGTCCCCGTGCTGACCGTTCCGTCTACAGTTCAGTTCTGCTTTGGCTGCTCTTAACGTCTTCGCCTGGAAGATTGTGAGCATGGGGCCTGGCATTTCGGGCATCGCAAGATTACGGCCCCGAGCACGGAGCTTTCCGTCGGAGGCGTCACGCTGCCTCTCAGGATGCAGTGCTCGGGCTCCTGCAAAGTCCTGCTGGATTTCCTAGGGACACATGTGACCGTTCCTGCATCCAGTGAAGCCACACCAGATGCCCACAGGGTCCGGAGGCTGCAGCCGTCCTGCTTCTGCCTCTCTGTCAAAGTGGCCCTGGGCGCCTTCAGGTCCCCATGCCATTCTGTCATCTGGACCACGTGAGGTAGAAGAGCAGAAGGAGCCTGACCTGGGAGTGGCTGAGGTGGCCCAGAGATGCCAAAAATCCCACCTTCGGGGTGTAGCCCTCTGGACCTGTGGTGGCCACAGCCAGCCCCACTGGCACTTAGGTGTAAGGCCCACCTGGTAATGTGAGAAAGAGAACTTTGCCTTTTATAGTGAAGGGAGAGGGGACAATGGGACGCAGGAGGGCGATGCCGTAAGATCAGCCTTTGAGAGCCCAGAGTCAGGAACCTCTGCTGCCACTGTTCCCCAGCCTGCATGCTTACACCGCGTGCGACACGGTTCTGCTCCACCCTCACCGCACGCAGCACAGGGGCTCAGGGCACGGTGGGGCGCCTCCAAGGTCGCTCACTGGAGGGTGAGTGCATGGCTTGCCTTGGCATCACCGTGCGTCCTGTGGCTACGGCGAGAAGGTGGCCCCAAGCCAGGTCCCACAAGTGGCAGAGGCTCATTTTGGCGCAGCTGTGGAGGAACCAAACTGGAAACCGAGGTGCTGGCACTGCTCTTGGGCTTGTCCTCCTGGTGCCGCCAGCCATGTGGGCCCAGGTGCTGTCACGGGAGGCAGGCTGGGCCTCTGGCGCCTCCCGGCCTCCTTCCCCGGCGTGCGCCTGTGTTTCTCCTCATCTAAGGACGCCGTTGTTGGGCTTCGATGCTAACTAGCGTGACCTCCTCTAACTGGGTCGCACCTGCCCAGAACGTGCATCCAGAGGGTCACTGTCCAGGTCCCTGGGGGCTGTCAGGAAGTCACTACATCTGCTCTGGGGACACGGCTCAACCCACAAGCGTGTCCCGGGGAGGTCCTCCAGAGAACAGCAGTGCTAGGATGGAGGTGGACGCTGCAGGGAGCCAGGGACTCTGCACCTCCCTCCGCGGCCCTGGCATAGGGGCACACTGAGTGTCCCATGTCACACATGCCTGCAGACAAGCTGGACACCAGGATCCAGGCGATGTGGCCTCCCAGTGACCCATCTCCTACCTGCAATCCACCTTTGGCCCTCAACGTGCCCCTGCCCAGACCCACTTCCTGCTTGATGCTCCTGCCATGTTCCTGGGACGTGTGCTGGCCACTGCACTGGGCCAAGCTCAGGCTCGGCTCTTCCCCAGGCCCCTGCCCCAACTCCCCCCCCACCGGCGGCCTCCCACACGTGTCTCCCGTGGTCTCTGTGGTGGCCAGCTGCCGTCCTCCCCTAGTTCAGTGTCAGTGTGGAAGCCAAAGCTGGTAGCATTATGGCAGGTGGGAGCAGGGGCTGTGGGGCCGCAGCAGCTATTTCCCAGGGTGAGGATCCAAGGACTGGGGTCCTATTTCTTGTCTGTCTTTTCCCAGCATGCATCTCTGGGGCATCTTCATCCTGGGCTTCAGTTTCCTTTTTTTGTAGAGGTTCCTGTGACCTTTCTTGTTGGGGCTGTGAAAGTCCTGAGGTATAACAGTGGACCCCCCAAAAGCCTGCTTGCCAGGAATTCCTGACCCAGGATGGCCATGAGAGAGAAGAGGGTGTGTCTGAAAGGTCCCCAGGCTTGGATCAGCCCACACCTGTTAAACCTGACTCTTCCAGTAATGGCCTTGGAAAGAGGCCAGGTGACCAGAACCACTGAGGCTGAAAATTCTGGCTGCAAAGCCAAACCCACAGGCATCCCAGGCCCCAGAACATCCTCTCCTGGCCCCTGCTTGGTGTGTAGCTGCCCTCTCCCCTCTCGGAGCATATGAGAGTGGGACTCCAAGGACTGGGCTCCGGGGCAGGTGCCTTCCTGGGGGGACATCATTGTGTTCATCAACCTCCAGGGCAGCTGTGACCCCTGCAGGTAAGAGCCTGGGCCTAGGGGCAATCTGCAGGGTTACCCCCGTTGAATAGCCCAGGCTGGAGGTGCAGCACTCCATCCAGCAGCGCAGGTGCCGGATCCCCGCTCTGTGCCCACTGTGCCTACAGAGCTTTCCTCCGTGCAGCCTGTGGGAATGGCTCCCAGGGGCAGGGCGGGAGGGCGCTGGGAAGGCGACTCTGTGGTCCTCACTGGGAGGCCTGGGCTTGAGGCCAGTCTGCTCCAGGGGGGACCTGCGGCCACTGGCTGCTCTCTGGCCAACTCCTGTCGGGAGGACAGGCAGGAGGGCCCTGGAGGTGCAGAGGCAAAGGCAGGCCCTTCCCGGAGGCTCTGCCATTCCCAGCATGTCATTAGTGTACTGGGCTGCAGTGACAGAGCTGCACCCCAAGGGCTTAAATGAGGCGACTCATCCTCATCCTCTCTCATCTTGAGGCGGACAGCGAGAGGTCAAGCGTGGGCTTCTGGGCTTTGCTGGGACCCTGGCCAGCCTGGCCCTCCAGGCACTTGGTGCCTGCCTGTGTGCTGGTCTTCCTGGGCTGTTCTCAAGAGCACCAATCCCTGGGGGGCTTCCCCGTTCCTAGATGCCCTGGCCGTCAGACACTGGGGAGCTCCAGTGTCTCTGTGGGACAAGGGTCAGCCCTCCACCGTCACCCTGGTGTGACCCTCACTGAGGCGCGGCCTGTGCTTCCGGGCAATGAGGGCCTGGCGGCAGCGGCTACTCAGGGCCAGCGGCCCGCCCACCTCCGATGGCGGCAGCGCCAGAAGGGGCTGGCCTGAGTGTGCCATGGCTCAACCCCCGCGGTCAGCAGGAGGCGCAGGGACAGAGGCCTGCGTGGTGAGCCTTGGGAGGCCTGACTCGGCAGCTCTGCTGCGGGTGTAAACATCTGAAGATGTAGAACTACCAGGATGGACGCAGACAGTGTCCCCAGGAAAAGGCAGCGTCCCGGGGCTGGGCTTCTTGGAGATGGGGGCTCCAGGCAGTGCTGAGACCTCACAGGCAAATGACGAGCCCCGTGTTCGTGAGGCGCGCCCCAGGGCAGCTGTGCTGAGGAGGACCGAGAGGCTTCTGACTTCTTGAGGAATCCTGCACGTGAGAGTGAGCAGTGGCACTTCTCTTTGATTTCCACCCCACGGGAAGGAGCGTGGCTTAGTCTTCCACATTCCTGCTGCTGCTGCATGTGGGGCAGCCAGCTGGTGACCCTGGTCTGCTACTAAATTAATGGGACAATGCTGGGCGACCTTGGTGTGGCTCACGGAGCTGCAGCTCCTTCTTCCCTCCTGCAGGGAAGCTCACTACAGTGGGGGACCCTGCTGGCGTCCAGGTGCGGTTCCCTGCCGGCCTTTCTCCCCACGGTGGCGATCTTGGGGCACTGTAGACGAGAGTGGCCTGAGCCTGGCCAGCAGCGTAGGGGCTGCAGAGACTCTCGCTGCGTCTCGTCACTGGCACTTGGGGCTGTTCGTTGTTGAAACTCAGCACCTGGCCAAGCTAGACGCACTTGTGGCTTTATGTATTTCCAGAAATCGTTTGCTCATGTACAGAGAGCCCTGGAAGGTGGAGCCCAAGCTCTCACTCTGAGGTCACTGACCCTCTGGCAGGCGAACAGCTCCCCCAGAGAAGTACCTGGGGCCCAGATCCGTGACCATGCGAACTCGGCGGTGAGAGGACCTGATCCCGGCCTGGGGCTCTGCTGGCTCAGGTGGGCTCCATCAGCCCCAGGGCTAGAAGACAGAGGCAGGAAGGTCATGCTCCACATGGAGTCCCTGGGATGGCCCCTGAGAGCTGGCAGGGATGTGCTCTGAGCCAAGGCATGGGAGGCCTCCAGATGCCAGGGTCCTCCCCTGCGCCCGAGGAACCAGCACGCCCCACCGGACCAGCATGCGGAGCCGGTGGAGCGCTCCGGGAACACAAGCTGCAAGGGGTGCTCACCGGACACCGCTTGCCTTCTCTCCGATTTCCAAGACTAAGGAATGTGTTTGGACCGGGTGTTGCACGCTCGCCTGTGAGCTCGGCCCTGGGAAGGCTGAGGCAGGGCGCCGGCCTGGGCTCTACTGGGAGTTCAAGACCAACCTGAAGTACACTGTGAGACCGCGACTCAAACAAACAAGAGGTGGGTATGGGCACGGTGAGCCCATGGCCCTCACCCAGATGGGCGGCCTGGACAGAGAGGAGCAGCGAGGGCTCACGTCCCTTGGGAATGCCGTCGGCATACCACGCCCCGGCACGCGTGGGGCATTCAGTCAGCTGACAAAGTCAGGTGGGGTGACACCACGGGCCTCAGCTCCTGGGAGGCTGGTGTGTGTGTGTGCGTGTGTGCATGCATGTGTATGTTTGTGTGTGTGCATGTGTGTATGTGCATGTGCACATGTGTGCATGCATGTGTATGTTTGTATGTGTGTGCATGTGTGTATGTGCATGTGCATGTGTGCATGTGTGCATGTGTGTGCTCATGTGCACATGTGTGTGTGTGTGTGTGTGTGTGTGTCCGCGTGGCCCCATGCTGCAGAATCCGCCAGAGCCTTGGTTTCCTCTCTGCCATCTGAGCTCAGCGTGCCCCTCCCCAGCTCTGCGGCTTTGACATTTTCGTGTCTCAGACTGGAAGGGAAGGACAACCAGCGCGTGTGGAGTGCTGACCTGGCCTCGAGGCTGGATGCTGATGAATGGAGGCTGGCAGGGAGCCCTGCAGGGCCCTCGGTCACCGCTGCGGAGCCTTGGGTCACCCTTCGTGGCTGCAGCAAACCTGCGTGGCTGGCAGCATCCCACTGGCATTCATGTCGGGCAGGGGCCTCTGCCTCACGTGTCTGCATCCTCCGAGTGCTGTGGGCATCAGAAGGACACAGAGTTTGAGGTACAGGTGATGTTAAGGAGCCCACGCTGGGATTTGGCCATGCCTATTAAACCACGCTTGCAAACCTGGCATCTTTTAATTAAAGGCAGGGACCTTTCCCCCAGCAGTCCTTCTGAGGATGTGACACTGCCTGCAGGCGTCAGGCGGGAGGAGTGACTGGCATCCATTCCTGGACCCCAAGGAGGAAGCCAGTGGGGGCTGCTTGCTCTGTGACCCTGGGCGGGCGCCTCACACCCAGCCTGACCCCTCCCTGTAGGAGGAGGACCTCACTTGGGTGAAAAGCAAATGTGCATTGAAAATGACCAAGTGGCCAGAGCTCAGGCTGCCGTGCCGACCCCACCTGGGTGGGGACCCACGCTGGTGCCCTCTGGGAGGCCTCTGGGCTGTTCAAGCAGATGCAGAGAGGGTGAGGTGCATGACATCAGGGTCCACACCACACCCTGAAACTGAGGCACTACCACCAATGAAGGGGGAAGAGGCACAGCCTGGGCCGTGGCCACGGCTAGCTCGGTGGATGCTCTCGGGTGGCTGCGCTGTGGTCGGACTCTGCAGGGGACTGCTGTGGCCGTGAGGCCTGAGGGTCCATCTCAAGCTGGGCACTTTCAGGACATCTTCCCAGATCTCTGCAAAGCCTCTAGGTGGCCACCCTGCTGGGCCGGGTCCCTGCCCTGCTTTCGGCCACCTCCCCCAGAGCTGTCATGGGGACCCGGAGTGCTCAGCTACCGAGGACCCCCAGATCCCTGGTTCACCTCGTCCCCGGGCACCCAGGAGCTGAGATGAATGCTCAACAGAACTCACGGGTGCTCACTTCTAGACCCCAGTGCAGACCACTGCAGAGCCGCTCCGGGCAGGAGTCAATACCAACCACGGGCTCTCGTGCTTAGTGTGCGTCTGCGTGAAGCCCTTGTCTGGAGACGGGCAGCGGACTCGTGTAAGTGAGCCTCTGAGAGTCACGGTCCTCGCTGAGGCCTGCGCTGGCCTGTGAAGCTGGGACACCACGAAGGACAGGATAGGGCCACAGCGAGGACTCTTGGCTCCTGCCGGTTAGCTACAAGGAGGCTGCAGCCGCAGACTGCGCAGTCCTGGGTGGAGGCTTCCGGGGGACAGGAGAGCTCTCCTAAATTCACAGAATGTGTTGTTTGGAGAAGGCCCAGAGGCACTTCCAGGTCCAGCCGACTCCTGCAGCTCCTTCGGGGTCCCCCTCCTTTGTCTGAAGAGCTGATAAATACAGGTTGCCAGAGAAGTTCTTGGTCTGAGACCCCAGCAACTCTCAAGTTCTGTGAGAGGGTTTTCTGATCCTCCTCAGCCCGCAATCAGGCCATTTGTCTCATTTATTTAAGCCTTCGCCGTCCAGGGCTCGGGGCATTGCGGGCCTCATCAGCCCGTAATAACTAGGGGGCCTGATGGACCCAATGAGACCCTGGAAGACAGTAAAGCACCCATTTATTCAGAAGTGTGCCCAGTGACATACGGTGAACCTACCACTCACAACGTTTTGGCGCACAGTCAAGCGACACGAAGGACACGCACGCAGCTGTGAGCCAACGCTGTCATCCATCATCCCAAGCTGAGGCAGCACCCGCTCCGCCCAATCCCAGTGCGCCCGGAAGGGAGCGGCGCCTCCCACACGGCGCCCGCTGCGCGGGCTGCACCCGGCTCATCGCCACCAGCTTCGCCTCCCAGTCACTCAGCTATTCAGTGTGTGTTTGGGGCTGGTTAAAATTTAATGAAAGCAAATCATGTATCAGCCTGCAACTTAATTTTTACTCAACAGCAGGTTTTTAAGCATTTTGCTGTGCCAACATATAAAGTTCTGTTCATTTATTTCAACTACTGCATAACGTATGCTTTTAGAAGAATGTTGCGATTTACCTTGAAAGTTTGCTTGTCTGATAGGCAGGGGGGATTTTCTGTTTTAGTGCATGTTTTCCTAATTATCAGTAGGGAAAGAGTGGACATACGCAGGTGGTGAGATGCCTGCTTCTCGAATTATAACTATTAATTGCATTAGAGGGATTTGGGGTGTTGGGACAGCTCTACATCTCAGGGAAAGTTTTTTTGGTCACAAAATAGAATCTTTAAAATATATCGGGCCAGCAGACAGCTCAGTGGACTGAAGCACCTGCTTGCTTAGGCAGAGTGCAGTGGCCGGGGTTCACTCCCGGCATGCCGTGCGAGCCCCACCCGCAGGGTGAGCTGAGGCAGCGAGGACACTGGGCGTGGTGGCGCGGCCTGCAATCCCAGCACTTGGGAGGCTGCAAACAGGAGAATCACTGCAAGTCCGATCCACGTAGTGAGACCCTGAGCACCCTGGAGACCCTGCCCTAAACGCACTATATATAAATACATATAGACCGCTGCACTTGATTAGGGAATGCAAAAAGCTGCTCATGTCTGCATTGATACTTAACCTTGGCCTATGTTTAAACATTTCTTATGCTTTCTTTTTTCTTTCTTTTTCTTTTTTGTGATTGAACTCAGGCCCTTGCACTTGCCAGGGAAGTGCTTATTCCACTGAGCCATCTCCCCGGCCCCTTCTTATGCTTTCTGTTAGTGTTATTATCAAATTTGTGCCAGTCCTCTGTGATGTGCTGGGTAATTTTCCTTTCTTTTATATTCTCCTTCTCCTCCTCCTCCTCTTCCTTCTTCTCCTCCTCTTCCTCCTCCTCTTTATCCCCTCTCCTCCTCCTCCTCTTCCTTCTTCTCCTCCTTTTCCTCCTCCTCCTTATCCCCTCTCCTCCTCCTCCTCCTCCTCCTCCTCTTCCTTCTTCTCCCCCTTCCTCCTCCTCCTTATCCCCTCTCCTCCTCCTCCTCCTC